>NC_135491.1:36149010-36471894 GCF_052094955.1 Ictidomys tridecemlineatus | reverse complement strand
GTAGTTTTGTTGAAGATTTTGTTGAAGTTTTGACAGAACCATACAGAATTTTACCTTTACACCAATTGGAAATGTGCAATGCTTGAACAAATCAAGTAAATGTCCCTTTTTTTTGGACCAGGGATTGAGCCCAGTGGTGCTTAACCACTAAGCCACATCCCCAACCCTTTTTAAAAAATGTTTTATTTTGAGACAGGATCTCCCTAAGTTGCTTAGGGCCTCACAAAGTTGCTGAGGCTGGCTTTGAACTTGCAATCCTCCTACCTCAGCCTCCCAAATTGCTGGGATTGTAGGCATGCACTGATGGCACCTGGCTATAAATGTCTTTTTTTTTTCCCCCCAGTCTTGGGAATCAAACCCAGTACTTGCATGCTAGGCAAGCCGTCTGCCACTGAGCCACACTCTCACCCCTGAATACAAATTAAAATGGGTTAATTCCCTCCCTGTGAAACATTTCTAGCAGCCCTTTCCACTCAAGTGCTGTGTTACTTATGGAACTCATAGAGTCCAATTTCTGCCACTTTAATTGGCTTTATGACCTTGGGTAGGTTTGCTCTCAGGAGTTCCTATATCTGAAAGATGGAGATAATGATAAGAGCTCACAGAGTTGTGAGGGTGGAACAAATCAGCCAATATATCCCAAGCAGCCGCGAGCTCAGGGCTGGCCCACAGTACCGGCTCCATAAACATTCTTATCATCATCATTCAGAAGTTTGTTCACTCCTGAATCCTCAGCTCCCCAACAACACCTGGCATTTAGCAAGCACGAGGCGAACATTTGTTAAATAACTATCCTCACTGCTCTAGGCCTGGATGCCTAGGTGCCCCTCCGATTCAAGGTACTAAATGTACTTGTAGGTGATAAATTATTGTTTGCCAATTCAGCTTTTTTTTTTTCCTGCAAAAAAATTATCACCTATGAGATCAAATTACTGTATTTGGGTTTTTTTTTTTTTTTGGTATTTCAAAATTACAGCACTATGTTTGAAATTGTATTATGTAAGGTTAATGGGTTGAAATCACTGAAGTTCATTTTTATATAATTTGAATGTTCTTTTGGTTGAGCTATTTCTTGAGGCCTGCTCCGAAACGCCTTCCATGGGATCAAAATAAATTGATGGGCACAATGCGACCTTACGTGTGGGTAGCGCCCATTTTAGCTTCTTCCCACAGTCTTCAGCTGCATTAACAGACACTGTAAACCCATCTTATTTATTCAGAGAGATCGTTTGTGTGTCACCCTCATCACTTGGCAAAGAGGCACCTATTACATCATTATAACAGAGGTACTTGTTAAGTCAACTTTTCTCTTTCTGCATTTCCAGTTTCACGAAAATACCTTTCTTACCACAGTTTCCCGTAGTTTCATCTTTTGGTGGTAATCTATTATATATTTTAATCCATGGTCTGATAGCCAGAGCTCCTCTTAGTCCAAAGGGGTAGGGTGGTGAGCAGATGCATTAGCTTGGGAGAAAACAGAGGAGGATGGCCATCATTTGTACCTGTTAGATGCCCTGGGCTGCAGATACCAGTGCAGAGATGAGTTTGAATACTTCTGGCCTGTGAAACAGGTCAGCCAGTGCCAATGGAGGAAGCAGGACACCAGGTGCTAAAACAATCAATAGAGTCACACCCTAAACATTAAGGAAGCTTAGAACGTATGGTGACTTCTGATCTGGACATAAGAGGGGTTTAAGAGGGTCTTGGTGTGAGCAGGATTTACACAGTGGACCCAAAAATGTTGATCTAAGTCTAAGGATCACCCTTGAGCAAGGTGCGAGATTGTGAAGCTCAGGACAGAACTTCCCTCCTTTCAAACCAGCTGTTCTTTTAGCATTGCATATCCTGATGAATGGCTCCAGTGTCACCTGATTATCATGTCTTTATATGACAAGGAACAGGAAAGTCCTATCAAATCTGCTTAAACAACATGGGAATTTCCAAGCTCCACAACAGGAGAGTCCAGGACTTCCTGGTTGGTTGATCCAGCAGCTCAAGGATGCCACTGGGAACCTATCTCTACTTTGGTCTGTGCATGGTCAGTTCCAGTCTATGGCTCTTTCCTGTGGGGACACAGGTAGTTCCCAGTTAAGTCAGGTTCTCAAACTTCTTGTTCTTGGTGACAAGTATTTGATCTCAGTATTCCAATCAAGAGTTGGAAATTCACCCTGATTGGCAGGTTTACGTCACACAGTCACTCCTGAACCAGGAACTATAAAGAGAGCCTTGAAACAGGCTAATCAGAACGAGTCCGTCAAGGCCTCCCTCTAAAGCTGGGACCACGGTCAGCTTCCCCAAAGCACATGCACAACAGAGAAAGATGGGGTTTGCCTGAGGAACATCTGGGTGCTCTTAGGAAAAGGGAAGCTGTCTAGAAAAGGAATGTCTACTACCATCAATACCCAACTCAGGAACCTGGAAAGAATTTGGTACTACTTCTTTTCTCACTTCCCCATATCCAACTAGCCAATAAATTCTGCCAATTCTACCTTCTTAACCGTTTTTATGTTTGATTGTCTTTGTTGAAGCCCCCCTCATTTTTTCCCCCAGGGCTAAGGATCAAAACCAGGGCCTTGCACACACCAGGCAAGAAAACTATCACTGTGCTCCACCCCAGCCCAGACCCTTATTCTCACCCATGCTCCTAGCCCTAATCCTAACAGATCTCTGTCTGTACTCTCCCCCATTCCAGAGTTCTTGGTACTACTTTCACAGGGCTTTTACTTCCTAGAAGTTCTCATCCTGTTACTCCCCTCCTTATAACCCCAACAGTTCCCCACTGGTTGTAGAACAAAATCCCTCGATAAGCCACAAGTCTCCCATGTTCTGTGTATTCGTCTACGAGGGCTGCTATAGCAAAATACCACAGACTGTGCGGCTTCAACAACAGAAATTTATTTTCTTACAGTTCTAGGGCTGGAAGTCCCCGATCATGGTTGCTCCTGAGGCCGCTCTCCTTGGCGTGCAGATGGCTGTCTCCTTGCTGTATTCTCACGTGTCTTTCCTCTGTGCACATCCGTGGTGTCTCTTTCTCCTCTTATAAGATGGACTGGGGCTCCATCATTAGGACCTCATTTAACATTAATTACCTTTTAAAGATCCCGCCTCTAAATACAGTCATATTGGGGGTTAAGCCTTTAAGTGAATTTTGGGGGAACACAAGGCAGTCCATAATAACCCTTGATTTCCATCTTTATCCTGTGGTACTTTTACAAATTCATTTCTTATTTTGGTTGATAAATAAGAGACTCTTGAAGCGTCTGTAGGGCATGCCTCACTGCTCTTTCAGCTGGACAGTAACACTTTGCTTCCAAGACTCCTGATGATACGGTCCTACAGCCCTTCCCAGGGACCCAGTGCAAAGAAAGGCAGTGACATGGAGCCTGAAGTCATCAAAGGATGGGATTTTGGAGGAGTATGTTAGTCAGCTTTCCATTTCTATAAGAAATGGAAATGAAATAGTCAACTTACGAAGAGGGAAGGTTTATTTTGGCTCACAGTTTGGGAGGTTTCAGTCCATGATCCTTTGGCCTTGTGATTTCAACCTGTGGTGGCAGCACATCATGGCAGGAGCTCCTGTTGGAGCAGAGCTGCTCACCTCAGGGCCAGGACTTGAAAGAGAGGAAGAGGAAGGGCGGGGTCCCACTATCCCCTCAGGGTTATCCCCAGTGACCTAAGACCTCCAGGTGGTCCTACCTCTTAAAGGCTCCGCCCCCTCCCAGTAGTGTCAAAGGCCAGGAACCAAGGTTGGTTGGTTTCTTTGTCGGTCAATAATTGCCTTTTATTTTTTAATTTAAATTTTTTTCCACATTTCTTTATTGGTGCATTATACTTGTCCATAATGGTGGGATTTGTTCACATATTTGCACGTGCACATGATATAGCAATATAATTTAGCCAACTTCATTCCCCAGTATTTTCCCTTTCCCTTGGGACCAAGCTTTTGACACTTGGGCCTTTGAGGATACTTATCTAAACCATAGCAAGGATTCTTGGGAAAAGATGTTTATTTTGCATGTGAGAGAAAGGCAAATATTTGTGGTCAAAAGGTGGAGATGGCAGTTTTAAAAACACAGCTGCCAATTCTTTGAATCTGGGTGGGCTCTGTGATTGCTTCAAATAACAGAGGACAACAGAAATGATGCCTCATGAGTTCTGCAGCTAGGTCTTCAAAAACAGTGCAGTTCCTGTCCTATCCAGCCAAACATTCATCCTTAACGCTGTGATCATCACATAAGAAAGCATTCTGCTCTGAAGCCACCATGCCAGGGAGGCTACAGGACGTTCTCTGATGAGCAGGCCCAGAGGATCTCTTCCTGCCATCTCATCCAAGGTGTGAGACATTAGAGTTTCACCATCTAGGACCCTTCAGACACATCCATCTGACAGCTAAATCTGAACAAGTGACCCCATCAATGTCACGTGGAACAAAAGGATCACTGGATTGTGCCCTGCTAGAATCAGTGATCCACGAAGTCGTGAAGTAAAATCAAATTGATGTTTTAAACCACTCAAGTTTTGGAGTATTTTTTTAAAAAAATTCTTCATACAGACAACTGGAACAGAATTTGACCCTTCCCAAAAGAAAAAAAAAATTGATGTCATCCTTGGGAATGGGTCTGTTTAAAGAACTCTGACAATCAAATGCAGTGAGTCAGGTTTCTTTGCCTCTGGCTCAAAAAAAAAAAAAAAAAAAGATTATAAATACTTTGAGGACAAATGGGGGAGATTCAAGCACAGACTATCAGATAAAAATTTTAGGACATGACTATTCATTGTGTTAGACATGACCACACTTATGTGGTTGTGTAGAAAAAGCCCATTCCTGGAAAATACTTCCTGGTGTCATTGTGTATCAAGTGTCATTTTATAATTAAAACTTACAGCAGGCCAGCAAAACAATTACACACACACACACACACAAAAAAAAAAAAAAAAAAAAAAAAAGGTTAGCAACTGTTAGACCTTAGATACTGGGCATCTGAGTGTTCATTCTATAATTTTTTCAACTTTTCTGTCTGTGAAAATTTTCACAATCAAAAGCTAGGAGGAAAAAAAGTCTGGGGAAAATTAAAAAATGTTTCCAACATCATTAGTCATGAAAGAAATGTAAATTAAAACCAAAATATAGTACCACCCACCAGAATGGATAAAATGAAGGGGATAGAAAAGTGTAACTCCAACGGTGAAGGCGTAAAACAGTTTGCCCACCTCGGGAAACTGTTGGCAGCTCTGCCACAGCCATGGGATACCTACCCCATGACTTGGCAATCCCGGTTCCCAAGGAAATCCAAAAGTACATTCACCAGAAGATACGTATAAGCACTATTGAAAAAATCCTCAACCTGAAAACTACTCAAATGTACATCAATAGGAAAATAGACAAATGTATGTTCAAAACAGGGCAGATGAATTGTATCAATGTGAACACCCTGCTTGTGATATTGTACAATTGTTTTGCAAGGTGTTGCTATTGGGGGGAACCGAGAACATGGGTGAACAAACAAATATCTTTAAAATTTTAATGGGAAAGAGTAGGGCACCAAACAATGTGTGTAGCATGCTGCCATGTTTGTGTGTGTGAAGATGGGGGTTATGTATTTATAAATATGTCTGTATTTGTATAGAATACTTCTAGAAAGAGATTAATAAAAATGGGAATGGTGATTTCCTGTTCAGAAGAGAAGTAGGAGGCTGAGGTCAAGAGAGGAGGGAGACTTACTTGAACTGTTTATCTTTTGCTTGGTTTGACTTTTTTCAATCCGTTCATGTATTACTTTTTACATGAAAAATTCCAAGAGATTTAAAAATAAATATGAAATTTGAACAATTTTTTTTTTGGTAGGGAAACCAAAAATGAGAGCTCACAAACCACCAGTTTGCATACAGATCCTATGCTGGGTGCTGGGGCTGGGGCTCAGGGGTGGAGCGCTTGCCTAGCATGCATGAGGCCCTGGGTTCAATCCTCAGCACCACACAGAAATAAATAAACATGATTAACAACTAATAAAATATTTTTTTAAAAAAGATCCTATGCTCTGCTGGGTACTGTGGCGCATGCCTGTAATACCAGTAACCAGGGAGGCTGAGGTAGGAGGATAAGTTCCTAGACCAACCTGGGCAACTTAGTGAGACCATCTCAAAATAAAATTAAAAGGGCTAAGAGTGTAGCTCGGTGGAAGAGTGCCTCTGGGTTTGATCCTCAGTTCAAAAAAAAAAAAAAATTCTAAGGCCTTCATTGGGGGAAATCAGGGCTTTTACTCTAAGGAAGGGGAATGGATTCTTGGGCAAGGGCCAGGCCCATGCACACCCCTGGGAAGGCCACCTGAGCGTCCTAATTTATATAAGTCTGGGTGTATTTTGGCCTCACTGCACCCCATGAACTGACGAGGCACCCCTTCCCAACCTTGGACTTCTGGTGTGTAGACAGCTTTGTGACTCTGCTTCAGGCCACCACGGCTCAGCACCAGGGGAGCTTTGACCTTCTGAAATATCAGTACTCGCAATTTGAACTTTTCAGTCATTCCCAGCCACGTGGGTGTTCTAATGTTTTAACATGTAGAGTTGGAGGGTTGCTGCAGGCCAGGCGGACCCACGCTTCCCAAGGAACCAGAAACACCCCTTTGACAATTCTGATCCTTGGAGGGAAGATACCAGCTTGAGCTTCAGAATGGGACTCCATTGCCTCTTTGTTTATGACGATTGATATCATCTCACCATTATGAGTTCTTTTGACTTCCTTACAGTTTATCCAGTTCACCTAAATGTGTTGGCAAGACATTATAAGCTTTAGGAGACAGAGCCTCTTTTTTTTTTTTTTTTTGGTACTGGGGATTGAACGCAGGGACACTCGACCACTGAGCCCCATCCCCAGCCCTATTTTGTGTTTTATTTAGAGACAGGGGCTCACTGAGTTGCTTAGCACCTCGTCATTGCTGAGGCTGACTTTGAACTCGTGATCCTACTGTCTCAGCCTCCCGAGTTGCTTGGGATTATAAGTAAGTGCCTCGCCTGGTGAAACAGAGCTTTTTTTTTTTTCCTTTCTCTTTTAATATTTATTTTTTTAGTTGAAGTTGGACACAATACCTTTTTATTTTGTTTATTTATTTTTATGTGGTGCTGAAGATCAAACCCAGGGCCTTGCATATGCTAGGTGAGGGCTCTACCATTGAGCTACAACCTCAGCCCTGAAACAGAGATTTTTATCTAATGAAAATAGAAAATGTAACTGAAGCATCTAAAATACACCTTTAAAATTCTGCACAATACCAGTAAACCAAAGACAGTATCATATCGCTGAAATTTCAAATCCAAGATTTAAAGAACAAAAAGTATGACGTGGTTTCATAATAAACAGATCATGTACTTTTATTTTTAAAAAGTTTCCTTTCCCTCCACCCATCTCCAATGCCACCAAAGATCTAAAATATTTCAGACCTGAAAGATGTTCAAGTCTGTCAGCACTAGCAGTTGGGAAACTCATGCAAATAGAACATTACACCTCCCCAAAACCTACTGTTCCCGATCTTATCACACAACATGCCACATTACAGACCGTGAAAAACAGAAGCCCTGCCCGTTCAACTGACAGTGATACCAGAAAACTATCCCGAATGCCAGAAACTGAGCATTCTGTTTTCTTGCAAATAATGCAGTGTGAAAAAAATATATTAAAAAGTGGTACCTTTGGCAGCTAGCACATTCAAGAAATAATGCACAAAACAGGGAAGAAATAGATATTGGATTTACTGAATATGCATGATTTTTTAAAATAAAGTTTCCTTTTAATGAAAAACCCCCTCAGTTTTGTAGGAGCCAGATCTTTGATGCACTTTAGTATTTATGAATAAAGCCAGGTTTAGGCACTGTACAGTGTGTGTGTGTGTGTGTGTGTGTGTGTGTGCATGCACACATGCATGTGCATATATATAGAGTGTTACCCTTGGTGTCCCATTTGGGCAATGGATTCTTCTTCTTCTTTTTTATTTACCAAGGATTGAACCCAGGGGTGCTTAACCACTGAGCGACAACCTCAGCCCATATATATAATTTTAAAAATATATTTTTAGTTGTAGTTGACCCAATACCTTTATTTATTTATTTATTTATTTACTTACTTACTTACTTACTTACTTATTTATATGTGGTGCTAAGGATTGAACCCAGGGTGTCACATGTGCCAGGTGCTGAGTCACAATCTCAGCCCCGTTTTTTTTTTTTTTCTTTTTAAATTGTATTTTTAATTGTGTTTTGTCTCCATTTTCTTTTAAAAGAGAAACGAAAACCTTAATTTCAGCCCCGTTTTTTAAAAATATTTTTAAAGAGAGGGTCTCACTGAGTTGCTTAGAGCCTCACTAAATTGCTGAGGCTGGCTTTGAACTCACCATCCTCCTGCCTCAGCCTCCAGAACCTCTGGAATCACAGGTATGCATCACCACACCTGGCTAGGTAATGGATTCTGTCACTGTGAATTGAATGGTCTATTGAGGACCTCTGACAGCCTCCTCTCTTTAGCCTGCTCTGACCTCAGAGATGGTGCAAAAGGGTCACCTTTTCTGGAACACCAAAATCATGCTCTATGCAGACAGAACCCCCTTCATTGCCTCCTTGCACTGGGATTCTGGTTTCTGGGGCAGCAGCTAGATCTGTGTCTAGAGTGATCAACTGTTCTAGTTTGCCCTGCACTGAGAGTTTTTTTTTTTTTGGGGGGGGGACACAGGAATTTCTGTGTTAAAAAATAATATATTTTGAGGAAGGAGGAATGGGAAAGGGAAACTTTGCTGAAAGATATTGGCCAAATTATATTGTTATATTCTGTGCATATACAAATATGTAACAATGAATCCTACTGTTATATAAAACTATAGTGCACCAATTAAAATATGGAAAAAATGAGTCAGTTCCACCCACAATAATCAAATGGTAGAACTAACCCAAGTATCTACCAAGAAATAAACACACAAACATGGAGTATTATTTGTCTTTCAAAAATGAGGACATTCTGACACATGTTTCAATGTGGCTGAAATGTGGGGACATTATTCTAAGTGAAATCACACTGTCCAATTCCACTTATGTGACATATTGAGAGTATCCAGATTCATAGAGACAGAAAGTTGGATAGTGGTTGCCAGAACCTGGGGAGGGAGGAGAATAGAATTGGGACAAAAATATTTCAGTTTGGAAAGATGAAAATGTTCTGGAGATGGCTGGTGGTGACAGCCATCTTAAAATGGTCAGAGTAGGAACTTCCATGTTATGTATATTTTAACATTATTAAAAAACCTTGAAATCTATTTTTTTTATTGGTTATTCAAAACATTACAAAGATTGCAGAATCACATCGGTTACACATCCACATTTTTTACATAACGCCATAAAAAACTTTAAATCTAAAACAACAACAAAACAATGAAACCTAGTTAGTTTTTAACCCTGGGACAATTGGTTACCCATGTTTTGTTGCAGCTGTCCGTCATACAGATGTACTTTGGGATGCCTGCGCATCAGAGCACGTCCCACACACCGAAGATTCCCTGGTTTCAGTCCCCATTCTGAGGCACAGGATTCCTTTTTCCCTTCAGCCCAGGATGCAGCTGACTTGGCCAGCAGACCCTTGTTCTAAGCACAGCAGGACTCATGGGCGTGGCTTGGAAAGATAAGCCAGACCAATCAGATTCCTCCCTTGGATATTTGCACTAACAGACACCAAGAGCAGTTGCCGCTGGCACTGGACCCTGGAATGGAGACAGAGCTGGACTGAGAAGGGGGCTGGGGGGTGGGGCGGGGTGCTGCCTGGGGACTTGCTGATTCAGCATTCCATGTATTTCATGGGGACTCACTGAGTTCTTGTGACACCCTCTTTTCACTTGAACAACTTTGCAGGATTTCTATCTTCAACTCTCCCCAAACTAGCTGAACTTCTGAAAAACCTTCCACAATTGGAATCACCTGATAAAATTGTATTCTCTCTGTGTAATTATTTAACAACAACAACTGGAAAAATCACCCAGCCTAGCAGTGATTCTCAATGGGTAGGTGGGTGGGGGCTTTGTTCTCCCAGATATTAGATATTTGCTGAGGTCTGCAGACATTGGTGGTTGCCACACAGAGGGAGAAGGTAGCCAGCTGTGCAGGTAGAGGGGAGGGACGCTGCTAAAGCTCCTGCAAGGCACAGGACTGACTGCCATAGTCAGGAATCACCCATCTTAAAATGTCAATTGTGCTAAGTTTAAAAATCCTACCTTAGGGGTTTGGGACCTTTTTTTGGTGGGGAGGTACCAGGGATTGAACTCAGGGGCACTCAACCACTGATCCAAGTCCCAAGCCCTATTTTGTATTTTATTTAGAGAGGGTCTTACTGAATTGCTTAGTGCCTCGCCTTTGTTGAGGCTGGCTTTGAACTTGTGATCCTTCTGCCTCAGCCTCCCAAGTCACCGGGATTACCACACTGGGTGGGGTCTTTTAAATATATGCACAAGAGTTTATTAAGACTTTAATTTCTCAAATCAATGAAGTATTTTGAAGTCCCTCCCAACCTTGAAGACCGAGGTGATGGAGGACTTGTGTCATTTTGCTTCCTCAGGATGTACTCATGGTTGATTTTTCCTTAGGGAACCATCTTCTCCATTTAGTCCATGTGGATTCCGTGAGGCTGACCTGGAGGGGCTAGTAACTTAGACCAGCCAGTTAGAATATCAACAAACCTGCCCCTTCAGCAGTGTTGACAGTACAGAGATGGCTATGTGACTTAAATCAGACCAAACCTGGGACAAGGAACATGCTCTTCCAGTGTGGGCTGCTGTGAAGGTCAATGTAACTGAACTGCTGGCCATGCACAGGGGAGCACCTGCCAGCCCTGGAGCCCACAGAGACAAGCAGACCTGGGAGATGGGGCGGGCGAGGCTGGGACCCTCTGGAGGTACAGGATCAAGCCATGCCAAAGCTATTGTCTTCAGTTTTCGGAGACCTGAGGTTGAGTTTTTCTCTTAGTACTGAGAGACACAGTGGCTCAGATAAGACCTCTGTCAAAGGTTTAGCAAAACAGGAAAGACTCCAGTGGTAGCATATAATATGTGTGTATATGTATATTCAAATACATGCTATATATCATATGTAGGTATAAAGCACCGATATCATTTAGTGTCTTACTTTATTGTTTTTCCTGATGGAAGATCTATATAACTTGCTCCCATGTTCCCTACCTCACTTCCTGTTGGGTTCCTCCCCACATCCTCTCCTCTCCAGCTGAGTCTTAGTCATTGTTACCTTCAGCCTCTCTGCCTGTGGTTCTCTTCCTACCAGGGTCCACCTGCTGGCCCCAGAGAGCTCAATTTTGGCTCATGCTCACTGAACCCAAATGAGGTGCCACATACTATGCCAATTACCACATATGCACGACCTCATTTCATCTGCCTAATAAGTGCCTGTGGTTGGTACTATTATTTTTCTTATTTTATGAATTAGGAACTTGTCCAACTCTCATAGCTCATAAGAGGTTGACCCAGGATTCAAGTTGGTTGTGTTTCATTGTCTTGCTCTTCAATTTTCTTAACTACCATCTTTTTTTTTTTAATTACTTAAAGCCAGGTGTGATAATACATACCTATAATTCCAGTGACTCAGGAGGCAGAGGCAGGAGGATCACGAGTTTAAGGCCAGCCTGGGTGACTTAGTGAGAGCCTGTCTCAAAAGGAGTGGAGATGTAGCTCAGGTGTCAAGAATCCCTAGATTCCATCCCCAGTACTAGGAAGAAAGAAAAAGAAAAAATTACTTGAGTCAGAAAAGAACATTCTATGGAGGTGAGCCAATGCATTTATGAGTCACTTTTTCCTTAGATATGAAGAAAGTTGTAGGTTTTCTGTACTTAAGGATTGGTGCTCAAAAATCTCAAGGCATTTTTAAATCAAATGCAGGTCTCCAAAGTTCCACAAAGGGAAACGTAACCTCCACAGTTCTAGGCTGTTCTACCAGCCGTGTTCCACTGTGCAATCATTTAAATCACGGTTTGACAATGCATAGGCACCGCTTGGTAATATATAGCACCACGTGGCTCTTTGTCAGCATATCTGAGTCACAGCCGGGTTCCTATGACATGTGCTCTAATGGGGTCTGACTCACTTGTGAAGCGCCATTAACTTGACATGTTTGATTTAATAAAACTGAGGAGGGCTCTCTGAACTTTGATTTTTTTTTTCATCTCTCTCTATAACAATGAGTTCAAAATTATCCCTTGACTCCTTATGGCCTTAACTATTGCTAACTCCTCTCCTTTCCCCTGAGTGAAATGTCTCAGAAGTGGAGTCCACCCTTGCTCCACGCTCACTTATCTGCCTGCTGCAGCCTGCTGTCCAGCCTCTGCTCCCCTGGGGCCACTAAACTTACCCAGGACATCTTGGGCCTTTTCAGATCTTACCTGGGCTGGCTTCTCTGCGGCACCTGATGCTCTTTGCCTATTATTATTATTATTATTATTATTAAACTTCTTTCAGTTGCCAATGGGCTCTTTTTAAAAATTTGTTTTTAGGCTGGCTGCAGTGGCACACACCTGTAATCCCAGCTGCTCAGGAGGCTGAGGCAGAAGGATCACGAGTTCAAAGCCAGCCTCAGCAAAAATGAGGCGCTAAGCAACTCGGTGAGACCCTGTCTCTAAATAAAATCCAAAATAGGGCTGGGATGTGGCTAAAGGGTGGAGTGCCTTTAAATTCAATCCCCAGTACCCCTGCTCAAAAAACAACAAAAAAACCTTCTGTTCTTTAGATTTATTTTTATATGTGGTGCCTGAGAATCAAACCCAGCACCTCACACTTGCTAAGCAAGCACTCTACCACTGAGCCCCTCCATTCTTCTTGATATTTTCTCTTCTCTTGAATTTCAGGTCCTCTCACCTTTTACCACTAGTTTTCAGACTCTTGCTGACCACACATTTTCTTCTCCCTCCGTCCCTTCCTCCTTCCCTCTCTCATTTTCTCTCTCTCTCTCTCCCCCTCCCCCAGGGACATACTGTCCTTTCTTTCCATTTCCTTTCTAGTCCACTTGCCATCCCTAGATGATCTTGCCCATTGCCATGACTACGATAGGACTCACATGGTGCTAACCCCCAGGCTCACGCCTGCTCGGTTCACCCCAATTCCAACCACCTGTGAAGCCCTCAAAACCTACTAGGACTGGGACGGCCATGGGCCCTTCCACTCTACCAGGTCACAGAAATGAGCAGCCAATCTGAAAGTGAAATAACCCTACCATCTGGTTCTAACCATGTAACATTTGGGAAAAGGCAAAATACAAAGAAAGGAAAAGGAGCCTTGGTTTCCAGTGGGATGTGTGTGGGAGAGATTGAGATGAATGGATGGAGCACAGAAAATTTTAGGGTCTTGAAACTACTCCACATGATACTGTATTGGTGAATATATTTTCAGAAAACCTAGAAGGCACAAGACCAAAAATGAATCCTGATGAAAACTCTGAACTCTACATGGTAATGATGTGTCACTCTGGTGTGGGACTTTGCTGGGGGCTGTCTGGATGTAGGAGTGGAAATATATGGGAAATATATGTACCTGCCACTCAATTTTGCAATGAACTCTTCAAACTGATCTGAAATATAAAGTCTATTTGTTGTTTTTTTTTTAAAAAAGTTCCACCTTTTCTATCATTTTCCACCCAAAATAGCCCCCTACATCCCACTCTTAGGGGCTCTTCTCCTCCCCCTTACTTTTTTAGTAAACTGTGTGTCTGTCAATTCCACCATTCTAATTACTGGCTCTGGGTCACTGTTGTCCTGAGTATACTAAAATATTCTTCTTTATTGTAAAACCCGATTGGATCCACAGGAAAATGCCTAGGGCATTCAATGCCCTTCCTGACCTTGCCAGGCCCCATCTAATTTTTCTCTGGGGAAATATTACAAATAAATGTGATTTATATTTATTTTTCTGTTTTGTAGTTATGTATGGCAATGAACTTCATTTTGACATAGTTAATAGGAGCATGAAATATATCTTATTCTAATTAGGACCCCATTCTTGTGGATGTACATGATGGTAGGAATCACTATGGTGTTTCCATGTATGTACATAGGAAAGTCGGGCAGATTCATTCCACTGTCTTTCCTTTTCCTATTCCCCCTCCCTTTCCTTCATTCCTCTTTGTCTAATTACTGAATTTTTATTCCCCACCCCCATAACTTTTAACTTAATGTGCCTCCCTTGCTCACTAGTGAGCTCAGGGAGGCAGGGACTTAATCTTTGCCTCCTGGGTCTCCCCGGTGCCTAGTACAGTGGCTGGGACACAGCACGGGGCTGCTCTCAAGATAAGAACTAGCACATGCCGAGTGCCTACTGTATCTGTGGGCAGTGAATTTAGTCAAGACGGTACCCGTTGGAGACTCAGTCCTCCTCTCCTAGAAAACAGCAGTGTTCTAGCCTGTGCAGAGGCAGCAGCCAGAGCTGACCCCTGTCTATACCATGAAACCCCAGTCCCGCACCACTGGTGCCTGAACCAGAGAGGAGGGACCGGCTGGAAACCAGCCCACCCACAGATCATCAGCCTGAGAAGGGGGCCATCATAAAAGCTCCCCCTGATCAGGGTTATAGTGATTGACTGGGGCCATCAGCTTGACTCCCTGGAAATTCAAGAGAAGATTCAGTAGCAAATGCAGAAGCCGAAAAGATTTTCCAAGAGGCCACCAGGTATTGATGGCCACGAATAAACTAGAAGCAAGGAGGTAGTGAAAAGTTGCCTAACAGAGAACCAAAGTCAGTTGAGAGATGGTGGGGGGAGTGACCCCAGCAAAGGCTGGGCAGGGAGGAGCCAGTGATGCTGAGGATGGAGGAGCAGCTACCACAGGGGGCGGCCGATTAACCTGGTATCAGAGCCAGGCTGCATTCTTCCCTTTATACAGATCTCTACCATGCCGGCGGGTGGCTGTTTTTATGAACTGGCAGGTGGGAATCTGCCTGGGTGAGTCTCATCTTCTTGCTGCAGCTGTCATCATGATGAGACCCCTAATTACTTGCCTGTGTCATTATTCCTCTCTCTGCCAGATACAGGGTCTGTATCTGGGTTCATTTTCACAAGGACCTAGAGGCTCCCCGGGGATGAAGTGACCTTACAAAGTGGCAGAGCTGGGCTGTGAACTCAGGTTCATGGATTCCAAAGCCCTATGGGGGTGGACTCAATACCCGAAGCCTTGATTGACAGCGTGATGCATGAAGCCAGCTCTGTCAACCCCAGCCTCTTTGCAGGCTTATGCGATGCAGGCTCTCACTCAACACAGCCATGGTTTTTATAAATCACAGGTTTCCCTTTGCAGAAGTCTTAACTCTTCATAATGACTGTACCAGATGGTGTCCCCATCCTTGAGTGCATGTTACCAGCTCAGTTTCCACATGGTGACAGCAATAATAGGAGACGGTGAAGACAGAAAAAACTCTAGAGAATATTTATGATGGGACTATTCAGTCCGTTTGCCCTGAACTTCTCCCCAGCCTTTTTTCGGAGCATGCTTCTGTGCCCAGGCCAGTACACGGTTTTAATGGAAGTTGGCATTCGTGGGCTCCATAGTCCTAGCTAGAGTTAATCCGGTGGGTCACACGGCTATCTGCTTTTTGCCCCTCTCCTGAAGCCTGGGGAAATCAGGGTGCCCTCATCCTGTTCATCTCTGATTGGTCCAGGCGTGGGCAGGTCCAAAGCTGGGCCAATCAGAGCCCTTCTCTGGGTTTTTCACCCTGGAGAGAAGATGAATGTTTAAGTGTGTGGAGAAAGTTCACCTGCCTCTACTACAAAATGAGGAGAACTCTTTTGTCTTGTTTTTATTGTGGTAAAATACACATAGAATGTACCATCTTGGGGCCGTGGTTGTGGCTCAGTGGTAGAGTGCTTGCCTAGTATGCATGAGGCACTGGGTTCAATTCTCAGCACTACATAAAAATAAATAAAATAAAGGTCCATCACCAACTAAAAAATATTTTAAAAAATAATGTACCATCTCACTCATTGTGAGATCAGTAGTGTTAAGTACATCCAGGTCACTGAGCGTCAGAACTTTTAATCTTACACAATAGAAACTCTGTACCCATTAAACAGCTACCCATTCTCCCCTCTCCCAGTCCCTGGAACCACCATCCTGCTCACTATCTGGAGGAATTTGACTATTTTTGGTTTCTCATGTAAGTATAAATCTAAAAACTATAGTTTTGTAGCTGTCATCTACACTATAAGAATGATTTAAAGAAAAGAAACTTGACTGAACTAAAATTGCTTACAATTTATAAACACACCGAATATACCATAGTCTGATTATTTTTACCTTGGTGGGATGATCCGCTTGTATTTCACTTTTAGAAATTTCCCAAACGAGCCATGGTAGATGGATTCTTCATTAATCTTCATAATGGCTACACCAGATGGTGTCCCAAATCTTGTTGAATATAACCAGCTGTTTCAACTTGATGACAGTCCTGCTTCAGTGGCTGAACCTGTACACCAGTGGTGCTCCACTGAGGGTGATTTGCTCCCCAGAGGAGACTCAGAGATATCTGGAGGCATTTTTGATTGTCTCGTCTTGGGGACGGGTGCCCCTGGCATCTAGTGGCCTCTGGGCAGGAGTGTGGCTAAACAGTCTACAATGCGCTGCCCATCCAGGAGGGATTATTTACTCAAAATGTCCATTGTGTTGAGGTCAAAAAGTTCTAACCTTCACAATAATAGCCTTTCCCTGATCCATGCTGACCACAACTTTAAGTTAAGGAATGAATCATAGGTGACATAATGGAATTTGAAAATCATCTTCTTTCCCTGAAGAAAGACAAGGGGAGGGGCTAACTGCTTTCATTTACCACCAACAAAAATCCTTCTCACCAGTCCCTCCCTTGCTTAGAGATTCCAAAAGTTGTCCCGTGTGCTGCTTTCCTAGCCTGCTACATCGTACTTTACACCTTTAGAATCTTATAATGGAAACTACAAATTACCCCAGAGTTCCAGCATTTTGGTCGGGACTCCTTTTCCTTACTATGCAAGAATACTTTCAGGTTCCTTGGTTTGGGGTGGTCTGGAAAGTGGATGTGATCCACACATTTATTTCTTTGCAGCAACTATTTCCACATTAATACCACCATGTACCAATTAATCAGAAACATGGACAACTAGGTTAACTCTGTTCGCTTGGCAGCTCTCATGCTGTGATAGAAATCTTCAAAAATCCAAGTACTAGCCAGGTACGGTGGCGCACGCCTGTAATTCCAGAGGGTCGGGAGGCTGAGACAGGAGGATCATGAGTTCAAAGCCAACCTCAGCATCTTAGCAAAGCACTTAGCAACTCAGCGGGACCCTGTCTCTAAATAAAATATTTAGAAAGGTCTGGGGATGTGGCTAAATGGTTAAGCACTCCTGGGTTCAATCCTCAGTATCAAAGTAAATAAACCAATCAATCCAAGTTCAGATGGTTCCTGACTTATGATGCTTTGACTATGTTTTGACTTCACAATGGTGCAAAAACAGAATACATTTGTTAAAAACCATACTTTGAATTTTCATCTTTTCCTGGACTTGTGATATACAGAATGAGAATGATACTCTCTTGCAACGCTAGGCCGGGGCAGTGAGCCACAGCTCCCAGTCAGCCACATGATCACGATGCCCTTCAGTGCACTGCCAATAAGCTATGATGTTTGGTAGGGTTGGTGTAGTAAGTGCATTTTGACTTGCCATATTTTCAGTTTATGATGGGTTGATGAGGGCATAACCCCATGTTAAGATGAGGAGTGTCCATAATAGCGTTTCCCTGTTTCCTAGAAGAGGAAGTGAAACAGGGCTTTTAGTCATTATTTAAGAGTTCTAACTTAGAAGTAATCAAGAGTAGCTCCAGGGTCTATGGGCTATTCAGTGACTAAATAAATCCCTGAGTTTAAGTTAGATATTTAGTATTTGTCAGCTTTTATGTCACTGTGGCCAGCATACCCAATAAGAACAATTTAGAGGAGGAAAAGTTTATTTGGGGCTCATTTTTTTCAGAGGTCTCAGTTCATAAACCACCAACTCCATTGGTCTTGACCCGAGAGAGTCAAGAACATGATGGTGATAAAGCATGGGGGAGGAAAGTAGCTCCGCTTATGGTCAAGAAGTGGAGAGAAGCTGGGCAGGGTGGTGCACACCTGTAATCCCAGCGGCTCTGGAGGCTGAGACAGTTGGATCTTAAGTTCAAAGGCAGCCTCAGCAATGGCGAGGAGCTAAGCAACTCAATGAGACCCTGTGTCTAGATATAAAATATAAAATAGGGCTGGGGATGTGGCTCAGTGGTTAAGTGCCCCTGAGTTCAATCCCTGGTCCCTCTGCCCCAAAGAAAAAGAAGTGGAGAGAGAGAGGATGTGGGGAGGGAGAAGGTGAGGGAGAGGGAGGGGAAGGAAGGGGCCTGGGGAAGATGTACCTTTCCAGGGCACACCCAGTGACCCACTTCTTCCAGCCACGCCCCACCACCCTAGGTTTCCAACAGTCTGTTCAAACTAGGATGGGCTGATTAGGGTGCAGCTCTCACAAGCCCATCATTTTACTTCTGAATATTCCTGCATGAATACAGGAGATTTGGGGGAACATAGCACTTAGTGTGGTGGTTAACTAACCCGTGTGATGCTAAGGACCTTATACCAAGTTACTAAGTGTCTTATCAGAGGACTCTTGTTTTCCAGTTTCAGAATACCCAGCCTCCCAGCCCCCAGTGGTTTAAAAGAAACAGGAATGTACTGAGATGACAGATAAGTCCCAGAGGCAGCTGGATTCCGGGCAGATGCTGGATTAAAACCAAGGTCTTAGGCTCATAAGTTTGCCTTCTATTTATCTTCAGGACAAAAAAACTGTTCTGCTTATAGGTTGTTATGGGGGATTTTTTTTTTTTAAGTAGCTGGCTAAGTTTCTGCTGCAGATAGGTTAAAAAAAAGAATCTACTATCCAGCTGCCTAAAAGCATTCATCTTCTTGTGATATCACTAGGCTGCTTTGGGTAATCATGTAATTTCCAGTTTGGAGGGAAGCTTGCGGGGTATGACAAAGATGTAAGCTACATTTGCTGGATTTGAGGTTGTCTGCGAAGTCACCTTCGCAAAGTACAGAGAATAAACAGAAAGGTCTTTAAAGAGATGCAAGTGGCTGTGTCCTTGGCTTTCATTTGAGCTGTCCTTTAAGAGCAGCCCTCTGGAGAGAAGCTGCCCTTTTATTCAGTGAGCAGCAAGGTTTGGGCAAGTGAAGCGCCACCAGATCATTGACCGTGCAGTGGCTTGCCTGGTATTCTTTTAGCGGTTAAGGTCTTTCCCAAAGGTGCTGGGTGGACTGAGCCTTTGTGAATTGTTGGGTGGTGCTCTGAAAAGTTCTTGCTCTGTTCCTAATTTTAGAGCCAGCAGCTGTCACCGCTTTGTTCTAACAAGTCGGTAGTTTTCCATTCCCCTTGCTTATTCGTATTCCCTTTATGTACCCAGACTGTCACTCTGCAAAAACGTCCATTCTTTTAACCCCAGGGACAGAGGTGTATGTCATATGTTCTGTCACTTATCATTTTGTAACTTCTATAATGTAGTAGTCGCTTTTAAAAATTAAAATAACTCTACCTATATAAACCACGTGACCCGCGTACACTGTACCTGTATGAATCTTCTGATATTATGGGATAGGCACTGAGTGTTTTCATATGGTGATGTGGCATCGGTGCTTTTCATCTTTATAGCAGGAGAGGTTTGGGGTGGTTGTTTCTTTTTTGTCAATTTATTTACTTTTTAGGATTCCATGGGTGACACTAGAATTCTTTGGAGGAGTTTTACAGTACGTGGTATCTTAACTTTTTCTATTTTGGTTTTGTAGTAGACTTGCTTCAAAACTACCAAGATGGAGGGGAAGGGGACAAGGATTAATGAAAGGAAACTTGTCATGGTAACTAACTGTTGAAGTGGTAGGAACACAGCGGTTCCTTAGAATACTTTCTCTACTTTAGTGTATACTAGAAATTTTCCATAATAAAAAGTGAAAAAAAAAATTTTGCATAAAGATTAATACCAATAACCTTCCTTTAAGAAAGATGATGATGATGTACAAATATTGCCATCTATAGGTCGAAAATATATTATGCTTGTTTTTCTTTAAGTTGCAACATAAAAGGAAAAATATTAATATAATCTTCATCTCCAATCTCGTAAGTAATAACTTGAAATGTTATTGCCGTTATCACTGTTTGCTCAGAACTCCTCACTAAAATGAATATCTAGGTATAACTGACACATTTGATTACAATCTCTATTCTATACATCAGCAAAACTACAGTTTGAGAAAGGTCAAAATATACTTTAATATAAAGACATGGTTTTTAAAAGTTTTTAAAATTCCAAACAAGTATATAATAAAAATGTATTTTTGGCTCTTCAAATATTTTTGGTGATATGAGACTGTGTCTATATTATAAATTCTCAAAATTCATATGACCTCGACATTTTTACATGAGCCCACACAAAAGAAAAGTGCTGCTTTCAAGTTTGGGGGGAAAGTAAGAGAAACTTCTTTTTTTTTTTTTTTTT
The DNA here is from genome assembly GCF_052094955.1 of Ictidomys tridecemlineatus. Taxonomy (NCBI): domain Eukaryota; kingdom Metazoa; phylum Chordata; class Mammalia; order Rodentia; family Sciuridae; genus Ictidomys; species Ictidomys tridecemlineatus. The sequence goes on along the minus strand of NC_135491.1, from coordinate 36,451,343 downwards.
TTCATCACCATAGTTTTTAATGAAGAAACTTGTTTAAAACTGTAAAGGAAAAAATGGGGATGGGACGGCAAAATCTTAGCAGCAAAGTGGTTAAACAAATTGAAAATATTAAAAGATATGGAACGCTTCACGAATTTGCGTGTCATCCTTGCGCAGGGGCCATGCTAATCTTCTCTGTATCGTTCCAATTTTTAGTATATGTGCTGCCGAAGCGAGCACGAGAAACTTCTTTAAGTCATGGGGTAGACATAGATACATTATGGATATTATAAATGAGTAACAAAAATAAATACCTCTTGGATTAAGCAGAATGTTCTGGAAATTGGACTGGATGTTCTTGAGAGAAGGATAAGCTCAAAGTTGCCACCAGGACGTATTTCAGACCTGCCTTCCTGTCCTGGAGTCAGTCACTCAACCCCTCTTTGTTTTCTGAAGTATAAATTGTGTTCCAGTAGTTGTCCTGCATATGCCATTCAGATAAAATTTATAATACTAGTTAGCCTCTTAAAATTCCAGGAGTAACCATCTCTTCTGAGATGATCTAGCCCAACATTTTTCCCCCTATTTAATTGTGTCTGTAGGACTTTCTACCCTTCTGTTCCTAAGCAAGGATTGTGAGAAGGAAGGACTTTCACCTGGGAGTGAAATCAGACTATACTGAGCCTGTTGATCCAGTTTACTGATTAGTAGAGTCAGGACACGTATATATTTTTTTTCTTTCTTTTTTCTTTTTATTTTTGGTAGCAGGGATTGAACCCAGGGGCCCTTAACCACTGGGCCACATCCCCAACCTTTTTAATATTTTATTTAGAGACAAGGTCTTGCTGAATTGTTGAGGCCGGCTTTGAATTGTGATCCTCCTGCCTCAGCTTCAGGACACATAATTTCATATATTCTGGAAAAACTTATAACTGATAGACCCAGAATGTCTTATTAATCATTAATCACATACTTTCATATATTCTGAAAAAACCTATAACTGGTAGGCCCAGAATGTCTTATTAATCATTAAAAATAATATCCAAAATCCCCAATAATTGCAATATAATTCCTAATCAAAATCATTTTTAGGTATTCATCTCAGTTTTAAAAAACAAAATATTGACATTTCCTGCTTGAAAATGATGTTAGAACTTCTAATATTTTAGGATGAGAGCCTGCTTGGAGGACTGTTTTACATTGTCAGACTGACAGGTTGTTTCTGGATATGACACCAAAAACATAGACAAAATAATAATAATAATAATAATAATAATAATAATGGGTTGGAGAGGTTGGAGGGGAAGGGAGGGGGCATGGGGTTATTAATGATGGGGGAATGTGATGACCACTATTATACAAAGTACATCTATGAGGACACGAATTGGTGTGAATATACTATGTATACAACCAGAGATATGAAAAATTGTTCTCTATATATGTAATAAGAATTGTAATGTATTCCGTTGTCACATATAAATAAAAATAATAATAACAAAAGGTAAGTTGAAGTAGTTGAACTTTAAATTTTTGTACATCAAAGGATACTGATAAGAGTGAAAAGACAACTCTCGTGGGATGAGAGAGAATATTTCAAAATTACTGAAAAGAGATTAAGATCCAGAATATCTCAAGGACCCTATTACTCAACAACACCCAAAACACATGTCTAAATTAAAAATGGGTCAGAGACTTGAATAGGCATTCTCCAAAGAAGATGTACAAATGGCCACTGCCCACAAGAAAAGGTGCCCACGAAAATCACAACCACAATGAGATGCCACTTCCTACTTAGAAACCAACCAACAAACAAACACAAATCCCAGGAAATAGTGATAAACCCAACCTGATCTTTTATTAAATTGGGAGCCATCTTGCCACAAAGCCATGAAAAGCTAATTTCAGCTTTACTATAAATTACTGCAAACTCTGAACCTGCTTGGAATGCCTGCCCGTGCCTTGAACTCACCCATGCCTGGCTCTCTGACCACATAGCAGCCCTCTCTGAAACTTTAGTGACACCTCATAAATATTGGCCTTCCCTGGCCAGACAATGACCCTCTCTGAGGCTCTAATGGTCTTCATAAATTCTGATGTTGGGGCCAGCAAAAAATGTAAACTACCATTAGTGTGATGCTTGTCAGAGTTCTGTTATCTGTAACCCCCCTTTGTGTAACTTTCTGGGCTATAAAGCTGGGCTGTAGGAAAGGTGGGGCTGTTGTCTTGTTCCCACTGTTTTGGGAGGAAAAGGCAGTCCGGCCCGGTCGAAATAATAAGCTTGCTTTAATTTGATTTTAATTGGAGTCAGTGGTCTTTTCTTGCGTCCTGGTCTAACAATAGCAAGTGTTGATGAGGCCATGGAGAAACTGGAACCCTGGGGACTGAGAGTGGGAATGTAAAATGGGCCACTGTTATGAAAACCAGTATGAGAGTTCCTCAAAACAACTTAGAGACATGTGATCCAGTGACACGAGCTGCCCTTGGGCTGTGTGTGGATTGTGTTGCGCATAGTAGCCTTTTGAGGGGACACGCCTGGCTCTGCCAAGTCCCTATCAGGGACTGAATGCAGAATGCAGGTGAGCCTCCCCCTCTAGCTCTGCCTAGGATTCCTCGCAGCACCTGAGATGGGTGTGGCTCCCAAGATGTCAATCAATCTGCTGACCAGGAAACATCTCCTAGCAAGACTCCACCCTGGAAACCTTATCCCCCTCTGATGCTCCCGCTACAAAATAAAGGGATTCATATATATATAATGTTTAGGCTGGGGATATAGCTCAGTTGGTAGAATGCTTGTCTTACATGCACAAGGCCCTGGATTCAATCCCCAACACCACCCCCACCAAAAAAATTATTCTAAAAATAGAAATAAATTTGAACAAAAATTGCTAATTAAAAAATAGGTTGTTAAAAGAAATTATTTCTGAGAGAAATGACTTCAGAAATTAATGCTATTTAAAAGCATTGTGTTAATTCTTACCAATAATGAAATTGTCCTTTTCAATAGTATTTTCAGAATTTCCCTTCGTGCCTAGCGCTGCACCAGAGACTGACGTGGGTGTTGTAGGTGCCTGACAGACTAACCTCATCTCTTAGGAGAGGACGACTTCAAATGGATAATGCAGTTAAAAAGTTTAAGAAAGAAGAGAGAAAGTTCCAGAGGTGCCCAGTCCAGGGGTGGGAAACTGTCTAAAAATGAAAGATATGAAAAATCTTGACATTGCTCTGAATTGAAGAATCCAGCATGTGTGGGGCACTGGGCTCAATTCTCAGCACCACATATAAACAAATAAATAAATAAAGGTCCATGAGTAACTAATAAAAATGTTTTAAAAAGGATATTGTACTTTTATTCAGAAACATTTCAATAGAATGGCAAATTGGGGGAAATACTGCAAGATCAAGATCAATCTTTTTTTTTTTTTTTTAACACAATGCCTTTATTTTTATGTGGTGCTGAAGATCAAACTCAGGTCCTGCCCGTGCTAGGCAAGCACTCTACTGCTGAGCCACAATCCAAGCCCTGCAAGATCAATCTTAAAGAACTATTTATTTGATAAAGCACTCCTATTGATATATTAAGAATTCCAATGAAATCAAGAGAAAATGGACAAAGAAAAAGAACCAGCAGCTTCAGAAAAGAAAACAAAAATGGTTTTATGATGTCTCATAAATAGAAAACAGCTTACAGCCAGGCACAGTGGCACATGCCTATAATCCCAGTGGCTTGGGAGGCATGAAGATTACAAGTTCAAAGCCAGCTTCAGCATCTTAGCAAGGCCCTAAGCAACTCAGTGAGACCTCATCTCAAAATTAAAAATTAAAAAAGGGAGGGGGGCTGGGGATGTGGCTCAGTGTTTTAGACGCCCCTGGGTTCATTCCTTGGTACCCAAACAAACAAAACCTTATCAACTCTTGATGAAAGGGAAAAATGAACGTTTATGTTTTTATGTCTCAGAATGGCAAAAGTTTCAGATGATAATGATATAAATGTGAGGGAGACTAACACAGATTGGCTTTAGACTGGGAAAGGAAGTAATTTCAATAAATTTTTAATGTTGGAGAGAGAAAAGAAGACAGAAGGAGAGGGAGTTTTGAACAACAGAAAGTTCCAGAGGCTGGAGGAAGATAGTCCTGTTGCCTGGGTTACTGCAGGGAGGCTTTGTCAGGGACAGGAGCAGAGAACCAAACCTGGAAAAATGTGGTGGCTCTTCAAAGTGGAGATGGAGGGACTTCTGCTTTTGAAACAATGTCTAATCTAAATGCTACATTTTCATTAACTGCATCAGACTGCAATGTTGAAAAAGGTCTTTTATTAGACCCATTATGGCCATAGGAGAAAAAAAAACAACAGACTATTCTTGAAAACTCGCCATTCTTTTAATTTCCAATCATAGGCACTAAGGTCTGTCAGTAGCCAAAAAAAGAATTCTCTGGGAACTGGGTCATAAGAAGTTCCAAGGCAATTTCCAATGTGCACAGTCCCTCTGGGCTGGTCTTAGTCACGTGGGATGTGGTGGGAAAAACTCCTAATTAAACATCAGATCTGCTGCCTTTAGCTCCAGCTGTGACATCCAAGGTGATGCAGGCAAGTCCCTACTGCTCCCACTTCTGGAAACCGAGGGTGGAAACATCCAAACCCTGTCCTTTCTCCCTCTGGTTCTCTATCACGTGCTATCAGGGCTAGAATTTGGAGCAGTCACGTGGTTTTCTGGGAGGCAGCAAAATGGAATTCAACTGTGTTTGAGCAGAGAAGGTGCCCCCAGGCATGGAGACTAGCCCCTCCCTGCCAGGTAGGTAGGACAGAATTCTCTGGAAAAACGCCTGAGTGAGAAAAGCAGGTGTCCAGATTTCTGTCCTGGACAGCTGCGCTCCCTCTAGGCATTTCCTCTTGTCCACCACTAGGAGGTGACCTCATGAGTGCTGTGCAGTCGCAGGACGGGGTGCTCCTGGGAACTCACATGTGCCCTGAGTAGTCATGCCTATTTTCACCCTTCCAGGTTTGGAATAGCCCTCATTTGTGGAAAATTGAAAGGGTTGCAGGTTGGCCATCTTTCAAAAATCATTGTGATCACAATTTTCAGACAAGCCTGGTGCGTGCTTATGTCGTTCTAGTTGCTCAGGAGGCAGAGGCAGGAGGGTTGCCCAAGCCCAGGAGTTTGAGGTCAGCCTGGGCAACAGAGCAAGACCCTGTCTCAAAAAAACAAACAAACAAAATACATTGTGATTACAGTTTTCTTCTCTGAAGCTTTGATGTCCTTGAACTTCCATTTAAAATTCAAGCTCACAAACACTTTTTTATTTGGTTTTTGATAGTTCTGGGGATGGAACCCTGGAACACGCTACCACGGAGCTGCATCCCAGCCCTCTTTTACTTTTTTATTTTGAGATAGGGTCTTGCTAAGTTGCTGGAGCTGACCTTGAACTTGGAATCCTCCTGTTTCAGCCTCCTGAGATGCTGGGATTCCAGGGATGCACCATCACACTTGGTAAATGCTAACTTTTGAGAACATTTTCAGATCTATCATAAAGAGGGCTTAAACATTCTGTCTACTAAGTGAAGTTTTATCTTTGCCAACTTAATCTATTTCTCTTGTCTAGAGATTTGAAATCTAATCCCCAGCTGCCTCTCTATGCCACTTGACACCCTTAAGCCTCTGTAAAATAATGGTCTTGGAGAATTTGTTTTTCAAGCAACAGAGAATTTCCAACATATGAAACCTTACTTTTGAACTCTAATGTGAAAGCAGGCACTAGACCTGAAAAGGGCTATACTCATACTTTGGGGGTTCACTCTGGTCTATAAGATGCTGCAGGGAAGCCAGAGTGTGACTGGAATAACAAGTTTCCAACAGAAACAATGTTCTAAGCACTGCCATCTATTTATGGTGACAGCCACAGGTAGACCCTTTCTTGCAAGGCCAATCTGCTTTGAGAGTTCATTTCTGCGAGCCAAAGGGGAGGCTGTCACTCTGCCTCGTTGGAAGTGAGAGAAATGAAAAAAGTCACCTGACACCAATTAAGAAAGAAAAACACATTTTAATTTTAATCAATGTTTTAACATTCTCAATAGGTTGACAAAAAGCAAGCAGTGTCGTGCCCCCTTCCCTCTCCGGCCCCAGGGTTTCCTCCTAAAAACAACCATCAGCTCCGTTTGCTATTGAGCGCATTTTCTCTTGTTTGCAAATGGCAGTTTCTCTGCCAACTAATTATCAGCCTTGAAACTTTTTATCTCAATTATTTAAAAAAAATATTTATTTTTTAGTTGTAGTTGGACACAATACCTTTATTTTATTTATTTTATGTGGTGGTAAGGATCGAACTCAGTGCCTCACTCGTGCCAGGCAAGTGCTCTGCCATTGAGCTACAGCCCCAGGCCCTGTTTATCTTTTTTTTTTTAATTTTAATTTTTTAGTTGCTGATAGTTTTTTTTTTTTTTTTTTAATTTGTATGTGGTGCTGAGAATGGAACCCAGTGCCTCACACATGCTAGCAAGTGCCCCACCGCGGAGCCCCAGCCCCAGCCCCAGCCCGCCAGGCCACCCTTTTTGCAAAAGCGTGCATAATGTTGCAAGCAAGACCGCCACCTACCGGCGGAAGGAAACCGTTGCAATAAGCCCCAGCGTGGCGTTGGGTTGGCGGGGCCGAGGGAATGACTTGAATGAGGGAATCAGGGAACCGCTGAGTGAACCAAAGAACGAGCGAGCGGTGAATGCGGAAGAAATGACGCCGTGGGCGGTGAATGGAAGCGAGGTTCCTCCGTCCCCCTAGTATTTCTTCCATCCATCGCTTGCCCGGCGCTTTCATAAGGGAACTGCTGAAGGTTCTTCGCCAGCGGGGCTTCCTGCAGGTTGTTCCTGCAGAGAGGAGAAGCCGCAAGGCTGGCAGCTGGAAGGCGTTTCCAACTTCTCCATCGATCCTCAGCCTTCTCCGGCGTCCCATCCAGCCTCTGCACGGTGGATCCTGGAGAGCGTCAAGGCTCTAGTGATGCCCGAGGCTCACACCCAGTGCCAGTTGGTCTGGGGAGAAAGGCGGGGGGCGTGGAGGGATTTAGACGACCCAGATGATCTAAAAGTGCAGCCAAGATCAGAAACCTCTGCCCTACTGCTTGGTTGCAGCCTTCTCGAATCATTTCATTTTTAAAAGTTCTAAACCACCCAGAAGCGGATCCCAGTGTGCCTACATTTGGAACCAGAGGAGTGTAGCCCAGCCCTAGTAGCCACACGGAGCTGGCTCTGAGATTTGATGCTATTCTCTGAGCCTTATTGCCTTGGGGTCTGGCAGCCCCTGGAGGAGACTACCCGCTCTCCCCATCTATTGGCTGAAGAGGGGCATGGACTAGTGGTGAGGAGAGCTTTACCTGAAGCCAGGAAGCAGGGCCTGAGGTCCACTTGGCTTAATGCAGCTGATGTGAGACGTTAGAAGGACTTAGAAAAGCGGAAGGAGCATCTTTCTTTTCAAATCTGTTATTAAACAGAGCAAATGAAGCCAGCCTCATGATCGGACATCCCAAGCCTTTCCTAGCCATGCAAGCGTCCATTAAAATGCACCAACAACACATTTCACGTTTATAGTTAAAACGTTTTTTAACTCCATATGTTTGTTTAGTTAGAATTATTATTTGTTGCTGGTGAAAAAACAAAATGCCTAATCCTTGTTTTCATTAAATATGCTTAAATATTTGCTGTTTGGGATGTGATTAGGCTGGTAATATTTACTGTTTCTCTTAATTACAATGTGACAAAAATAATCCACTTAAGTATTCATGACTAATTCTCAAATTAGGTATGATCCTGTCCAAGGACTTCACAAATACTGGTTTTCTTTAGTTTGGATTTATAAAATTTTATTGGGGGAAAATACCCATTATATTAAACTTAACCATTTGGGCCTTTTTAAGTGTATAATTCGGTGGAGTTAAATACATTCATGACATTGTGTGACCATCACTATTTAGTTCCAGAACTTTCCCACCATCTTTTGTACCTACTAAGCTGTCATTGTCCATTCCACCTTCCCCCCATGATTTCATTGATATGAAATACCCAGAACAGGCAAATCTATAGCTGTAGAAAGCAGATTCATTGTTGCCAGAGGCTGGGGATGGGGTGGGATTGAGGGAAATGGCAATAAAAATATTCTAACATTGATTATGGGGATGTGTGCAGAAATATGTGGATCTAGTAAAAATTACTGAATTGTATACTTTACATGGGTGAATTTTTTGGCATGTGAATTATATCTTAATATATCTGCTAAAAAAAATGCCAAACTTTCAGGCATGGTGGTGCATGCCTATAATCCCAGCATGTGGGGAGTTTGAGGCAGGATGATTGCAAGTTACTTCCACAGTTTAGCTATTGTGAATTGAGCTGCTGTAGACATTCATATGGCTGTGTCACTGTAGTATGCTGATTTTAAGTCCTTTGGGTATAGACCAAGGAGTGGGATAGCTGGGTCAAATGGTTGTTCCATTCCAAGTTTTCTAAGGAATCTCCATACTGCTTTTTAGAGTGGCTGCACCAATTTGCAATTCCATCATCCATGTGTGAAATGTATGAGTGTTCCTTCCCCCCCACATCCTTGCTCCCTCTCAGGTTTTTAAGTATTCAGTAAAGTATTATTATCCATGGGCACACTGTCAAATAGCAGATCTTCTCATCTTCTGGATTAACAATTCTTTATTCCCATCTCCCCCAGGCTTGGGCAACCACCGTTTTCTTGTTTCTCATGTAAGTGGAGTCGAACAGCATTTGTCCTTCTGCAATTGTCTTATTTTTTTTAGCATAGTGTCTTCCAGATCCATCAGTCTTGTTCTACATGACAGATCATGTGTTGTGTGTGTGTGTGTGTGTGTGTGTGTGTGTATTGAGGATTGAACTCAGAGCCTTGTACATGTTAGGCTGGTGCTGTACCTCTGAGCTACATCCCCAGCCCTTTTTATTTTTTATTTTGAGACAGGATCTCACTAAGTTGCCTATATTAACTTGTAATCCTCCTGCCTCAGCTTCCCAAGTAGCTGGAACATGTACCACTGCACCTGGCTGAATACTATTCCATTATATATATGCCACATTTTGTTCACCCATTCATCCATCGATGGACTCTCTTATAACTTTTTCCATTCTTATTTGAAAAAAAAAAGCCTATTCTTTCCAAAGGTCAGAATTCAGAATATATAGTAATTATATTCTCCTTATCTTTAATACCCTGCTTTCCCCCCCTTTGCCTAATCCAATGAGGACTGAATAAGTGGGTGGAAGTGTACCACTACATTCCTATTTCTACTGATCTGTCTTAGTTACTTCCTGTAATTTATCTTTACATGTGTAACAGGATGATAAAATGGGCCTCTCTTTCAGCTTTAGCTGAGGTCCCAAAGTGGGGTGAGATCAGTGCCACAGGTGCCAAGAGCCCACCTCTGTGGAAATCAGATTGTCTGTATGGGAAATCCTAAGAGGCTACAAAGACAACCAACTTTGGGGCTTGGGTGCAGCTCAGGGGTAGAGCACCTGTCAGCATGCACAACGCCCTGGTTCAATGCCCAGCACCAGGAGAGAGAAAAGAAAGAAAAAGAACAAACTTATACTTAGCATTGAACAAGATTAAAGTATAAGAATAACTTATGGGGGCTGGGGTTGTGGTTCAGAGGTAAAGCGCTTGCCTAGCATGCGAGAGGCACTGGCTTTGATCCTCAGCACCACATGAAAATAAAATAAAGATATTGTGTCCACCTATAACTAAAAAAGAAAAAAAAAAGAATAACTTACGGTAGGTTTGTGTGGTAGAATTTTATTCCATTGTTAAAAGTTGTACTTTTGAAGAATAATGATGTAGAAAAAAGACCATAACCTATTATTAAGGGGGAAAAAGCAGGACAGAAAATTATATGATTACATCTAATGTTATGAAATAAATATACGTGTGTATGGAAAAAAGGAAAGAAATGCCCCAACTAGGATTTCAAGTACTTTTTCTCCTCCTCCTCCTCCTCTTTCTCTTCTTCCTCCCCCACCTTTTCTTTTTGGCACTGGGGATTGAACCCAGAGGTACTCTATCACTGAGCTACATCCCCAACCCTTTCCATTTCATTTCAAGACAGGATCTCGCCAAGGGTCTCAGGCTGGCCTTAACTACCTGGGATCCTCCCTGAAGGTTTTGGAAAATGACAACTTCCCAAGACTCTGTGATCCCGGAGAAGGAAGAGAGGGAGGTGGCAAAACACTGATCCTTCCCCAACAAATCCTTCCCAGTGACAAGACAATCTTTAGGAAGGAGGAGGCGGACATCAACCCTAAAATGACAGTCCCTGGGAAGAGGGCGAATATTGATCCTTTCCTAGTAAATTCTTTCCCAGTGACAATGAACCCACTCAATAAATCCTGTCCCAGTGACAATAAAATGACCCCAGAGAGCAAGATAAGCACTGAAGGCTGAGCTCTGGACCCTCCAACCTTTCCCAGTAAAAACAAGTTGAAAATTTTTACAACCCTTTTCCTGAATGCCCAAACTGACACATTCTGCTGAAGTGATGAAGTCACCTCTCACTGTAACCTGTAAAAACCCAGACCCCTGTAACTGGGGGGCCATTTTCTGCCCAAAAAGTGAGCCCCTCTGATGGCTGACTGCGCTGCTGAATAAAATGCATTGCTGATCCATGAAGTCTGCTCCCCTCCCGGTTATTTGTGCTTTCATTATGGGACCTAAACCATTTTGGTTAATTTTTTTTAATGTTTTTTAATTGTTGATGGGCATTATTTTATTTTTATTCGTTTATTCATATGTGGTGCTAAGAATCAAACCCAGTGCCTCACACGTGCAAGGCAAGCACTCTACCTCTGAGCCACAACCCCTGCCCCAATTTTGGTTATTTTTGCTTTCATTCCTGACTCAGCTCTCCTAAGATGCAGTGCCCAACTTTTTTCTTCTTCATATTTGTCTGAATTTTAGAAATTTTCCACAATAAATGTCTTGTTTTTTTTTTTTTACTTCTGTGATGAGAAAAATAATGTTTCTAAAAAATAGTGTAATCACCTTTTTTTGATACTTTTGCTCTCCAATTTATGACTAATCCATGAACAAAAACCAATAATTGAGTTGGGATCCATCCTTCTCTTACACCAAGCCGAAGAGGGAGCTGGGGACTAGGGCTCCAGCCTCATTAGCAGGCAGATTTGCCTTGTTTTCCCTGTAAATGGCCAGAATCTCCTAAAAAGGTGTGTAAGGTTCGCCCACTTTGTTCTCACGTGGGTGATTTGTAGCTGGTGCTGGGACTGATGCAGTACTTCTACTTGTATGTTTAATCAAGGCTCAGAAAGTCTGTTGCCATAGACACAGAGGACCAGGATGATGTGACTATTGCCATTTGCCTCATGAGCTGGTTAAAACTGACCTTTAAAACGTAAGCTTAATTATCTTTACTGCCAAAACAGGCCCCAGGGACTATGTTTTATGAATTCATATTTTGACAATCATTTCCTTCTTTCCTCATCATTAAGACTTATTTTCTGGAACTGCCACGGAATGCACACTGGGCCTCTTTAAATGGCACATTTTCCAAATCTACACAAGACCCCCCAAAACAAAACAAAACAAAAAAAAAACTTATTTGCACCCTGCCTTCTCCCTGGAGAGGAGAAGGGAAAGGAGGTCCCAGGAAGAAGGAGGCCCTGTCCCTCACTCTCTTGCTCCTTTAGTGGGCTTGCCTGTCAAGGTCAACACAGCTGGAGGCAAAGATTAGAACCAACCTCGAACACTCCACTCCTTCCTCAACACAGCAACATCTTGTTTTATAAGAGCTGAAAATGGATTCTATAATGAAATTTGCTGTTGTTTAAGATGGGAAGTATCCTCATAACTCTCGCTGGGTACCAGCCACGCCCAGTGCAGAGCCCCAGGGCTGGCTCTAATTGGTAGCCACCACAGTACAGCTTCATTCATTCATTCTTTGAACAAAAGATACAACAGTAAACCAGGCAGGGGAACTAGCTCTGTGGATCTGCTTTGAATGGAACAGGCTGATAGGAAACAAGTACTCTCAGAAATAGTTTTCCAATCCCCCTGGTGTGGGAGGAAGGAAGGAAGCCGGAAGAGTCTATTTCTGCTCTATGGGGTACGGTGCAAAAGAAGGCTTCAGGCGAAGTCTCCCCAAGGAAGTGACATTTAAATGAAGACCTCAACCATGGAAATTTTCTATATAGGAGATGAGTTAGGACAGTTTTCAAGTTAGAAGGGGAGGGGGCTGTTGAAACTGTCTATCTCTAACGAAACAAGGGAAGGTGATGGATAAGGACCCCCACAAACACCCTAACTGGACATGATGAATGAGATGACCAAAAAGAGAGAGTATAAATGTCCCGAGGTCAGTTTTCTAGTGGGTTATTTGGATAAAGGATCTAAACACAAATTATGTTCATTGTAAAACAGTGGTTCTCAAACTTTTGGTCTTAGGACCCCTTTATAAAAATTATTGGGGCCAGGCATGGTGATCCATGCCTGTAATTGCAGTAATTTGGGAGGACAAGGCAGGAGGATTGCAAGTTCAAGGCCAGTGTGGGCAACTTGGTGAGACCCTGTCTCAAAATTTAAAGAAATGAAAAATAAAAAGGGCTGGGGATGTAGAGCACCCCCTGGGTTCAATCCCTGGTATGATTAAAAAAATTTATATATCGAGAATTCCAAAGAGCTTTTGTTTATGCCAGTTATATCAATCCTAAGTAAATTACCTATTAAAAGCTAAAACTGAGAAAGTTTAAAGTTATTTTCTCTCAATACTTTTATATACAATAAAGTAATTTTAACACAATATAATTTTGTGAAAAATAACTTCATTTTCCAAAACAAATCAATAAAATTCAGAAAACAGTCACATTATTTTACATCTTCATCAGTCTTTCTGATATCTGGCTTAGTAGTGGACAGCTGGATTCTTAAATCTGCTTCTGTATTCAGTTTCTTGTGTTGAAGTATGTTGTTATGAGCAAAATTGTGCCTATCTCCCTCAGTCTCCTAGTTCCATGAAGTCCAACCCAGCACATCAGAATGTGACTATTTGGAGACAGGTTACTTGAAGACATAATTAAGTTAGGAGGACACTGGGGTGGCTCTAGCCCACTATGACTGGTGTTTGAAATGTGTGGACTCAGGCATGGGAAGACATGCAAAGACACTGCACTATCACAAGCCAAGGAGAGGGGCCTCAGAGAAACCGCGGGTATGTTGATCTTGGACTTCTACTTTCCAGAATTGTGGGAAAACGAATGTTTGCTTTCTAAGTCACCCACTTGGTGGAGCTTTGTTTTGGTATTTGTACCAGACTAATACTAATGGAAAAAGTTTGGCCTCATACAGATAAATAGCTAGAAAAAGTACACTGTTTATTTTTTTTAATTTTATTTTTAAAAAAATATTTATTTTTTAGTTTTAAATGGACACAATATCTTTATTTTTACATTGATGTGGTGCTGACTATCGAACTCAGTGCCTCAAGCATGCTAGGTGAGCACTCTACCATTGAGCCACAACCCCAGCCCTAGACTGTTTATTAATGGTCTTTTTAGATCATTGTTAATATCCATCTTTGATAGTAGACTCAGACTTGACAATTGATAGTTTATCTTATAGGTGAGTAGCACTTGCACTCTGAAACCTTATGAATTAACTTTATGTTCTTTTTATTTAAAATCTATTGGTTTGCATCATTCTTTGAATGGGTCTTAACTCATGCATGATTTTATAATATTGTGTTTTGGTCATTTGGAAAATAATGATTCATTAAGCTATATAAGGCAAATGTCTGGAAATTTTTTTTTAAAATTACATTCATTGATGTCAACAAGCATCTAATTAAAAAAGTATGGAAATCTCAGAAACCTGTCAAGCTCATTGTAGTGGATACACATTTTGCAAATGCTACTTTTCATTTGAAAGCTCGAATTTTATCATTGCTAACAAATATTTTAGTTGTTTTCCTTAAGTAACAGGCTTTCTTTCTTTTTTTTTTTTTTCAAGAAAATGTTTGCCAAATACCTTAGTCTGAGAATCCATGTGTGTCAGTAATTAAAAAAAAAAGATATTTCATCATAAAGGGGGTTAGTTGAGCTAGTAACTCAATCACAAAGTTGTTTTTCTTTTCTTTTGAGGGGGGATTGAACTCAGGGGCATTCTACCACTGAGATACATCCCAGCCCTGTTTTGTATTATATTTAGAGACAGGGTCTCACTGAGTTGTTATCGCCTTGGTAAGTTGCTGAAGCTGGCTTTGAACTCATGATCCTCCTGTCTCAGCCTCCCAAGCCCCTGGGATTACAGGCATGCACCACTGTGCCCAGCACAAAGTTGTTTTTCTTGAAATAACCTTTGTTGTTTAGTTTGTAGAAGAAGTTTTCCTAGTTCATCACGCAGAATATTAGAAAACCGTGGACTTATGTCAAAACTTAGTTGAATTAATAATTTAAATGATTCCATCAAAGACATCCCTAAGCAAAACTACGATCCCGCTTCATGAGTGTGTTATGGTAAACCAGGCCAGCTTCATCTTAGGGCCTTCCACTCTGTTTTACTTTAAAAGGTATCTCAAAGTGGACCACTTTCACTGAAATCCAGTTTTACCTCCCAGGTCTGTGCTTCTACCTTCTCCCTTGGAGTATTGAAGAAAGTTCCTAAGTGGACTTCCTGCTGCCACTACTGTAGCCTTTCTGGTCTGTTCTCCCCACAGCCATCTACCCCTGTCCACACTCTATCCCAAATAAGACACACACACCCTGCCTCTCACCTAGCTTTATTTTATTTCCTAGAACTCACTGTGGACCTTATATTGTATCTGGGTGTGTGTGTGTGTGTGTGTGTGTGTGTGAGTTTAAATTGTCTTCATGGGGCTGGGGTTGTGGCTCAAAGGTAGAGTGCTTGCCCCGCACATGGGAAGCACTGGGTTCGATCCTCAGCACCACATAAAAATAAAATAAACAAAATGAAGGTATTAAAAAAATTGTCTTCACTATTAACAGATGAGCTCCCTTGGTCAAAGACTTTATTTGGTTTATACATCTAGAATTGGGTCAGCACATAGCAATTGCTCAATAAACATGAGTTGGATTAAAAAAAAAGTGAATTCTTGGGAAGGCCAGCACCCAACTAAACTTTTCCTACTAACCCGAAAATGACTCTCCTCTTTCCCTCCTTCCCTCCATTCCTTCTCTGTGCTTTCATGTCAGGCTCTATGCTTCACATACAGACACACAGCTCTCCCTTCAGGACTCTCCAGAAGACAGACATGTGCACAAACAGTCCTGATGTGGTCCAGCGCATCAGCACCCAGCACTTGGAGTAACAGAGACCTGGGTTCAGAGTCTTGGTCTTAACCTTTCCAAGTCTCAGTTTCCTCATCTATATTGCAATAATAATAGAAGCAATGACTGCTTAGGTTTGTCATGAAGATTAACTGAGCTAATAAAAATACATTTTGCATATTGATGACTAGATCATCTCTTTATGGGGGTGAAGATGGCATTGGAGTATTAAAGACCAGATCCCAAACAAACACACAGAGGACTCACAGAGAGACAGGGACAAGAGGGAGGGACAACTTCCAGGAGGAGGGAATGTGAGACTGTGTCGGGGACTGAGGTGGGGAGCGATGGGTATGTCCCTAGACAGGTTGGCAGGAGCTGACGGCGGAGACTTTGAGACCACACTGAGGTGCGGGGGGCTTCTTGCCTGCGGGTGAGGAGGGGAGCCCTAGACAAGCAGCACAGGGTGTGGGAGTTGGGGGTTGGATGAGGCAGGGAGACCAGTGAGGGGCGGGCCCCACACGTGTCATGGGGATGGGTATGGAGAGGTGGGGATGGCAGATGGAGGCGAGGGAAGAAGCCAGCACTCAAAGGAGCTTCAGATCCCTGCCAAGAGCTGGACCGAGATGATGAAAACTCTTCTTGCTTTTCCCCCATTTCTTCTGTCAGTTGAAGTAGTTGTTGCCAGAAATTTCCTGCCACTCTGGTCTCTCTCAGTGAGAGGAGGTAGGTAACCCGGGGGGTCTGTTTCTACAAGGAGGTGGAACACCTTAACAGCTAGTCTGACAGATGGATCCTCAGCCTCTGACATTGCTTTATTCTACAGCAAGGGACACCTGGAGGGACATGTGGAGCCTTTCCTTAGATGGTTGGTTGATTGGGCGACGTCATGCTTCATTCCCCCCAAAAAAGATCCTCTCATTCTAGGTCTTAGTCCATACGTGTTCATTGGCTGATAAACATTAAAGATATCATGTAGCTTTTGAAACACGATAATCTTTGCTACTAATTATTTATACTAGAATGTTCTTAAAATTAACTGTGCTCCTTTGAGTCCCACTGAAAGGCTGGAGGGACAACAGCCTACATTCTAGAAATGTTCTTTACTATATAAAGCTGACACAGGCTTATTAAAGAAAAAGCACAAAATTGAATGAAGCCAAAATAAAAGATTCCCATCTCCTTCCCACCACCCCCGCATCCTTAACCCACTCCTCCGAGGTGTGGATGTAGCTTGTCAGACAATTTCTAAATGTATCTTTTTATAATGTACTAAAAAAAAAAAAAAACCAGAAATGAGCCCACACTCTACATCCTGTTTCGTAGCTTGGTTTTCTCCACAATGGATGGCCTTTTGGAAGTCTGGGCACTGAGTGTACCCCATTCTGTTTGGGCTGCTGAGTCCTCTCTGTGCAAGATTTGTTCTTATGGGACATCTTTAGTAGAAAAAATAGACTTCAATTCCACCAATTTAATTTGCACTGGGATTCTTGGCAAAAGGACTGTTTTTATCCTTTGTAAAGTACCGGCCTGTGGCCAGATGCCAAGTGCCTCTCTCACTTAGGGAAACTCCAAACCCCCTTAAGGAATTAGGAGGTCCCAGGCAGAACTGGGCAAGGGCTAGCCCCAGAGAGTAGGAGCAGAGGGTTTGTTTCCAGTTCAGATTCTTGCAGGAGACCCCAAGAGCCCCAACAAAACATGGTTGAACACATTTTGCATTTCCTCCAGGGCTTTGGTCACTGACATTGAGAAATATAATGGCAAGTTGATTTTTATTGAGAAGTTCCTCCCAGGAAAACCAACGGTAGCATTCACTCCGAAGGGTCTTGAGAGGATGTTTCTTTGGTGATATGGAAAACGCATAATCCATGCCACTTACAGAGCCCTCTATAAAAAACATTTGCCGCAGCATTGTTAATATTTTAAAAACTGGTAACGATTTGAATGTCCATTGGCAAGGGAGTGAATAAATAAATCGAGGTGCATTCATAGAGAACTTGATATAATGAAAACAAGTGGGTTGGCTCTTAAAGTTGAGTGAAAGAACACGTAACAGATGGTATTACGATGTAAGACCACTTAAAAACATGCAAGATGTTATAGATGCATGTAATTTGTGGTTTAAAAAAATGTAAAAACACCAGAATTATGGTACTGATGACCTTGTAGAGATGGGAGAAAGCTTACCAGCTGCCAGTATTGAGGACTTCACCCACAACTGTGATGTTAATTTCTTTTCTTTTTTTTTTTTTTGAAATTTTAGAAGAATCTATTGAAGCCTTTCCTCTTTGGGGCCCAGTTTTATGCATATATAACTGAAAAATATTGTATATATTTATGATGTACAATGTGATTTTTTTTTTTGGTGGTATTGAGGATTGAAGCCAGGGCCTCATGCATGCTTAGGCAAGTGCGCTATCGTTGAGATACATCCGTAGCCCTTTTAATTTTAGAGACCAGGTCTTGGTAACTTGCCCAGGCTGGTTTGAAATCCTCCTGCCTCAGCCTCCTGAGTAGCTGGGATTGCAAGTATGCACACTGTGCCCATCTACAAGGTGATTTTTGATATATATGTTGTGAAATGATTGTCACAAGATAATATACTTGTGACATCATACAGTTACCCTTTGTGTGTGGTGAGAATATTTAAGATCTATTTTCTTAGCAATTTTCAAGCATACAATTCATTATTTTTACTATTGTTGTTATTATTAGTTGTAGTAGTAATAGTAGTACCAGGGATTAAACTCAGAGGAACTTAACCATTGAGCAACATTCCCAATTTTTTTTTTTTTTTTTTTATTTTGAGACAGGGTCTCACTAAGTTGCTTAGGGCCTCACTAAATTCCTGAGACTGGCCTTGAACTTGAGATCCTCCTGCCTCAGCCTCCTGAGTTACTGGGATTACAGGCGTGCACTGTGCCTGGCCATAATATATTAACTATATCCACCATGTTAGTACAGTAAATCTCTAGAATTTATTCATCCTGCCTAACTGAGCTTTGTACCCTTGAAGTGCCTATCCCCCCGCCCCTGTCCCTGACATCTACCATTCTATCCTTTGCTTCTTTGAGGTTGATTTTGGTTGGTTTTTTTTTTTTAAAGATTCTATATATGAGATCATGCTCTCTCTATTCTGTGCCTAACTTATTCACTTTAGCTTAGTATCCTACAGATTCATCCATGTTATTGCAAGTGACAGGATTTTCTTCTTTTTAAAGACTGAATAATATTCTATTGTGGATAAATACCATGGTTTCCTTATTAATTCATGTGTGAATGAACATTGATGTTGATTCCTTATCTTGGCCTTGTGAATATTCCTTCTCTTAGCTATCGGGAATGCAGATATCGCTTTGATATGTTGATTTCACTTTTTAGCTGAATATCCAGAAAATGGCATTGCTGGATCCCATCCTGTTGCTGGAACGTGGTTTCAGTCTTTTGAGGTAGCTCCATATTGTTTTCCATAATGGTTCTACTAGCTTAATTTCCCAACCACAGTGGACAGCATTCCTTTTCACCACATCTTTCCTGTGTGTACCTTTTATCATTTTTGATAATAGCCATTCTAACAAGGGAGAGTGATACCTCCTTGTTTTCATTTGCATTTCCCAGATGATTAGTGATGTGCAACATTTTCCCCATACTTTTTCTGTCCATTTTGTATGTCTTCTTTGGGAAATGCTTATTCAGGTCCTTCATCCATTTAAAAACATCAGGTTATGCCAGGTGCTGTGGCTCATGACTGTAATCCCGGCCGATCGGGAGGCTGAGACAGGAGGACTGCGAATTCAAAGCCAACCTCAGCAACAGTGAGGTGCTAAGCAACTCAACAAGACCCTGTCTCTAAATAATACACAAAATAGGGCTGGGGATGTGGCTAGTGGTCAAGTGCCCCTGAGTTCAATCCCTGGTACCCTAATAGTAACAACTACAACAATAACAACAATCATCTATTTACTTCTCTTTCAGCTATTGAGTTCCTTATGTAGTTTGGATATTAACCCCTTATCAGATGCATAGCTTCCGAATATTTTATTCCCTTTCCACAGATCACCTCTTCACTCTTGGTTATTTCTTTTGCTGTGCAGAAGCTTTTTTAGTTTGATGTAAGATCCACTTGTCTATTTTTGCTTTTGTTGCTTTGGGGTCATGTCCAAAAAGTTTTCCAGCTTCAGAGGGCGTGTTCACATCTTGGATTCATTTTGAGTTGGATTTGGTACACCGTGTGAGACGGGGGTCCAACTTCACGCCTGGGCTTGTGGGTGGTGTTCCGTTTTCCGGGCACCCCTTCCTGAAGAGCTGCTCCTCTCCCCATGGTGTGCTCTCCGGGCTTTGTCAGATTTCAGTTGACTTCCTTGCTAGTTATTAAAGCAAAGATGGCTTGGAGAAAACTGGAATAAAAGTGCTGTCCCGAAGGGACATTCCTTAAGGGATTGGAACTGAATGATGAAAAATTCATCAGCTTCTAGAAGAAGCAGAAACAGAGATACACAAAGGGAGGGCAAGCCAACCGAGGCTATAGGGAGGCCATGGAACTATTATGACCATGACAATTGGGTCATTTGGGGACAAAAGCTGTTTGCTAAATTCGACTTTTGACATTAGAAGTGGAGAAAAGTATAAACACAAAATAGCATGAAATTAGGGTTTTCTAGAATTAGACTTAATTCGGGGTAAAGCCCTGTGTGAATCTGGTAGGATGTGCAATGAGTGCCTTCTAGAAGCCTTTTTGGAAGCAGGAACTTCATAAACTGCTCTGACTTAGAGAAAGAATAAAGGTGAACTCAGTACAGCCTCAGGGCGAAAGGATCAGAGAGGAGGATGACCTCCAGCTGATGGAGTGGGGAGAAAGTTCCATGCAGAATGTGGCATTGGACATGAGTGAATTTGGTCCACAGAGGTTGCCAGGAAACAGCTTGAAGGAAGCTTTCCCATCTGGAAATGGTAAAATGTGGGCCAACGAGGACAGCAGCATAGTTAAGAGAAAAGGCTCTTCCCTGGGATGTTTGGTAGGTGGTCGGCCATGAACATGTAGGTGGGGGAAGAACAAGGAAAGGTGGAAATTGGTAGCGAAGACATCAGACACAGACATCAAAGAGGGTCCTTAGGTCACAGGACTGGGAGTCACAGGGAACTTATCAAAAGAAACATCTGGAACAGGTCTGTCAAAAAGCTCCCAGCCTTGGTTAATGATAACCCCTTAAGGGAACTGCTGTTTCAGGTTCATGTCATGCCCCATCCCTGTGGCCAGGTCATCAGGACACACTCTTTGTGACAGTCATCGGGACCCTCACAAAGGAAATCTGCTGAAGGCTATAGAAAGAGACACCAACCATTTAAAAGGGGGGAATCAAACTAAGAACAAAGGAATCCCAAGCCCTTAAAGACCCCGGACTCTAAAATCGATACCGCTCTCTCCTCTCCAGAGGCAGTTACACTGTATGGTATCCTCATTTCTCACTTTTCTACTATCCCCCTGTCTATACTGTGTGACTTGACTGAAGTTCTTCCTGGGGGACCCCAAGAATGGATGGCTGTGGACCCCCACGGCTGCTTGAGCTCCATGGGTGGGTCTCCTTTGCTACAGGTTCAGGTAGCAAAGGTGTAGAGAGGGTCTTTTAAAGAAATGGGGTTGGGTATCGGGGATTTTTGCCAACACTGACCATAAGATTCCAACTTAATCCTAGGGTGAAGCACTTAAAAATACAGTGTTGCTGGGTTCATTCCTGAAATAATTGAAACAAGAAATCTAGATAGATATTAATATATCGATGTTCGTAGCAGCATTGTCACAGGAGAGGGGGGACTGAAGCTCCAAACCTTGGTTCTGGTCTCCCCACCAAAGAAAATTTAAATTCAGACACAAAAAGTCAAGTAAGAGAACTTTAGTATGAGTAAAAGTAAGGCTCAACCAAAAAAAAAAAAAAAAAAAAAAAAAAAACAAAGAGAGAGAAAAGAGAACAACAAAGGATACAATGTTGCTTTTAAATTTATTGCTCTTTGATGTTTGCCAGGAGAATTGGGTTCTACCTCCTGCCTTCTTTATCAATCAGATGTTTATCTCCTCCTTCACATCCCGTGGGGGAGTTTTTGACCCTAGTTGGTCTTCTTCAGACCTTCATCACCACGACAGGTGATGGCCATCCAATTCAGAGAGGATTCATCTACAAGCCAATCCTATGTTAAGGTGGGCACTGGGCTCCGTGGCTGGACAGCATTTCCCTTAGTGGCCTACACTACTGAAGAAACTTCTCTTCTGAAATACAATGAGAAACCTATGGCCATAAATCCCAGCTTTACAGTGACCTCAGTAGACTCTGCCAGGAGTTAGCCCCATGGATCTTTCTTTCTTGACCTATTTCTTAATTAACTCCCTTTGTTTCTCCCTGTTTATTCTCAGGGTTGGTACACCTTTTGTTATTCTTTGGGTTACTTCATTGTTCATTAAAGGCAATTTCAAAGAAACCCCGTGATCCTGCTTTTATTGGTTCCCATTTCCCTGTTCATTACTAATTACTACCTAATGAGATTACTTGCAGTAGTTAAAAGGCAGAAATGGCCCAAATGTACATCCATGAATGAATGTAG
The DNA here is from genome assembly GCF_052094955.1 of Ictidomys tridecemlineatus. Classification (NCBI taxonomy): domain Eukaryota; kingdom Metazoa; phylum Chordata; class Mammalia; order Rodentia; family Sciuridae; genus Ictidomys; species Ictidomys tridecemlineatus. The sequence goes on along the minus strand of NC_135491.1, from coordinate 36,429,487 downwards.
ACAACATGATAGGTATTTGTATACAATGGTATATTATGTGCAGTTTTACAAAGGAATGAAATTCCAACGCAGGCTACAACGTGGTTGGATATTGAAGACAATATGCTAAATGAAATAAGTCAGACACCAAAGGACAAATATTGTAAGATTCTACTTATATGAGGTAGTGAGAGTAGTCAGATTCCTAGGAACAGAAAATATGGTGGGGGTTACCAGGGGCTGGCAGAGGGGGGAGTGGGGTGCTGTTGTTTACTAGGGAATGTGTTCCACTTACCAGCTTAGTAGGACCCTTGGAGAGAAGAGCCCCTATCTGGATATAGGGGCTACATCAGAGGGAACAGATGGACCTCATTCATGAAGAATTGTGGCTGGCGGTTTTGACCTGTCTGGTGTTTCCTTGGAGGAACAGCTTAAAGGGCTTACCTTTATCAGAACCCTTGCAGCTCTGGGCAGCTCTCCAGTTACATGCTGATCTGTTTGTTGTTCAGCTACCTGGGCTGTGGATAATAGTTGAGAGGAAAAAAATGGGGCATAATTTTGGAAGAAAAACCAGAGGAATTAAATTTTTTAGGGAGTAAGAGCTTTGAAAAGCTCTGACACTTTCCCAGGAATCTAGAACAGAGAATCAACAAAGAGTAGAAAGTATAAAAAGAAACCAAAGAGAAATTCTGAAAAGCACCATAACTGAAACAAAAATTCAATAGAGGATTTCAGTAATGGATTTGAATAGGCAGAAAAAGAAATCAGCAAATTGAAAGCATGGTCCATATCAAGATTCTTAAAAAACAACAAAGATAAATGATCAGAGCCCAAGAGACTTATGGGACACCATTAAGCATATCACATATGTACAATGAGAGAAAAGGAGAAAGAGACAGAGGGGCAGGAATATTTTTTGGTAATGGTTGAAAAATCCCCCAATAGGATGAAAACCATTTATCCACACATCCAAGAAGCACAACAAACTCCAAGTAGGATTAAACACAAAGAGCAGCGTTACTCATGGTAACCCAAAAGCAGACCCCCCCCCCCGCCCAAATGTCCATGAATGAATAAACAAAAACGTGACTTTCCCATACAGTGTAGTATTACTCAGCCATATCAGGGTAGGAAGCATTGATACTGCTATCACATGGATGAATGTTGAAACCCTCATGCTAAATAAATCAAAGGAGCTAAACATCAAAGACCATATAGCATAGGATTCAGTTTAGATGAGTGTCCCTAATAGGGGAATTCACTGAGGCACCAAGTAGATGAGTGATTATGAGGGCTGGGGAGGAGGAGGAATGGTGGGGGACCACTTAAGGGGCACAGGGATTCTGTTTGAGGTGAGGCAAGTGTTCTGGAAGTAGATAGTGCTGATGATTGCACAACACGGGACACCCTAAAGACCACAGAACTGCATGTATATTTTAAAATGGTTTTAGAATTGGTACTTAGGTGTTAATGGGAATTTTAGCTCAAAAAAAAAAACACAAAACACAAAAGAACCCAAAGCTGGGTGTGGTGGTGCACGCCTGTAATCCCAGTGGCTCTGGAGGCTGAGGCAGGAGGATTTCGAGTTTAAAGTCAGCCTCAGCAATGGTGAGCCACTAAGCAACTCAGTGAGGCCCTGTCTCTAAATAAAATACAAAATTGGGCTGGGGATGTGGCTCAGTGGTTGAGCGCCCCTGAGTTCAATCCCTGGTACCCCACCCCACCCCCTCCAAAAAACAGATTTATAAGATAATAAAGTGAAATAAAAATAAATTGCATATGAAAAAGTAACACCAAAATATGCATTTTTCTGCTCTGCTGCTATGATTTTTTTGGGGGAGATGACTTCTCATCCCACGTCACCACAGTCAGCAGCTGTGACCTCACTTGCCAGTCACAGGGTATCCATTTCCTAATCTCTACAGGTTCCTAGGGTTTCAATAAAATGGGATCAATGGGAACGCCATGGTGTGGCCAGGTCAAGAACCTGGTCCTTACATGGACTGCATCATCCTGGGGAACGCTTTCCTCCCCCACTCATCTCCATAGTGTCTTAAACCAGGAGTTGGCAAATCCAACCAGAGGGACAAACCCAGCTGGCTGCTGCCAGTTCTTGCAAGGTCCAGTAGGGTTGGTTTTCACCGAGCAGAGGGGAGGAAAGGGTGGGTGGGGTCACCCAGCATGGCTTCTTTGGCCTGGTTTTCCCCTCACCCTCACCCCGAGGGCACCCTCCCGGGTTCTCATGCCTCCCACAGCTCCTTCTTCTCCCCCCTGAGGCTCCTGCCCCGGGGAAGCTGCGTGATTGGTTGATTCTGCTTCTTCCCCCAAGGTGAGGCTGCCTCGAGGGCTGGGACCTGTCACCCAGCTGAGATATGATCTCCTAAAAAGAATTTCATTCTTCTCAGTAGACCTGTATTAACAACAACAAAATCCTATTTGATGATCATTTTTCAATCAAAAAAATTTTTGGAAATTTGTTTTTTTTATTTTGTATATAAATACCTACATAATATCTTCAATTTTGCTTCTAGGGCCCTGTAAAGCCTAAAATACTTTCTACCTGGTTGCTATGGTTTGAATATGGATAGTGTCCCCCAAGGGTCTGTGTGCTATAAAGGCTTAGTCCCCAGGGTGGCGCTCTTGGAAGGTGCAGTGAACCTTTAAGAAGTGGGACCTAGCGGGAGACCCTTAGGTCACTGGGACATGCCCTTGAAACAGATTATGGAAGCCCAGTCTCTTGGCCCCTCTCTTATTTTCTGGCAGGAAACGTGAGCACTCATTCCTACATGTGCTCTGTCCAAACCCATGGGACCACCCGATCTTGGACTTGAATTTCCAGCACCATAAGCTGAATAAACCATTTTTCTTTGTAAGTTGATTGCCTCATGTATTTTGCTATAGTTGAAGCTAAGACACTGGCTCTTAACAGAAAAGGTTTTCTGAGTCTTGAGTTATTTCCTACCCTCTTTCCATCTTCCCTCCTCTCTGCCTTTCCCCTCTGCCTTTTGTTTCTTCTGTTTCCTGGGTGTTATGGTTTAGATATGGTGTCTCTCAAAAGCTCACGTGTCAGACGATGCAAGAAAGTTTGGAGGAGAAATGATTGTGTTATATCCTTAACCTAATCATAAAAAAATCACTCCCCGATGGGGTTAACTGAGTGGTTAACTGGAGGCAGGGGAGTTGTGGCTGGAGGAAGTGGTTCACTGGGGGCATGTCTTTGGGGTATATATTTGTATCTGCAGAGTGGAGTCTCTCTCTGCTTCCTGATGATCATGTGAGCTGCTTCCCTCTGCCACACTCCTCCACCATGGTGCTCTGCCTCACCTTGAGCCCTGAGGCATGGAACAGCTGTCTATGGATTGAGACCTCTGACACTGTAAGCCCTCAAATAAACTTTTCCTCCTCTACAGTTGTTCTGGACAGATTCTTTAGTCACAGCAGTGGACAGCTGACTGAAACACTGGGTTTCCTTCTCTTCCTTGCCACATTTCATTCCCCAGAAGCCTGACTGGGAAACTTACTCCAAGGCCAATGGCTACAGATGAAATATGTCGAAAGCCCTACATGGTGCTTCCTCATTTAACTGGAGGCTTTGACCTCTTAACTGCAATCCATTCTCATTTCTGCACCAGGTTGTCCAGAGTGATGGGAAATCCGTCTTCCTGAGGTCCACAATCTCAGGGGAGAAAACTCAGACACATGAGATGGGTCATATTCCTCCCCTCTTACATGCAACTCTTGAACCGTCTCCACCTTAAAAGCAAATTCTGGATTGCTTTGTTCTCTCTGCTACGTATGCATTTGTCAGACTGTGTTGAGTTCACCTAATAAAATATGTGCATATTGTCTCAGAAAACAAAACAAATCCCCTTTACTAAAAACTTCAATCTACTGGATAGTAAATACAAGGTAACAAAGGACCCTTTTGTCTGAGTATTTATTTGTTATGCTACTTTTATTAAGCCATAAATCATAACTGTAAGTTTTCCTTTTTTTCCAGTAATTTTAAATGTTTAGCTTAGAAATTAATATTTGATTTAGTAATATTTGATTTAGGCGATTGGCATGAGATAACCTTGTTTTAAAGGATGGGGGATGCTGAATAAATATGTCTTTTCTGCCACAGTCTGGCTGGGCACAATCAGGAGCCACTCAAGCAGGAACAAACTTTATTTCCGAACTCCCCCGAACGCCACCCACCCGGCCCCCTTCCAGGGACACCACATCAACCGGAACTCCCTCCACCGGAACTTCACCAAACAACGAACTCCCCAGGAATCCCAGAGAGAACTAAGGCAAGGCGGACCGCAGGGGTCTATATACAATTGAATACATAGCCTGTTTCAATCCAGCATCATCCAGTCACAGCAATTACAGATAGCTTAACTTAACTACCATCATCTTAATGGCTCTCCTCTCAACCATTACTTCTGGCAAAATGCCAGGGGCCATTCCCACTCAGCTGTGGCTCTCAGCACTTTTCTCTGGAGGGGAAAGTGACTCTATTGATTTTATTCTTGTGGCCCAGAGATGACAAATACAGTTTTCCTGTTCTGAGGTTTCCAAGGAGGGAGGAGTTGAGGCTCAGAGGGGAAGGATGCAGGTTTAGTAGGATGTGATGTCAGCTCAGGGCATGACGTTGGGGAGCTGCAGTGTGGGTACCAAGTATCTGCAATCCTGGTCAATCACTTTATTTCCTTTTTATCAAATGTCACCGAGAGTGAAGAGAGATACCAGACAGTCATCCAATGTTTCCCAAAGACCTCACTCTTTGAGACTAGAAATAGATCTCTTTACTTCAGACACAGTCCCAGAGAGGAATCAATGAACTGAGCTCCCTCAAAAGTATTTTGAGGATGGGGCTTTGTAGAGCGCTTGCCTAGCATGTGTGAGGCACTGGGTTCGATTCTTAGCACCACATATAAACAAATAAATGAATAAAGGTCCATCAATAACTAATAAATTTTTTTAAAAAAAGTTTTTGGGGCTTTTTTTTTTAAAACAACTCTTTGTTTTTGATAAAAGCTTATGTTTTTATAAGTAAATCCCAAAGTGCCATTCATAACTTAGTGGAAATTAAGTTATTTAATCCCAACATTGAAAGTATAATAATTTTATGTCTAAAGTGACAAAATCAGGTAGCATATTATAATTTGAGTTTTCTTTGTGCCGTTTATGAAATAACTGGCAAGTGGAAACATACCTTAGCTCCACTAATTGCCCTTAGTTGGAAAAGGCATCTTCAAGAGCTGAATGCTTCAAGTTCTGTAGATGACATCAGGGATATTTTGATCAATAAAGAACAAGTGGCTTTTAGGGACTTGGATTAGGGGGTGGAAATCTTTAAGAGGAATCTTTGTCACAAATAGTTTTTAATGTCAGCTAGGGAAAAATGCTTTTAAAAAAATTTGTAGTTGTAGATGGATGGAATGACTTTATTTATTTTTTGTAGTGCTAAGGATTGAACCCATAGCCTCACACATGACAGGCAAGCTCTCTGCCACTGAGTTATAGCCCCAGCCCCCCAAATATGTTTTTCCCCTAATTTAAAAAAGTAAATTTTAGCCAAAAATCTTATCTTTATTTCTGGACTATTTCAGATAGGGCCTTGCTAGGTTGCTTAGGGCCTTGCTAAATTGCCGAGGCTGTCTTTGAACTTGCGAATCCTCCTGCCTCAGCCTCCCAAATTGCTGGGATTATAGGCGTGCACCACTGCACCAGGCTAATTTTAATTTTTCATTCTACCTCTAGCAAGTCAGGGTCAATAATTCATCCAATTTTTCTCTAGCAACATGTCATTAGTGTTCATTTTGTAAATGTAGAATCCGACATATTCAGTCTTGCCCCACCCGTTTTTGATGCCTGTATATTTATATCACCATCATAGCAGGTATCTGGATATTCATAGTACTATTGCTTATTGAATCAATACCCTATTAGTGGACATTTGGGTTGTTTCCAATTTTTTTCCTATAAAACTACAGGTAATGCTGTGATCATGTGACTACTTGTTCTAGAGGTGCCTCTGTCACTTTGAAACACTGTGTGTTTCTGACCTCTTCCTGTGGGACTTGGGAGTTAGTGAGACTGGCCTACATCCTTCTTATATCAACCTGGATCAAATAAAACATTTGTGTAGGACTGCTTATGCTAGGGAATTTATTTTATTTTTTTTTACTAAAATAACGTAATTTTGTTTAAACTAAATAATGAGCATTTTTACATATTTGGCTGAGTGAAAAAAAAAACAAAACAAAACTGTGGGGCCATCCTTGCTGGGAAGGAGGAGGAATATGACTGGGGAGTTCAAATGGACTCCATGGTGATGCTCCAGTCTAGTTTATATGCTGGGTTGTGGTTACCAGGAATGCTGTTTTTGTGTGTTTATGTTGTGAATTAGCCTGTCCTCCACTGCTATAGCAAAATACCTGAGGCTGGGTAACTTACAAAAAGGTTTATTTGGCTCACAGTTTTGGAGGCTGAAAGTCCAAACATCATGGCACGGGCTGGGGTGAGGGGGCCCCTGCCAGGTTGCATCACATCATGGTGCATGGCATCATGAGAGGAGCACGTGCTAGAGGGAGAGGTCACATGGTGAAACAAGAAGCCAGAACAACTCGCTCATTTACAACAACTGCTCTCTCAGGAATTAACTGGGGTCCCATAAGAACAATGTTAATCCTTTCTGAGAGGCAGCACCCCCAAAGACCTAATAATCTTTCATTAAGCTCCACCTCCCAACATCACCACCCAAAACACGACCCCTTGGGGGACACACTCAGACCATATCCCAACCACAGCATGTTGTTACTATATACACTTAAGTGTCTCCTTCTATGCCTAGGACTTAGTTCATAATGTATTTTTAATAAAAGAAAAAATTCTTGGGATGTCAACCAAGATGAAACTCAAGTTCACTCTATGGGGACCCTGATTTCCAGTGATTGCTGCTGTTCTTATTGTTGATGGTATCTTATTGGCACTAGTCATTTATCAGACATGGAATAAAATAAGAGACATAGAAGATATTGTGAGCACAAGACTTGTGGATCAATCAGGTTACCTTTTTCTTCTTTATTTGCCTTTTTCTTTCTCTCTTTTTTTTTTTTTTTTTTGCACTGAGAATTTGAACTCGGGATACTTTTCCACTGAGGTACCTTATTTTTTATTATTATTATTTTTTATTTTGAGACAAGGCCTCATTAAGTTGCTGAGACTGGCCTTGAACTTGCAATCTTCCTGCCTCAGCCTCCTGAATTGCTGGGATTACAGGCGTGCACCACTGTATCCAGTGTCAGTTTTTTTTTTTAACCCAGGTTTTCTTTGGTTGATAACAAAGGAAACTTTCTCTGACTGCTATGCAGAAGTGTGCTGGTGAGATTTCACAGGAGAAACATCTGTGGAGGGTGGGATGGGGACGTGCCCTTGAGGTGGCAGCAGAACCAGAACCTTCTGTTGGTCTGAATGAGTGGGTCCATCTGCTTCAATCTCTCTAACCCTTGGCTCAAGACTCAAGTTCAGGGATGAAGGGATCTGACAGATCTGGCTCTGGCTGAAGGTCCACCCTGGGGCTCATGGGCATGTCAATCCTGTGTGTCATTATAGCCCCTAATCACAAAGAGAGAGAGAGAGAAAGAGGGGAGGGGGGGGAGAAAGGAAGGCTAAAGAGTTCCGCAAAGTGTACAGTGATGAGAAATGGAAACAAATACTGTAACTCAGAAATAAGAGTGGCTCAAACTCAAGTGTGATTCATTTGTACTGGAATAAGTGAATCCGAGGGTATGATGACTTCGAGTCAGAAAAAAAAGGAAAAAAAAAAAAAAAGCAGCCAGAAGCCAGGATGCATAAAACCAAACAATAGCAACACCAAACCCAGGGGTGCAAACAGGAAGTATGAGACCACCTGAAGTTACGTTTCACTCCACCGGGAAGCCATTAGTCCATCTTCCAGCACATGGTGGGTTGCAAAGCTCAGCCCCTTTTAACTTGGAGCATCACTGCAGACCAGGTGGCCTGAGAAGGCCTCTCATGCAACACAGCACAGGGGACACCCCTTTGACTTATCTTTAATCTCATAATCCCCAGGAGAAGATTCCAAGAAAAGTGAGCTGAGGTCAGAGCTGCACCAGCTGGGAGAGGAAGGGTTGCCTTAGGGCAGGTGTTCTCAGCAGCCCAGCTGTGAAAACAAACCAGTGGAGAGAGCAGGAAGCCAAGCCACAGGCCCTGGTTAGTGGTGCCCTCTGGGGCCAGCGGAAGCAGGAGCAAATTCTCTCTGGGAGAAAGTGCGTTCAATTTAGACCCTTAGGGCACCCTTATAGAGCAAGAGGGAAAAAGTAGCAAGTATTCTGAAGGTACAAGGAGCCACTTGTGTCAAAAAAAAAAAACAAAAGACAAAACAAAAAAACTATTTTAGAATCCCTCCACCTCTCAGAGAGCTGACCTTGGAACTGTCAGAATCTAAATAGAGATCAGATATATGTATATATGAAGTGTTTGATGAAGGATGTAATAAGGAACATAAGACCCCAGGAAATATAATCAGAAATAAAATAGAGAATTTAAAAATGGATCTTCTAGAAATAACAAAAAGAAAAAAGCTTCTTTGTTGAATTAAAACAAAACAAATGCACCAAACAAACAAACAAAAAACACCTCTAGAAGGTGGTTGGACAGAAAATTAAAGATGGATGAAAAAGAGAATTAATACACTGGAAAGTACATCACAAGAATCACCCAGAACACAACACAGAGTGATAAAAAGATAAAAATATGAAAAGACAAGAGATTTGAAGAATAAAATGAGAAAGTCTAGCATATACCTATTTGGAACCCCAGAAATAAAGAATAGAGAGCCTAAAGAAGAGGCATTATTTGAAAAGACAACAACCAGAACCTATAAGAAAATATAAACACACAAATCTAGGAAACATGTGTATCCTGAACAGAACAAATGAAAAGGGATTCATGCTTCAACTTATAGTGAAGTCATAGTGTACCAAAAGTTCTTAAAAGGAGCCAGAGATAAAGAACAAATAAAGATAAATAGTCATTGTAGTCCTGGAGGAATTTAAAAATGAGTTATAGTTAGAAATCTCCACACAAAGCAAATACCAGACCTAGAGAGTTTTAAAATTAATTCTGCAAAATTTCAGTGAACATGTCATTTCTATCTCCCTAGCTAATTCCATGAAGCCAGTTTAACTAAGAAGAAGAGTACATGAAGAGTACATGAAAGGAAAATTCACTGCCAGTATAACTCATAAAGATGCTCACCAAAAATCCTATTTGAAACATTGATGAGTAATAGTGTTTCAAAAGAGAAAATATTAATCCCTGAAACTCAAGAGTGGTTTAATTTGAGAATGTCCCTGAACTTCATTAATCACATTAGAAAATTAAAGAAGAAAAAGCATATTATTATCTCAATAAATGCCAAAAAGTCATGAAAAAAATCAGCCTCAGATTTTTATTAAAACAAAGTCAAATTTAGAAATAAAAGGGTTACTCCTTAGCCTAATTAAGTAAATCTACTTAACAACTTCTATCATATGTTATTTTAAATGGGGAAGAGTTAGAAGCCTTTCCTTTGACCATGAGTTTGGTAAGGATGCCCTCTACTGCTAATTCTATTCAGCTTTGTACTAAAGGTCTTAGCCAAAGCAATAAGACAAGAAATAAAAGGCATAACAATTGAAAAGGAAGAAACAAAATTTTCATTATTTGCAAGTGATATGATTATTTATGTGGAAAACCCCAAATAATCTAAATAATATCTTTTATGATAAATTTACTATAGATTAGTATAAAATTCAAATAATAAAAATGGTTTTAAAGCATAATAGTAAGAGAAGACATCATTTGATTGAAACCAAAAAGTTTAAGATATCTAGGCATCAATTCTATCAAAAGCTGTACCAGGTCTATGTGGAAAAATCATAAAATTTTATTGAAAAATCTTAAAGGAGACCTAGTTAAGTGATAGATATTTTGTACTTATGGATAAAAGGATTCAATATTGTAAAGATGTTAATCTATCCACAAACTGATATATAAATGCAATGCAATTCTAATCCAAATCTTTGAAAGATTTCATTTGTGTATGTGTGTAAGTTGCCAAGTTGTTTCTAAATTATATAAAAGTACAAAGTGCCAAGAATATTCAAGATACTGCTAAAGAAAAATAATTAGGTAGGATATTAAGACATAAAAGGCTGTAATATTTTAGATTGTGTGGAATTTGCACAGGGCAAAAGACAAATGACCAATATAATAGGAGAGTGATCTTGGACACAAACCCAGGGATAAATGGAACTTTGATATATATATATATATATATATATATATAGGTCTCACTGGAGACCATTATATGTGTTTACATATAATGCTGGCTCAACTGGGCATCCAGTGAGAAATGGATCCACACTGTGCACCTCAAAAAAAAAAAAATCCAGACAGAGGACTTACTGTGGAGAACTATAAAGTTTTGAGAAGACAAAGTGGAACTGATCTCTCAAATGTTCAGCTACTAAAGGGTTTCTTAAATAAGATGCCAAGGGTTCTAACTGATATGGGGGACTTTACCCGGGAGAAACTCTTGCACATGTGCTTAATACAGAGTTTAGGCATTACATCATGTAGATAAACCTATTAAGGAGAAATGGAATAAGAAATGCATTCTCTCTCAGGAGCAGGAGAAAGAGAGAAGAGGAAACTTTCAGTAAGTACAAGATGATAATAACATTTTCTAGCATTTCTGTTGTAAGTTTAGTGGTGTATAGAATTTAATGGTGAGAAATTGGTGCCAGGCATGGTGGTGCACGTCTATAATCCCAGTGATTTAGGAGGCTAGGGCAGAAGGATCACAAGTTCAAGGCCAGCCTTAGCAATTTAGCAAAGCCCTAAGCAACTTAGTGAGACCCTGTCTCAAAATTAAAATTAAAAAAAAAAAAAAGGCTGGTGATAAAGTACCTTGGGTTCAACAATCAAAGGTGCAGGTGTGCAGGGCATCCAGAGGACCACCAGGGCCAGGAGACAGCAGCCCCTTTCTGACTGGGGCTTCCCTTCCCATCCCGCCATTTTGTCTCCCTCCATGCATCAGTACCCATACAGAACATCTTCTGAATGCTGGTGCCAGGTGCTTGTGAGCCTCTGTGGCTCCCCAGGTTAAATCTTATCCCCATGCTGTCGACACTTTCCTCGAGTCCTGGCATTTGTGCTGAAACCAAAGTTGCTCATAAATGGCTGAAGCACAGATTCCAGCTGGCCCCATGTCTTAGCCCAGCAGGTCTACTGCTTGGCTTGAGCCCCCACTGAGCTAAAGGAAACTGGGCTGACTGGATATAGGATGCCGAAGGAACTGGAAACCTCCAACCTACCCCATTTGTGGGCTTCCTCAGTCCAGCAGTCTGACAGACTTGGGTAGCTACAGGGTGGGTACTGGGGGCAAAGACAGACCCAGGCTACCACCAGTGAGAACTCTGTGATCTCGCAAGAGATGTCTCCCCAGCCAGACCTGGGCAGCGCCGGACGAGGTTAGATGTCCAGAAGCTTGTCTTCCTAGGTCTTCCTGAGTTCCCACATCCAGACGTTTGCTTGGAGGCACCATGGTAACCACGATGCCACAATGGAACATTCTTCCCGAGGTAGTAGAACAAACTCCTCTGTTGAGCTCTGCTGTGTAAGGCCGCCAGAGTGAATTCATTTCTTCTTTAGTGAGAGCAGTTCATGGAAGAACTCTGAAGACCATCCTGAGGACCAGGAACATCCGGTGTCATGAGGAGAACAAGGTGACTTAGAACGGTGTACCCGGGTTTCTTAGGGCATCATGCATTGCTTGAAGCAAGGGTGCTGGCCTGGAGATGTGGAATGACAGGAAGAACCCGGGAGCCTGGATTCAGGCGGTCCTGAGATCAAATTTCAGGTCCACAGCTTGGGAGATGTGTGACCTTGGGCTGGCTTCTCAACGTCTCTGAGTGTCACTGTGTGAATCTGTAAAATGAGGATCATGAGAGGGTCTCTCTCCCTGGGTGGTTGTGTGGATGAGTGAGCTAGATGCTGGGGCTGCAACTTTGGAAAGGTACTGGCAGTTGCTAGTGAAAAGAAATCCCAGCATGACTTAATCCTGCAGAGGTGAATAGAGGGGCCAAATCATAGGAGAGATCTGAGCCTGGGGTGGGCTTCCACCCAAAGCCTGCTTTTTCCTCTCAGCAGCATTTTATGGATACAGAGTTATCGCAAGGGTTGAATTCCATGAGGCAAAACAAACCCTTTTCAGAGACCTAACTCTCTAGGACGTCCAGGGGTCCAGGCTGCATTGAGAAGAAAACTGTAAAAAAGTGGGCTGCCTTCTCTCCTTGAGCCATCTTACGAGCTGCTAGCTGGACATCGTGCCCCTTTACTGCACAGAACCAAGCACTAGGGATGTGACAGGTTGGTTTCGAGGGTCCCTGACACTCACCCCTTTGTGGGGGGTGAGGAAGACCCCGGGTGTGTTTGCCGGGATGTGCAGTCGCTGAATCTCCTGTCTCCCCAGTTGCCCATGGTGTCCGCTGTGGTCCTCTCTGGGGATGGCAGAGATGAGAGGGGTGCTGCTGGTGCTGCTCTGCCTGTTCCAATCCTCTGCCGGTGAGTGGCCCGGTGAGTGACTGGGGAAGGAGGGCAGTGGAGAGCAAAATAGCCCCTGGGACTGCCGTCTTGTAACCCAGGGTGCAACAAAGTCAGGGGGCTCAGCTGACCCCACCTGGGCCAGGAAGTGAAGTGGTCCTCAGTGTCCAGGGAGGGACTCAGGGAGCTGACACAGCACTTTGCTCTGACAGCAGGAACCAGGCATCCCCATGAACCGTGGGATGTGGATGCAGGAAAGTGGCTTCAGAAGCCCAATCCCAGGGTTACTCCTCAGGGTAGGAAAATAAGCCTTAAGCTGCAGAGAGAGGTGCCAGGCAGAGAGTCAGCGGGAGGCCTGTCCCCGACCCTGCCCTCTGCCAACTGTAACCACCTAGTGTGGGGCTGCTCCTTCTGCTGTAGGTGGCCTGCAGCCTGCCAGAGCCTCAGGTGGCAACTGTGGCAGCTGCAATCCCCTCCTCGCCTGATCTCCAGGATCTTTAGGACAAAGAGTTCCAACCTGCAAAAGGGCAGGCAGACAGGGGCCGGCTGACCACTAAGCCCACTACATCAGGACTGGCCCCACCCTGTGGCCACCACAACTGGCTGGGCCCTGCCTTCCTGGGAAAGATGGGAGACAGGACAGCGCCCACCCCCACGCACATGCCGGGGCCCTCCGCCTGCCTCAGTCTCCTCCACCTCCACCGCCTCCTTGCAGCCCCAAGGGGACAAGGAGATGCCTGGAAAACACAGCCGAGTGACCCAGATAGACATTTTATCTCTGCATCCGATCTCATGACAACTTGGCTTCCCAGGGGTCAGTGAGGTCAACTGAGCAGGCCAACTAGAGCTTTGGAAAGGCACAAGCCATCACACGCACAAGGCACCTGGGTTAGGAAGGATTGGTCAATGCCTGGACTCTAAAGATTGCCAATGTCCCAACAAAAAATCAGACTGTAGATAAGGAATCCTACCTTTGGTGGCTCCTGAAGCACTTTGTGGCTTTACTGATACCATCTTGCTAACAGTGAGCCTAGTTATTGTTCCAGTAAAATCTCCAAGGGTCCCTTAATGAGATATTTGATCACATGATGTCCCATAATAGAGAGGTCCTCTGGGGTCTTTTAGTGATACTATATTGTAGGTGACAAGTAACCCATGGTATCATGATTTGGAAACTCTGTCTCTGGCGCTGACAGGAAAGGTCACCTCCCAGACTTCACCTCGGCTCCTCTTCTGTATACTCCAGGCGTGGCCATCACTCATCGGCCTGTGCCCACACCTGGCAGGGCTCTGTGCCGGGGAATGCATGGCTGTAAGTGCAGTCACCAATAGTATAATTCATACAGTCTGGGGGTGGGTGTTCATCATGTGACACCTGTGACCCAAGGCCACCGATTTAGAAGTAAGTGTTGGTGCTTGCAGATCTGGATTTACAAAGCGCAACCAAAGCAATCGTTTGGATTTTTAAAAATACAGTTGTCCATTCTGCCCCGAGGTTGAGCATTACCTGTCTTAGGGATACGTCTGCAAAGCACCTTGTGTGATCTTCATTGCACCTCTGAGAGGTGTGCGGTCCTGGACCCTGCCCCATGTTTCAAAAGAGGAAACGGAGACTCAGAGAAGGGAAGTGGCTCCCCACGTTCTCACAGCTGCCTCGGAGGCCCACTTGACTCTGGACTCTGCGTTCAGGTCCTTCCTAAACACACGTTAGAATCTCTCCTGAGAAACGACCCAGAGTCAATGCAGTGCTCAGGATTCTGGCAAATGTGATGTAGGACAGACACTCTGCACCCACCTCTGCTTAGGGGCAATCTGGGTCCAAAAAGTAGACAGGGACCAAGTCCTGTGGGGGAGGGGCTCCTCAGACAAGACATGCTGACACAGGGCAGCGGAGAGCAAAATAGCCCCTGGAACTGCCGTCTTGTAACCCAGGGTGCAACAAAGCCGGGGGGCTCAGCTGACCCCACCTGGGGCTTTGAGGACGTCATTCCCTTCCCTTTCTTTTTCCCCTGCCTCTTTCTCTCCCTCCCTCCTTCCTGTCTCAAATATGCTTTATTTTTAATTTTCTTTAACTGTCACATAAAAATTGTGCTGATTTGTGAGGTACTCCTTCCCAACTGGATCAATTTTTTAAAAATATTTTTTAGTTGTCAATGGACCTTTATTTTATTTATTTAAAGGTGGTGCAGAGAATCGAACCCAGTGCTTCACACATGTTGGGCAAGTGATCTACCACTGAGCCACTGCCTCAGCCCCTGGATCAATCTTAAGAGTCTTCCTTTTCTAACATCCTAAAGCTTCATGACTCCATATGTAGAGAACTTTTTTTAAAAAAAAAATTCAGGGCAAGACAGGACCACACTGGACCAACCCAGTACTAGTAGGGGAGTATACTATTTAAACCATTAATCAGGGGCTGGCGATGTGGTTCAAGTGGTAGCGCGCTTGCCTGGCATGCGTGCGGCCCGGGCTCGATCCTCAGCACCACATACAAAAACAAAGATGTTGTGTCCACTGGAAACTAAAAAAAAAATAAATAAATATTTAAAAATTATTTCTAAACCATTAATCAACATTTAAATCTCACTGGAAACAAAGTCCAGGCTATCCAAGAGATTGTCCAGTTCAATAATTGAAAGGCAGAAGCTGAGCAGGACTGGTGGGGGACACAGACAACCCCCAGTGGCCAGAACCTTTTAGCCTCCCAAAGACAAGAGGTCAGGGAGCCTTAGCAGGCAGAGCCCTTTTGTTCATGAACTAGGTAACTTACTGAGCAACTGCTAAGTGCTAGGCACCATGTTAGACCCTAGGGATATATTCCAAGTAAAACAGACCCAGCAGCAGGGAGAGACGCACAGCTTGCTGGGAGAGAGCAAGGGTGGATTCAAGGATACAAACTGTGGCTGGAACATAAACCTTGAGGTTGAGATGTTGGAGTCTGGATTCGTCTGGAATGGCACCATCCGCTACCAGCTGTGTAAACCGACAAGTGCTTAGTCACCCTCACCCTTGATTTGGTCACCCAGGAGCTGAGAGTGGCGACGCCCAACCTTCAGGGTTGTTGGGGGGATCCTGTGAAGTAGGGAATACAGGCAATTATCAAACTTTTTTCAGGACCCTTTAACACTCTGAAAAATTATTGGCAATGTCCAAAGACTTTTTGTTTTATGGAGCTATATCTACCATATTAAAAATTTAAACTAGGAAAAACTTAAAACACAAGAACACACAAATTTACACACACTATCGGCCATCCGAGGGATGACATCATGAAGCCTCTGGAAAATTCCACCTACCGTAGTCACAGAAGGAGAGTAAGAAAAGCAAATCAGAGTTTTAACCTGGAAGAAAAGCATCTTGACTCCCCAGGTCCCAGAGGGCACTTTGGGAACCGGTGACGTATTCAGAAGAGCTCAGGTATTGCCTGGCGTGTAGGGCTGCGTGCTCAATAAATGAGCATTAGCATCAATGTCGGATGTGACGTTTCCGTCCAAAGATGCCACCAAGCATCTTTAATGTGGAAGACCGCCTAGGAGAAGGAAAGAAAAGAAACAGGGTGGTAAAATCATGATGAGCAAGACAGGAGAGCCGGCTTGAGAAGGGTCCCAGGGCTGGTGGCCCTGTAGGCGGCCACCAACCCCTTGCCCCACAGTAAAGTCCGCACTCCCTCTGCAGGTTGCGGCCTCCAGAAGTCCCCACTTAGGGACCTTTCCGAGGAGGACCTGGTCACCAGCACGCAGTTCCCCTGGGTGGTGTCGATACAGGACTTGCAGTACACCCACCTGGCGTTCGGCTGCATCCTCAGCGAGTTCTGGATCCTCACCATCGCATCCGCCTTTCAAAACAGGCCAGTACCTCTGCCTTGGGGCGCGTGAGGCCCGAGTGGGGTCGCGGGGTGGCTGATCCCTACTCAGTCCAGAGACACCTTGCAGGGCAGGGTAGATGCCCACCACCAGGGGGGCTGGCTCCTGGCTCACAGCCTGCTCTGTCACAACTGGGGATGTGGCTCAGTGGTCCAGCGCCCCTGAGTTCAATCCCTGGTATCTCCAGCCAAAAATAAAAACGTCGGTGCCTCTGAGACTATAGTAAAATCAGAATGCATGTCCTGCCTGTAGAGAACGGAGCAGAAGCCACTTTGCTCCTCGGTCGCCACTCACAAGTCCCCAGCGCAGAGGCACCCTGGCGACTGGCGATTGTAGAACCCAGTTCAAAGCCACTTTCTTACAGTGGCACTCCAGGGCTAAAATTGGTATCAATTTGCTAGAGGTAACAAAAGAAATCTGTCATAGTTCGGGTGTTGGCAGGTTTGGTTTTTCCTGAGTCCCCTCTCCTTGAC
Organism: Ictidomys tridecemlineatus; assembly: GCF_052094955.1. Taxonomy (NCBI): domain Eukaryota; kingdom Metazoa; phylum Chordata; class Mammalia; order Rodentia; family Sciuridae; genus Ictidomys; species Ictidomys tridecemlineatus. Next base: position 36,412,569 of record NC_135491.1, on the reverse strand, counting down.
TTGTTGATGACCGCTTTCCAGCTGTGCCCTTGCGTGGCCTTTTCTCTCTATGTGGACATCCCTAGTGTCTATCTCTAGTGTCCTATTGAATTAGAGACCTGCCTCTTTAACGTCAATGACCCTCTCAGTGGCTGTATCTCTAAATACAGTCCCATTGGTGGTCAGGGTTTCAACTTATGAATTTTTTTTGGGGGGGGGTAGGGGAACACAGTTCATTCCACAACATCCGCCAATACAGCTACGAGCACACCATCTACCTTATTCCTCTCTTAACTTTTTTCACTCGATAATTTTGGAGAATTTATCTTATAGACAAGAATCATATTTGCATATTTTATGACCTTTTTGCCAGCTGTACAATACCCCATTGTGGATATAGCATAATTACACAGTCCATTAAGAATGGAAATTTAAGCCAGGTGTGATGGTGCCTGTCTGGAATCCCAGGGGCTCAGGAGGCTGAGGCAGGAGGATCTCGAGTTCAAAGCCAGCCTCAATAAAAGTGAGGTGCTCAGCAACTCAGTGAGACCCTGTCTCTAAATAAAATACAAAATAGGGCTGGGGGTGGGGCTCAGTGGTCAAGTGTCCCTGAGTTCAATCTGCGGTAACCCCATCCCCCCAAAAAAAGGGAATTGGAATTGTTCCAACATTGATTAGTACCAAAAATGCTCCAGTAGACTTGTACAAACATTATTTCACACACATGCAAATATAGTGTAGTATGAATAACCTAGGTGTGGAAAGACAGAATTAAAAAAGACATGCCTTTATATAATCTCCATTGCTCTTGCCAATGAGCCCTGCACGGAAGTTTGGAAGTTCTGCTTTTCCGTTAGAGTTTTCATTGTTGCTATTCTCTATCACTTAGTCCTGGTTTTGAGTTTTGAGTTCTGGTTTTGAGTTTCACTTTGACTCAAGTGTTTTATTAAAGACAGAGTTTTAAAATATCCAGATGTAGGGTCCTTTGTTAGTTTTTCCCTAACATTATTCGAGTTATGCTGCATGGCAAGTTATTTAGCCATTTGCTGAGGTTGTCTTGTAGTCTGTTATATGTGGAACATGCTAATATTGTTCCAAACGTTCACTCTCTGTCTTTGATGTATAATTTATTACATTAAAAAAAATGGGAAGAGGAGATCTACCTGATCAGTGTACTAGACTGATAGAGGTGAGTTGAAATCTCCTACCGAGAATAAGCCTGTTTCTCCTCTTATTTCCTGTGATTTTTTTTACTTGGGCACTGTGTCACTTTACCATAGACTGAATTCTTTGTCGTTCTAAGAGCCTTTTGTAGCCTTACTTAATGCTCTTCTCAGAGTCGATGTTTGGGTTGCGACTGCTGCTTCTCGTTCTTGTTTCAGGTTGCATTTTCTGTTTTTATTTCTTGTTTTTCTTTTCACTATATGACCTTTCTTTTGCTTTCGATGTTTCTGCTGAAAAACTTGTTTCTTCATTCTGCTTTTCAGAATGAAAATCTTCTTTAGCTTAGATCTATAATTTCATGCAAGACCCCCAATCCTCTGCTTCTTTCTGGACAGTTCTTTCTAGACTCTGCAGTGGCCAATGCCAGGATTTCTATCTTTTCACTTCTTTTCTCCTCTTTTATCGTCCAGATTTAATGGATTACATATGTGTGTTGGTGTTCCCTTCATTTCATTGATGTTTTTGCATATTGAATTATTTCTTATATTAGCTGTACAAGAATAATATGTTTAGACTCCTAAAAAAGATGAAAATATTGGTTCACATACCCATCTCTGACTTGCTTTCTAACTTGTTATGCTATTTGAATTTTGCAAGGGCTTACATTTTTGTTATAATCTAAAAACTTTTGAAAGGTTTTTGTTTTAATTTTAGTCCAATTTTAAAATGAATTTCACATACCCCAACAGTCCTTTGTCTGGATTTCCTCCATTGGATACTAGGTCTGGCTAAAATATGTCTTTGTGTAGTTTGTGAAAGGCTCCCAAGAACCACATTTCCTTGGTCTTTGCATATTCAAAAGCATTGTGCTGTCCTTAAACTTGGATGATCACCGAAGGACAGATTTCATGGCTCATGACTTCTTTCTTTTTGAAGATTTTAAAGGCTTCGCCCCACTCACCCCACTCTGGTTTCTAGAATTGAATTTAGCTATAGAGAAGTCTGAGGTCGCCCTATTTTCTCCCTCTGGGTAGAGTGATCACTCGTTCTTGTCCACCTGGGGAGGAGTCTGGTTGAGACCTGCTGTCTCAGATTCCTGCTGTTAGCCCCTCCCTCTCTTATCACAGCTTCTCTGAGTTAGACAATAAGTGATATGACCCAATTTAGAATGACTTCACTTTTCTTCATCTGGATAGCCAGGGACTTCTTGTCACCTTAACTTAACTCCATCTTTAATAAAACCAGAACTTCTCCAAAGTGTATTTACAAAGTATCAGATTGGAAAGAAGCTTGTTTTAAAGTGTCAAGGGCTAAGAGCTGGAGGCTTTTTAAAAACATTCATAGAAAGTTTAACATTTGTAACAAGGTGTTGGAACAAAGGGCATGAAATAAAAGATCCTTCAGGCTCCCAAGGGAAGACACAAGCCTAGGGATTAGGAAAATATTTCCTGGAGACTGATCTAAAGGAGTGAGTAAAAATAAGCCCAGGGGCCGCTCATGGTGGCGCACACCTGTAATCCCAGAGGCTCAGGAGGCTGAGACAAGGAGGATCTTGAGTTCAAAGCCAGCCTCAGCAAAAGTGAGGCTTGCCAAGCAACTCAGTGAGACCATGCTTCTAAAGAAAATACAAAATAGGGCCAGGGATATGACTCAGTGGTCAAGTACCCCTGAGTTCAATTCCCAGTACCCCCAGTAAATAATAAATAAATTAATAAGCAAGCCCAGGGAAGATGAGTCGGATACCCATTCCAGGCTGGGAAGTAAGGAAACAGAAAATGTGAAGCTCCTGGTTGCCTTAGCTTCTCAATGTTCTCTTTCTTCCTCTCTCTCCAGGAAGTCTGCCATAGTTATTGTTGGTATAGCTAACATGGATCACAGAAATATTGCTCACACAGAGTATCCAGTCGATACCATCATCATCCACGAGGACTTTGATAACCACTCCATGAGCAATAACATAGCCCTCCTGAGGACAGACTCGGCCATGCATTTTGACGACCTGGTCCAGTCCATCTGCTTCCTGGACAGAAAGCTGCATAAGCCACCAGCCTTGCAGAACTGCTGGGTGTCAGGATGGAATCCCACGTCTGCAGTTAATGCAATCCTTCTCCTAGAGGAGGCTGTGTGTGTGCTGGCAGTGGGGGGACTCAGATGAACTGTTCTAGGGCTTACTGTAATAATTCAGGCTATTTGAAGTTCTGGAGTTGGGCTGGAACCCTCACCCAAACATGGAATCTCTATATTATACGGGTCCTTTTTCCTCTAGGCCTATACCCAAACTGGAAGTACAGAGGTAGTGGACAGCCTGAGACGTGCACAAGGTTATGGGGGGTAGGGAGTGGGGGTGGGGATGTGATTTCCTAGATTAGAGCTGATTGCCCAGCCATCCCTGGAAAAGAAACAAGGGAATAGACATCCTCTAGATGTGGAGGAAGGGTGCATTGTTCTCTGCCTGTTTACACATTCGAGTCCAGAACAATGACAAAAACTTAGACATAGGTTCTGGTTTCTAGAAAGAAGGGGGACTTATGGGCACATCTACCTGTGGTCATTTGGATATGTGAGTGGCAGCTGCACTGACACAGGGGACTGCCTTCTTCTTAATAATTCTTGGGCTCTCTGTTGCATGGTCCAGACAGGAAATCACATGACAATGAGTATCCTGAGGAGAATCTCCGTGAAAGACATTGACCTGTGTCCCTTACACCTACTCCAGAAAACAGGGTGCGGCAGTCACACACAACGGGAAACCGAAGCCGTCTGCTTGGTAAGAATGATAAAGTAGAACCTGAATCCTGGAGACTGAGCCCTGGGGACGTCCAGGTGGGCCTGGAGGCTCCTCCTCCCTGCATGGGAACCTCCACGGGGGCATGCCTTGGGATTCACATCTGCTGAATGGACAAACCAGTTACCATGTTCAACGTGGCATGATTAAGCAGGTCTAAGTCACAGATTTTTAAATGGGCTGAAAATCGGTGCCGAACTCCACATGCAGATCTATCTGAGCAGGTCTGTAGGAGAGGAGTCGCTGAAACCAGCCCGTGTGGGATCCACTCTCCTCTAGTGCTGGTGAATGTCAGATATTGGGGTTTTCCTCTGTGAAAAGCCCTTCCCTCCCGCCACGCGAGGGCTGTACAGATACGCCCTTCCTGCAGAGTTGCTCTTTCTTCTCTTCACTCTCACCTCTCTTCTGGAGTGACTTCCTCAGGAAAGGGGAGGCTTATTGAAGGAGGATACCCCCAAACAGACCAAACACCCTGGCCTCACCCTGGGAAGGGGCCGCAGTGGCCGCTCTTCTGCCTCTCTGCTTCTCCTGGATGAATCTGCTCCTTTTGTCAGACACTCGGGGTCTGCCTGCGTTCACACAGTGAGAGCAACATTTCACTGCCTGCTCTTCCAGCCAGGCAGGCCTCACTGGTCCAATGTGGCTGAGTAGCCATTGGAGGACAGCCCTCTTCACAGACCTGAGATGGACCATGGGCTAGAGGTGGGTGTGGCACATTCCTTTAAGAGGAGGCCTGGAGTGGGGAGTGGGTGGGACAAGGAAGGTAAATCATACCCAGGAATGGTCTTGTTGCTTTTCCCATTCTTCTCAACTTTTTTTTGTGGAAAACTGGTGGCCTTTTATAGACATCAAGATGATAGAGAGTGCATCCTGTGCACGGTACCATGTCGGTGCTTTGCGTGTGTTAGAGGCATTCACTGTGTCCCCGCTTGGACTCAGAGAGAACCTCGTCACTTGGCTAGGGTGGGGAAATCTGGGAGGCTAGCCCAGTGGGCATTCCCTGGGGGCTCTGCTCCCACTCTCTAGACATTCCCTTTGGGACTTCAGGTGGAAAGGAGCAGCTTAGGTGAAAGATGGGAGCAAGCTAGGGAGGAGAAGGGGAACAGCATGCATTCAAGCCAGAAAGGAGAGGAAGGAATACCAATATGTGAGGAATGAGAAGCCCAAAGAGGGAAGAAATAGTCAAAGTACTGGGGACATGAAAGGGACAAGAAAATGCAGTATGAACCAGGAAACTTCAGGCAATCGTAGGAATCCCCCCAAATAATTTGCATTATAAAAGGAAAATCGCGTTGGAATTCGAGGTGGTGGCTGTCTAGATTTGAAATAGTATCCTACCATCTGCCCTATTTCCAGGGAGAACCCGTGTAAAACATTTCTAGAACAAACAGCACAGGAATCTATTAAAAAAAGAAAACCTGTTTTTCTAAGACCTGAAGCCTTCTGTCCTTTGTCGCAGGGGGAAGCAGGAAGCCCCATGATGTGCCAGCTACAGCAGTTGGATCTGTGGATCCTGAGAGGAATCCTGACCCAAGGTGGAGATACATGCCCAGGCATCTTCATATACACCAGGGTGGAAGATTACAGCGACTGGATCATGTCCATGACTACCAGGGATGACCATCCCCTGTTCTCACTCCAACACTGGGACCATTTTATACCTCGTCCCTCTTTCGAAGAGCACGCTGCCGTGACGCGGAGCACCCATGCTGAAGTGAGCCACAGGAGCACCCATGCTGAAATGAGCCACAGGAGCACACATTCTGAAGTGAGCCACACCAGACGGTCCCAAGCCTCCTTCCAAGAACAAAGTAGTTCCACTATGACTTCACAGCTGAGGAACAGCACTAGAGATGAGCTAGACTTTAGGGAAAAGGGTCTCCGGGAATCGGGCAGATCTTCGGAGGCGGCCCTTCAACCCATGTACTATGACTATTACGGTGGGGAGGCTGGGGAGGGGGGGTCTTTTGCAGGTCAGAACAGGTTACATCAGCCCCAAGAAATCATCTTGGTTTTCTTCGTGCTTGTTTTCTTTGGCAGCGGTGTCTAGTCTAAGGGGAGCTAATCCACCAAACTGAAGAGGAAGCTCAGGATGCCACGTGCCAGGCATTCGCCATGATGCTGGGGTGTCTGTTTTTGATAGTTGCACACCTGGGCTGCCACGGACGGCCCCACAGCACACACTGGGCTGGCTCTCCCTCCTCTGTCCCACTCCCACATGCGGAAAGGTCACTTTCATTTGTGCTTGTGAACTAAACGTGGGCTAACAAGTGTCAAACCGTTAGCGTGCCCTGTGGTTCTTTCAGTGACAATGGTTCCAGGGGCCAGGCGGTGAAGACTCCCCGTGGGCAGATTGGCCTGGGAGGTGATGGCCAGCCTGGCTGGGGAGTCGGGGACACCAGTGAGAGGACCCTGTGACTAGAAGAGAGGGGAGTGCTTTAATGGATCATTTCTTGGTCAGCCATCCGTGCTCCTGCCCCTGGCTACTTCCCAGGGGAGCCAATTGCTTGCAATTCCTCGTTGCTTGCCTTTATTTTATCCCAAGCCTTGCGGTAGCCTTTCAGGGACATCTGCAAAATAGAAAAAGGGGAGGGGAAGAAGGTCAGTTGGGGAAATCTGAGTGCCTATACCTAATGGGGCACTTAGCCAGCCTTTCTGCAAGTGTGGGCCACCTGTAGGGGGCAGCACTCTGCCCTGCAGCATGCCACCAAGGGGAAGTGGCCATCAGGAGATCCTTCTAGGGAGCCTGTTTCATCTCCGTGGAGTGAGGAGTTGCAGATTCTGGCTGGAGTCTGGTGGGCCCAAGTTTGAATCCTAATTTTCTCCTTGCCACTAAGTGACCAGGGAAAAGGCAGGAGAAAGGAACATGGAAGTGGAGTGAGCTCCTAAATGCGAAGACACCAAGCCCCCAGTTTTCCTAGCAGCCTGACCCGGAAGCTATTTAAACGATGTCTTCCAAGTGGCCTTGGTTTGCATCCTGGCTGTGGCAGTCTTGACACCAGTGCAGTGTCTTTATGTTGCCCATTTCTCTTCCACAGCTCACAAGGAGCCAGGGCACTTCCTGGGCACACAGGACCATATTCAAAGGCTGTGGGATTAGTTTAAGACAAAGGCCCACGGTAACTCTGTCAATGTATGGAACTGGGTTCTGAGTGATATTAAAAATCCATTGTTATCTCATTTTTTAAAAACTGGCTTCTCCATGTATAAAGTAGCAATCACCAAATTACCTATGGTGTAGGGGGATTCAGAAGCTTCTAGAATTCACTAAGAAAACAACTCCCTGGGAGTAGGTGGTGCATGCCTGTAATCCCAGTAACTCAGGGAACTGAGGCAAGAGGATTGCAAGTTAGGGGCCAGCCTCAGTAACTTAGCAAGACCCTGTCTCAATAAAAAAAAAAAAGAGCTGGGGATGTAGCTAGGAAGGAAGGGAGGGAGGGAGAGATGGAAGGAAGAAAAGAAAGAAAAGGAAAACAAGCAAATAAAAACACTTGATGGCGGGATGTGATGGCGCACGCCTGTAATCCCAGCAGTTTGGGAGGCTGAGGCAGGAGGATCGTGAGTTCAAAGCCAGCCTCAGCAACCTAGCAAGGCACTTGGCAACTCAATGAGACCCTGTCCCTAAAATAAAATATAAAAAAGGGCTGAGGATGTGGCTCAGTGGTTGAGCACCACTGGGTTCAATCCAAACATCCATAGTCTTAGCCCCCAAAACAAAATCCTAAACAAAATGTCACAGGCATGAAAGACTGACAACTCCACGGAAATGTGGAGTCCCAGCCCCCGGGGCTCTTAGGGGCTCACCTCTGCGATTTCCACTTTCCTTTCCCACATCTTGATGGTCTTCTCCATCTCCATATTGAGGATCTTCTCCCGGAGGTACATCATCACCTGTGGCGCCCGGAACTCAGCCAGCTGCTTCCGCAACTTCTTGTTGGCAGCCTCGGCTTTGGCCCGGTCCTGGGTTGGAAAGGACCAATTACCCCAGGGAATCCTGGTGGCTTCTCCTCTGAGGACTTGCTGGCCCTGCCATCTCTCCCCACAGGCTCCATGTAGTGCAAATGATAACGGTTCCATATTCAGTGGGCGGGGAAATCATGAAGTTCTGCTGAGTTTTTTTTTTTGGGGGGGGGGTTTGGGGTTTTTTTTTTTATCAGATTGGGATGTCTTAATCCAGTTCAGAAATACTAATCTTCTTTCCCTTCATTTCCCCTTTTTTCTTTTCTTTCTTTCTCTCCTTTATTAAGGAATTCTTAATTTCGTGTGTATGTGAAAAATTGTGTATTGAAGTACACTTTGATCAGTCTCAATTCACTTTCCTGTCTTCTTTTATTGTAAAATACATATAAAATTTGCCATTCAATGGCATTACATACACTCGCACTGTTGTGTGACTTCTTCACTATCCATCTCCACAGCTTTTCTGTCTTGTCAAACTGAGACTGCTCACTAAACACTAATTCACCATTTCCTCCTACCTTCACCCCTTGGTTACCACCAATATTCCTGTCCCCATGATTTAGACTACTGTAGGTCCTCCCTGTAAATGGAATTATACAATATTTGTGCTTTTGTGACTGGCTCATTTCATTTAACATAATATCCTCAAGATTCATCCATGGTATAGCATGTATCAGAACTTTCTTCTTCTTTTTTTTTTTTTTTTTTTTGTACTAAGGATTGTACTCAGGGCACTTGACTACTGAGCCACATCTCCAGTCCTATTTTGTATTTTATTTAGAGACAGGGTCTCACTGAGTTCTTAGCACCTCACCATTGCTGGGGTTGGCTTTTAACTCATGATCCTCCTGCCTCAGCCTCCCGAGCAACTGGGATTATCGGCACGTGCCACTACACCCAGCATGTCCTTCTGTTTTAAGGATGATTTTTTTTTTGTACTGGGAATTGACTCTAGGGGTGCTTTACTAATGAGCTACTTCTCCAGTCCTTTTAGTTTTTTATTTCAAGGCAGGGTCTTGCTAAGTTGTCAAGGATCTTGCTAGTTGCTGAGGTTGGCAGCCTCAAACCTGTGAAAATCCTAATTCAATCTCCCAAATCTCTAGGAATACAGATGTGTACCACCCTGCCCAACAGAGTTAGAGAAAGAAATCACTAAGAAGAGCCCTCTTTCCAGAACTATACTTCCAGCTACTTGGAGGCTGAGGCAGGAGGATCCACAAGTTTGAAGCCAACTTGGGCAAATCAGTGAAAACCTACCTCAAAATAAAAATGTAAAAGGGCTGGGGATGTAGCTCAGTGGTTGAGTGCTTGCCTAGCATGTGCAAGGCCCTGGGTTCAATCCTCAGCACCACAGTGTCACACCCATGTAAACAAAAAGAAAAATCCTCTTGAGGCTTGGGCAAGCTTCAAAGACTAGCAAAACCTTGCCCCTGCAAAGGGCCCTGACTTTAATTGGATCAGGATGTGATCAATTGATGTCTTGGGGTATTGTTGAAAGCAATAGAGAAATTGGGTAGCAATTAATAGAGATTAATAGCTAGGTTTGATGCCAACTGAGGCAGCCAGAAGTTTGGCAGAAAGATGAAAAACCGAAGGGAACTCAGCTGAAACAGAAATCAACTCTGTTGTCAGGGAGACTGTATCGAGACCAAGGCTGCACCCTCTGAGAACAACATCAGAGGACACTAGCAGCAAGGGAAGCAGCAAACTCCTGACCTCGTCTAACCAAGTCAGTAAACGATGACAAGCCAAGAAAGGAGGGTAGGGATTACCCAAAGTCACCATGTCATCTAAAGTGTACGCTTCTAACAAAAATTATGAGATAGACAAAGAAATAGGAAAGTGCAACCCACATAGGGAAAGAAGCAGGCAACATAAACTGTTTTGGGGAAGTCCAGATGGTGGACTTAGCTGATGATCTTCAAAGCAGCTATTCAAAGAACCAAAGTAAATCACGTTTGAGGACTTAAAGGAATACATGATGATAATGCCTCATCAAGTAGAGAATGTCAATTAAAAGATTATTTAAAGAGAACCAAATGGAAAATTGGTTTTTAATGTAACTGAAATTTTAATATTGTTTAATATAACTGAAAGTAGAATTTCACCACAAGGGAATCAACAGTAAATTTAAACCATCATAAAAAAAAAAAAGAATTTGGGGTTGGGGTTGTGGCTCAGTGGTAGAGTGCTTGCCTTGCATGCATGAGGCACTGGGTTCGATTTCTAGTACCACATAAAAAAATAAATAAAATAAAGGTATTGTGTCCATCTACAACTAAAAAAAAATATTTTAAAAAAATCAGTAATCTTGAAAGTAGATTGATAGAGATCATGCAATATGAAAATCAGGGATAAAAAAGAACAAATTAACTGAATGTCAAAAAATGTGGGTGTACATGCAATGACAGTGACAGAACAAGAAAAGGAGAAAGGATCAGAAAAAAATGTATATATTCACTTGATGGCTGAAATCTTCCCAGATTTGATATTAAAATTATACACCCAAAGAACACCTCCAAGTATGGTAAACACAAAGAAATCCACACAAGGCAAAGAGATTGTTCAAAACAGCAAGAGAAAACAATTCACCCTGTGTAAGATGAAAGAAAGCCTAAGGAGATTAACAGCGGACTTTCATGTGAGATAATGGAGACTAGACGGCAATGGGATGAAACGTGCTGAAAGGAGAAAGAAAAAATGACTCTTACCACAAGTTTTATATCCAGCAAAAATGGTTTTTCAATAATAAAAGCAAACAACTGAGCACACAAAGATCTTGATTTCTGATGCCATTCTGGAAAGGAATCAGGACTTCTTGTAGGGGGATGGTTGATCATCCCAAGATGAACCTAGAGACTCTTGTAGTGCCAGGGAGATGGCACTTCATATCTCTTCATATGTTTTTTAAATGAAGAAGTAACTAAAACATTTTAAAATAAGCAAAAACTCAGAGAATTCATTAATAGCAGACCTGCCTTATGAGAAATGGTAAAGGAAATTCTTCAGGCTGAAAATAAGTAACACTAGATGGTAGTAATTCAGAATTCACATGTCTTTTTAAAAAATGATTTTTAAAATGTAGGTGATTACAAAATATAATATTATTGAATATTTCTTCTCTTAACTGATTTGAATAGCAAGTGCATATAATAATACATGTGTATTAAAGAGGGTCTATAACATAAAAATGTAACATATGTGATGGTAACAGCATAAAGAAGGCAGGTTGAAACAAAACTGTAATTGAATAAGAAAGTAACAGCAGATGGTAATTCGGATCCACAGGAAGAAATGGAGGAAAACACAAGAGGACCAAAAAAAAAAGCTATTATAACAAAATCTGTGAACAAACTTCATCTTCTTTTTTTTTTTTTTTCAGTTTTGAACCCTTTCCTTACACCGTTTAAAAAAATAACTCCAAATGGATCATAAACCTAAATGTAAGAACTAAAACTATAAAACTCTTAAAGAAAGCATAGAGGCAAATATCTATGACCTTAGATTAGGCAAAGGATTCTTAGATATGACACCAAAGAACAAGTGTAAAAGGAAAAAAAAAAAAGAACTTCACAAAAATTAAACTTTTGTGTGTTGTAAACAATACCATTAAAAAAGTGAAACAAAATCCACAGAATGGGAGAAAATATTTGCAAATCATATATCTGATAAGAGATTGAGTCCAGAATAGATAAGTCTTATAACTCAAGGCTAAAAAAAGTAAATAACCCAATTAAAAACTAAGCAAAGAACATGAGTATACATTTCTCCAAAAAAGGGATAGACATGTGACCAAAGATGCTCATCATTAGAGAAATTCAAATAAAATTACATTGAGATACTACTACACACCAACAGCAATGACCATTAAAAAAATTCTTTTTTTTTAAATTACAAGTGTTGATGAAAATGTACAGAAATTGGAAGACTTACACATTGCTGGTAGGACTATAAAATGGTGTAACCACTTTGCAAAACAATTTGGCAGTTTCCCTAAATGTTAAACATAGAGTTACTACATATAACTCATGGTCTCCTTTGAGGTATATGTCCAAGAGAAAAGAAGACACATAGTCACATAAAAATCTGTTCAAGATCCAGCATTCTTCATCTTTGCCAAAAAGTAGAAACCCAAATATCCATCAACTGATGAATGGAAAAATAAAATATGATCTATCCACACCACAGAATATTATTCATCCATAAAAAGAAACAAAGTATTAGTGCATGCTACAAGGAGAACTTTGAAAATATTATACCATATTAAAAAAGCCAGACATGAAAGACCACATATTTTATGACCCCTTTTATATGAAATGTCCAGAACAGGAAAATCTGAAGAGATAGGAAGTAGATTAGTAGATGTCTGGCTGGAGAGGAAATGAAGTAATGTAGGGAAGAGAGGACTTATAATAGATACAGGGTTTCTTCTTGGGGTGATGAAAATGTTGCAAAAAGTTATTGTGCTGATAGTTAACATAATTCTGAATACACCATAAACCTTTGAACTATATATACTTAAATGGGTGAGATGGGTGAATGATATAGTATGTGGGTTATATCTCAATAAAACTGGTTTCAAAAAGTTAATAAACAGAATCCTGGGCATTTAAATACACTGAGTAGTGAATGGTAGGCTTTTAAAAGTCAATTTTAAGTTTTACTCGTTATCTAATCACTAATCACCCCAGGAGAAAACAAGTAAGTGGCACAAAAATCCTTCGTGGAGTGAGAACACTGGCTTCTGCTTTAGCTTTGTCACTTGTCACACTGTATTGAAGTTGGGTCTTTTGCAGAAAGTGTTGATTCTCCATTAGGCTACTGTTACGGTTTGGATCTAGAATGTCCCTCACAAGTTTGTGTGTTGAAAAGGTCCCTGATGCAGTAAGGTTCAGAGGTGGGGATATTAGGCAATGATTGGATCACAAGGGCTCTGACCTCATCAGTGGGTTAATCAAATGGATTAATCCATTGATACGTGGGTGAACCACTGAGAGGTAGGACCTAGGTGAAGTAGGACACAGGGGGTGTAGCCTGGAAGGATTTATCTCATCCCTAACCTCTTCCTCTCTCTCTCTCTCTCTCTCTCTCTCTCTCTCTCTCTCTCTCTCTCTCTCTCTCTCTCTCTCTCCTTCCTGGCTGCCATGAGCTGACAGCTCTACTCCACCAGCCCTTCCACCATGATGTTTCTGCCTTGGAGCCAGCTGACCATGGACGGAACCCATTGTAACCATGAGCCAAAAGAAATCCTTCCTTCTCTAAGTTGTTCTTGTCAGTATTTGGGTCATAATGACAATCTGACTGATGTAAATATGATGTGGATGGCATGACAAAACTGAGTCACAAATAACCCTGTGGGCCTTTGGGGACAGGTTTGGGGCCGGCCACACTGATGGGCATACTTCAGACCTACTCAAGACAGCAACACTAATTGTACTAATGGCTTTTGAGGTTGACAAAGCATCATTATGTGTGGTCTCACCTGATTGCCACAACAAGAGCTGTGACCTCTATGTTACATTTTGGAAACCGGCCTATCTCATTTGAAGTCTTATCCAGATGGGAGAGAGATATATACAGCTCAGTGTTAGAGTGCTTGCCTTGCATATATGAGGCCCTGGGTTAGATCCCCAGCAGTACCAGAAATTAAAAAAATAATTAAGTAAAGGTTTATTCAAGACCAGAAGCTGGCAGCATGAAACCCAAGGCCAGGCCATTTAACTGTGGTGTCCAGTGCTCTTTTTCTCCCACTCCTTCCCAAAAGCTCACTTCCTATGTGTAGCTGAGTCACATCCTGTGTGCATTAAAGTTACAAAAATTCAGCTCCATGTGCTCAGAAAATAATGCAAGAGATAACTTGAAGGGCAGATATGTAGGGAGGTCAGCTGATCCCTCTCACCTTTCCACACAGTGACCACAGGTTCTGGAGTGAGCCTGGGGCCGAGGTCATAGGTCTGCCATCCTTCACAGATAGGCAGTGCACCGAGGAACCAAGGTCAATGCACCAAGAAATAGTTATTTTTAAAAGAGCACCTCTCTCTCTCTCCTTTATTCAAAACATCATATGTTGTCAGGTGTACTTTTGTCATGTCAGTTATATGACCATGTTATATACATTGTCTATGCGATTGCAGGACAAAACTGTGAATATCTTATTTTACAGATGCATGTGTTATGTGGACTCTGTGAGATTTTTAATTCACTCTGGACCCTCACTCCACAGTAAATGTAACACTCCTGGGCTGTAAGTCCACCTTCTGCTTTGATGGCTCTGAGCTATTTTGATTTTTCTGGTCTAGGCTTCCCGAGATACATAACCAAGCACCTTGGATTTGGGTGGACATTCACACAAATCCTCGCAGACAAGAGACAAACGTCAGAAACGTCTCGCCCTCTCCTACCTCCTCTACTTGTATGGTTTCTTTATCAATTTTTTCAAGAAGCTCTTTTCTCAGCAAGATCTCCTTGCCCAGACTGATGAACATTTCCACCGCTCGGTGAAGCTTGCTCTGAAACACAACAACACAGCGAGTCTTGAGCTGAGAGGCCTCTCAAAACGGCGGGAGGGTAGACAGCAGAAAAACAGGACTGTCCAGGAGCTCGGGCTTGCCCTTCTCACCGGTGCCCAGGTTTTCAGAGACCTTGAGTCTGAGAACTGGCAGGGGAAGAGAGATGGACAGTGGTTGGAGACACCAGAATCCACTGTTTACTAAGGGACGCTTTGTACAAGTCCCAGACCTCTCTGAACTTGGACCAGTCACCTTATATTTTGGCAAGGTTACAGGAGATATCCTGGTAGAGAGCCGGGCACACAGTGCCTGGCATACGGAGGACATTGGACAAATGGTTGTCATGACTACCTGGTGAGGATGGAGAGGGAGGGGTACTCCACAGGAAGTGGGTGCTACCATTATCTCCAGTTAAGTCACTGAAGCAATTTGGCCAAGATCACAGAGATGGGGAAGGCAGGATTTGAATCCAAGCAGTGTGATCCCATAGGCTCCATCTACCATGATGCTGGGGGATGGGGGGGATCCTGCAAAGCTCCCTCAAAGGTTCCCATTTCATCACTTGCCCTTCACCAGCTCCCTGAGGTCCCTGCTTCTCAGACTAGTCCCCCTGTGGGTACTGTCCCCCAGGGGGAAGTCAACCAGAATTGGTGAGATATGCTTTGCCTGGCTGAGGAGTGGGTCAAAGGAAGGAGCCAGGACTTTCCAGGTGCTTCTCAACAAACCCACATAATCCACCCACCCACCCTGTCCCAGACACTGTTTAGGGTAGCCAGCCAGGTCCTGCCTCTGGGAGGCCAGCTCAGAGATCTGGAGGCAGTCAAATAAATGCAACAAGAAACAGCAGACAGGACAGGGTCAGGGAGGGTTGTCTGGGGAAGGAATGCTGGAGAGACAGCTGAACTAGGGACAGCTGCAGGAAGAGGGAAGAGAGCAACAATCCAAGCTGAGGAAAGAGCCTGGGGAAGAGGTGCAAAAAGAACTGGGAGAGGAGAGGAGAGAGCAGCGGAGTCCCACAGTGGAGGCAGAGCGGGGCTGTGCAGGGGTGCTGCTCCAGGGGTCAAAACTTAGGCAAAGCGGAGCCAGAGCCCCCTGCCGGGGGGACCTTAGGCTCTGGGAGTCATTCTCCTCCTCACTCCTCATCTCTCCAGCCTGCCCTCCTTTAAGGCTCATTTCCTGCTCTGCCTCCTGCACCTGAATAGGAGACCAGACTCAGGGGGTCAGCTTGGGCTGGGGGAGGCAGGACAAGACTCCGCTGCAAGCCAGCCATTCAGGGGGATGTAGAGAGAGCAGAGGGAAGACATGTACCACCGACTTAGGGGATCAGGACAGAGTGGACCTGCAAGGGCCACAGCAAGGCCAGGGCTGGCTCTGGTGGGGCAGGGTCTTCACAAAGTGTGGCAAGAGCTGGCGTCCAAGGCTCTGTTCAGATGCCGGTCACTTGAGGAGGCTGCCGCTGGAAAGGCTTCCAGAGCTTCCTATTGTGGTGTGGCCAATGACCATAGACTCGGAGGTTTAAAGCCACAGCTATCTGTTATCTCTCAGTTTCTATGGGTCAGAAGTCTGGGCACAGGGTGGCTGCATTCTCTGCCCATGATCCCCGCCAGACTGAAATCAAGGAGTGGCCAGGACTGTGATTCTCGTCTGGGGCTTGGGGTTCTCTTCCAAGTTTACTCATTGTTGGATTAATGCACTTCCTCGAAGTCGGAGCACTGAGGTCCCCGTTTTCTTTCTGGCTCTACAGCAGGAGGTCACTCTCAGCTCCTAGAGGCCTTGCTAAGTGCCCTTCCACACGGCCTCTCCATCTTCAAGCAGTAATGGAGAGAGTCTGGCCTAGGAAATTCCCCTTGTGCTTCACGTATCTGATTCCTAGGCAGAGGAACTCTGCTTTCAACAGGATCACGTGATTGGTCAGCCCCGACTGGATAAGCTCCCCACCTTCAGGTCAAATGTGCCATCTGACATAACCAATGCAACAGGCAGAACCTCATGACGGAAGCTGTCACATTCACAGCCTTGGCTGGAATGAGAGGAGTGAATGCACTGGGGGCAGGGTCTGGGGGACGTCTTAGCAGTCCACCTTCTCTAGGGCACCCAGTCACTAGTTCTGTCAGTCAAGAGTGACTTACTGCAGCCGAAAAGCCACAGGCTTGTGCTCTATCAGACACACCAGGCAGGTTGGAGGGCATAGAGTCACAGGAGAGTGATCGTGATCTGATTCAGGATCACTCAGGAAAGTCACAGAAGAGACCTCATCTGTCCTGTGCTGTCTAGGCACTAGACCCTCGGCACTTGGATGTGTTTGGCAGAAGGTAGGCCTTGGTACTTTTGCTAATAGAGGGAAGTTATTCTGTGTGTTTTTAACAAGGTCCACTTTGGGGTCTTTGATATTTATTTCAAAGTAGCCCCTCCTGTTACCTGTCTTCCCCCCCACACACACACACACAGTCAATACTGTCAAGTGAACTCCCTTCCCCAGCCCACGCCGACCCCTGAATCTGTTCTCCTACTCACGTGCGGGATGTGCAGCAGGAAATGAGTCTTAAAGAAGTGCAGCCTGAAGAGAGGAGGAGTGGGGAGGAGAATGACTTCCAGAGCTTAAAGTCCCCCCAGGCAGGGGGCTCTGGCTCTGCTTTGCCAGTTTTGACCCCCTGGAGCAACACCCCTGCACGGCCCTGCATTTGATAATATTGGCTGAGCCCTTTCTCTGCTGGGGGACACAGCACAGACTACACAAAATTCCATCCTGGGTGGTAAGGCATAAAAAACTCACATCTGATAGGTGAGGCGTCTTGCCCCGATGAAGCATCTCCCCCTGCACAGCCACCTGCAATCCCAGGTGAGGTCTGACCGACATTCACAGCTGTTCTGCCTCCATTTCCCCAGGAGAGCTGAAGTGGGTCATGGAGGAAGTGGGTCGGCTTGACCCTTGACCTGCTCGTGTCTACTTTTGGACTCCCGTGGGGCAGCTCCCCCAAGTTCCGCCATCTGCTTGCCATCACATACAAGAGATCTATGGGCACAGTGGCCCCTGAGCTTTGGACCAGAATGGCTCCTGCTGGGCCCCCGTTGGCCTGTGCGGCTGCTGCTCCTCTGGTGTTGCCACTGTCTGCACTGTGAGCTTCGATTCGCCTTTACAGAGCTCAGGGCCTGCACCCTGGGCAGATTCATTTTATAAAGCAGTAGCTCTCCTTCCCAAATCCCAAGACCAGACAGGTCCAGTGCTGGTTAAGTGATTCCACAGGAGAAGATCCAGGTCCAATGTGACCTACCACCTGTTAGCCAAGGTGGCCCGCAGCAAAGGCCCGGGAGGCCCAGGGACTGGCCTCATCTTGAAAGAACAGATCAGATCACCAAGTGTGATGAGATAACCTAAAAGTTGGACGTTCATGACACATGAACTTCAGAATGCCGGCACAATGTTTTCTACATACTGTAACCCAGGGAAGGCAGCTGAGGGGGACACACACTGAGCTGGGCATTCTGGCTCTGCCACTAACCTGTGGCTTGAATCTGGCTAATACTCTGCCCCTCAGAGCCTCCGTGTTTTCCATTTGTGAAAGAAAAATGTTGCACAAGCATCAGCCTGATCTAAACATATTCAAATTTACATTTTTAAATGACACTGTGTGGGCCAAATGAAGGCCACCTGTAAGCTACCTACCTAGGCTCACAGCCACCACTGCTACCTGGGCACTAGGCCAGGAGACAGAAAACTTTTTCTATAAAGGACCAGATAGTGAATGTTTTAGACTTCACAGGCCCAGAGGCAAAACAACCATAACTATTACATATTTACTTATATTAATAAGAGAAAAAAACCCAAATCCTACAAATGTTTTATTGATGATCATATGTTTTATTGATAAAATGATAATTGAGTATGATATATTGGAATATGGGTCTACTAGGGAATAGAATGGAATTTCAAGGGAAGAAGTAATTTTGCCTAACCGGGTTTCATAGTTGGTATTCTCTATCATCCAGTCAGTTGCAGATGTTCTATAAAAGCCGCTCTTAGCTCACAGGACACCGGATGGAAATACATTGGCCCAGTTTGCTGACCACAACGTTAGGTGGTTGCTAGAAGGTAACCAGATGGCCTGGTCTGCTGGGGACAGGTCCTATTCATGCCCAGAATCCCTGCTTAATTATTAATAGTGCCTTTTCTCTCCCAAAAGCATTGAATTTGGATGATAAATAATTTAGTAGTTTTCTGATTTTATAGCTAAGACTGTTTTCCTTTGCAGGGTTAGAAGCAGGGAAGTACTTACTATGTGCCTATATTAAACAAGGCCCTAAATGCGGTGGTGTGTAAAACTTTGAGTGTAAAATTTATCCCTATTTCACTTAGGGTAGGACTAGAACATTGGTTTATTTTTAAAAAAAGAAAATCTCACTGGATATAGTATTGTATACGCCTATAATCTCAGAGGCTCGGGAGGCTGAGGCAAGAGGATTGCAAGTTCAAAGCCAGCCTTAGCAACTCAGAGACCCTGAGCAACTTAGTGAGACCTTGTCCAATATATATATATATATATATATATATATATATATATATATATGGCCTGGGGATGTGGTTCAGTGGTTAAGCAACCCTGGGTTCCATTCCTGGTACCCAAACAAAACAAAACCCTCCCCACATGGTTCTCATGTGCACCCAGGGTTGTGGAACCATTTGGATGCTGAAGTGTTGGGTTTGAAACCTAGTCCTCATCCAGGGGCTGGAAATCTGGAAGCAGTAGGCCTGGTGGGGGTGCTCAGCACTGGGGTGGGCCTTACTTTGTATGCGTTGAGGATTTGCAGGGTATTTCCGGATGACAGTTTCAGCTGGATCAGTTCCTGATTCCGTGCTTCAATCGTCTCTAAAAACTGAGCATTCTCAATCTTCAACTGCTGAAAATCAACATCATGGAGCGCCTCGCCCACCTCTTCCTTCTATGGCTCAGAAAGAAGAAAAGACGTTATGTTCAGGTGTGACTTCACACCTGCAACCTGGTGAGACTTTGGAGGTCAGTCATCACTTAGTCATTCAATGAACATGTCCTGGACATCTGCTCGGTACCAGGCATGGTGCTAGGTGCTGGGGAGAGATTAGAGTAAATGCAGTGCTTCTTGGCCTTGAGGAATACATATGAGGGTCTACGGCCACAGGTGCTAACTCAAGAGTGGTGTGGGTGGGGGACAGTGGGTGGACAGGGGCAGAGTGCACCCAGAGCCCTCAGCCAGGCCAGGGCAGGCTTCCCAGAAGAGACAGTACCCAAACAAGGATGTGAAGGAAAATTAGGAATCGGGCCATTAAAAGTCATTTAAAAATCTTTTAAAAATTAAAAGCCTCTAAATTCCCCTCCTTTGATCCTAGGGCATTACTGTAGAGCAGGTGTGTCTGCATGGCCTCTCTGATTGGCCGCACCAGGCTTCTGCCATCTTATGTTTGTGGTGGCAATAGCCCAACTCAGGGGCTGCTGTTCCCCACAGTGCTCTGCTCTGGCTGTGTGAGTTCCAGGGCTGCTTCTTCCCCATGAAGTCCTGATGCTCAAATATGACCCATCCTCCTTCTCCAACGCTCCACCCTGTTCTTTACACCTGGGAGTCAGCCTCTCTCCTGAGCCTCCAGAAGCTTTAGCTCTGGGTCTTTGCTACTGTGGTGGCCCTCTGTACAGCACTGGGCCTCCTCCCCTTCTCTCAACGACACATTAGTCTGAGCTCAACAGTGCAGGGCCCAATCTGTGTCATTTCTGTGCAGAAACGGTGTGTGGGTGGAGGTCATCCTTCTCCTCCCCAAGTCAACCTTAAAGTCCCTGTTTCAAAATGGCTAAATCTGCATGGACTCCAAGAACAAGAACTCACGCTCTGCAGGCAGCTCCACTGGGGCAACGATCCTTCTTACACTGACTCGAAGCTCTTTCCCTGACACCCCCAGCCCAGGCCCAGCTCGGGCCTCAGGGCCCTGCCAGTTGGTATGTTCACCCTCCATAAGTCCTCCGAGACAGTGGTCATGGCCATCCTGGGCGCATTGTCCCAGATCTTCCCACGTGTTTTCTACTCCCCTCGCCAACATCTTCACTCTACATGAACTCTAGTCTGCTATTCTTCCCAGGGTGGAGCTCACGCTGGATGTAAAACTCCAGGTCAGGGCTACTCAGAACAGTGCAGAGCAAGGCCAGCCCTTTCCTGGTCCGGGCGCCATGTTCCTATGGGGGCATCTGGGCCACAGCATTCCAGCCAAGCTGACTATCAGGTCCCTAGGGCGTAGCCAGCAGGTACTGGTACAGGTATTTCAGGGGATCAAAGTGCAGGAACTCACATTTGTCCTTAGTCATGTCATTACAGCTATTCCAGCTTGTCGAGATCTTCCAGGATTGTGGGGGGCCACCAGGAACAGGAGCTGAGCATGGAGGAGCTGAGCACGTACCCTTAGCCTTGAGCGATGAAGGTGTGAGACTGGCTTCTGCTCGCAGTGCGAAAGCAAGTGGGCCTCACCTTCACTCAGCAAGGAATTACAGCTCTGGGAGTGGGCGTCACCCAATGGGACTGGGCTACTCCCACCCCCTGAAACCCAATCCCTTGCCTCATTTGGGTGTCTTCCCCTCAATAAATAGGGTTTCAGACCAAGGAGTAGGATCAGCTAGGGTCAAAAGGTGGTTCCATTCCCAGTTTTTCAAGGAATCTCCATGTTGCTTTCCATATTGGCTGCACCATTTTGCAGTCCCACCAACACTGTACCAGTGTGCCTTTTCCCCACAGCCTCGCCAACACTTGTTGTTGTTTGTATTCTTAATAGCTGCCACTCTGACTGGAGTGAGATAAAGTCTTAGAGTAGTTTTGATTTACATATCTCTAATTGCTAGAGATTTAAAAACAGCATACACAGCCACATCAATGTTTATTGCAGCACAATTCACAATAACTAAACTGTGGAACCAACCTTGATGCCCTTCAGTAGATGAATGGGTAAAGAAAAGGTGGTAAATATACACAATTCTCAGCATTAAAAGAGAATACAATCTGCAGGTAAATGGATGGAGTTGGAGAATATAATGCTAAGTGAAGTTAGCCAATCCCCCAAAACCAAAGGCCAAATGTTTTTTGTGATATAAGGAGGTTGATTCATAGTGGGATTGGGAGGGGGAGCATGGGAGGAATAGACGAACTCTAGATAGGGCAGAGGGAGGGAGGGGAAGAAAGGGGAAAGGGAGTAAAAAAAAAATGGTGGAATGAGATGGACATCATTACCTAAGTACGTTATGAAGACACGAATGGTGTGAATATACTTTGTATACAACCAGAGATATGAAAAGTTGTGCTCTATATGTGTAATATGAATTGTAGTGCATTCCGCTGTCGTATATAACAAATTAGAATAAAAATTTTAATAGGGTTTCGGCATGCTGTCTCTCTTTTGCCAGCCTCCCTTGCCTTCTCTGTGGGAGCTGGGGCCAAAGAGCCATCACTGAACCCCAAGAAAAAGGTACTTTCTATGTCTGTGCAATTATTCAGCCCAATTCACCTGGAGTGACTCTGACTGATTTAGTCGCATGCCGCAGCGCTGGATCAGGAGACAATCAAGTAAGTTAGTTCTCCTGCTCAGTTTTGTGTCACCGTCCGTGGCCACCTCTGATGCACGTGCCCACATGTGGCACATCAATACTCATATTTGATTTAGTGATAAAAGTCAAGGAGGAGGGTGCCACACGTCATGCCCCGAGGCCCTGAGCCATGTCTGTCTTACGGCCTTTAAGCAGGAACCCTTAGGGTCAGCTGCGCAAAGATTCACCAAAGCACAGTACGGTTGTGCTGCCCCAGCCACATCCCCCAAAGGGGCCAATGAATATGTCACCAGGGTCTTTTAAATCCAATCCAAGTCCATCTACCTCCATGTGCCTGCGTAGTAACTGCTGGTTTCCTAAGGCTGCTAAAATGACTTGCCACAAACCAGTGGCTTAAAATTAGGCAAAGTTATCATTTTGCAGTTCTAGAGGCCGGAAGTCTGAAAAGGGTTTGGGACTTAAATCAGGATGTTAGCAGGGCTGCTTTCCTTCTGGAGGCTCCGGGAGAGAACCTTTTCTTGCCATTTCTAGCTTCTGGAGGCGGTCCACATTCCCTGGCTCAGGGCCCCTTCCTCTCCCATGAATCGCATCACTCTGATCTCTGCTGCCTTTACCATCATCTCTCATCCTCCAGCCTCCCTCTGATAAGGAGGGAGATTATATTAGGGCCCAATCAGTAATCTAGGATCCTCTCCCATGTCGAGATCCTTAAATTACTCATACCATGGAAGGAAATGCATTAATAGATTCCAGGGGGGAAGACATCTTGGTGTGGGCGATATCATTCAGTCAACGAAATAAACAAATAAATAGATAAGTAGATAAATGAATAAAGGAAGAACAAGCCACATACCTGCCTCAATTGTAAAAGAAGTTTTTTCCTCTGAACTTTGAGAGAAATATTTTTCAAACGTAATTTATCCCTCAAATTATCCTAACAAACAAACAAACAAAAGCAGAAGTTAATGAATTTCTTTTCTGTGGTTTTGACAAGTAGACTTAGGGGTGCAAACCAAACCTGAACCCTAACGTTTAGTCGTTTATTTTCAGATCCCTCTATTTCTGCCCAAGAAAGCCATGTGATGGCATTTCACTTACCATCAAGATGCAGAGAAAACTGGGTCTGCCCCATGTGAATTTTACAATGCTTTTAAATTCAAGATTATTTGGATGTGGTACAGGGGACTTTCCTGACAAAATGATCTCATGATTCATGTTGGTCGTATATTCTCCTGATAGCTATTACTCATAGCACGTTAGAGTTACCAAGCCAATCTAACTGTCCCCAGGGCCCAAATCTTGCCATGCTATAAAATCTCCAGAAATGAACTCATTATATGCCCCCACATTCCCTTTCGGTTCCCATGCCAGCCTGGGGTCCATTTCCTAATAGTAAGGACATCCAAAGAGCTTGAGATTGACCTGTCCCATTCCATGCAGTCACCTGACTAGCCCAGCCCCACACCTCTTCAGGAAAATACATTAGATCTTGAAACAAATAGGAACACCAGAAAAGAGGAAGTCGGCTGGGTATGGTGATGCACACTTGTAATCTCAGGGGTTTGGGAGGCCGAAGCTGGAGAATCACAAGTTTGAGGCCAGCCTCAGCAACTTAGCAAGACCCTGTCTCAAAATAAAAAATAAAAAGGGCTGGGGATGTGGCTCAGTGGGTTCAATGTCTGGTATAAAAAAGGGAAAAAAAAGTCAGTCTGATATTCTGTCAATATTCATCCTGCTTGACTGGTTTTAGCCTAGATAAAAATGCATTCTAAAACACACCACACACCACACACACACACACACACACACACACACACACACACACACACACACTCTTCAGGGGATGTGAAAACCATGCACATGTGGGCAACATATACAAAGTTAGGCAGCCCCACACGCATAATTTGTGTCATTCTATGAATCCATTCTCCCTTTGGAAGCTCTAACCCCCAGCCACTCACCCGCCGGTGGTTCATGTCCTCGATGTACTTCAACACTTTCTCAGTGGCCAAAATACTCCCTTTCTTCTTGGTTATGGTTCTTAGAATATCTTTTTCAAAGTCGTGCACTGCTCTCTGGACTTCAGTCCATCGAATATCAGCTTCCTCGATGATAGCCTGGGCAAGGCAGCACAAGAGAGGAGAGTTTCCAAGGCTTTTCAAGGATAAATCCGCTGAGGATACCCAAGTCTTTGTCCCCAGGCGACATGCCTCTTAGTTTTAGAGCTCTCCTTAAGGTATAAACCTGACTATATAAATATTACTATTAAAAAGCATGCTTTGGAAAATTGACAGTATCCATAAAAAGTGAGCAATCAAAAATGAGTTCTCAGATATAAGTATGTATTTCCATATCTGAAATATTATGCAACCATTAAAAATTATGTCATGTGGAAAATACCTGAGAGGATACACAGCAAAACTGGAACCCAGTTAAATCTAAACAGATGAAGTAGTGAAATAATAAAACATTCCTATTATACACTTATGTAACTTGAAAAAAAAAGATGTTACCAGTGATGAGAAGTAATATGCCATAGACATATAGTATGTCAGAATATGCTCTACTATCATGTGTACCTAAAAAGAATAAAAAAGTTTTAAAATATGTTATCAATGAATCTATATCTATATATATAGATATGCATATAGAGAGCCCCCCTTATCTGCATTTTCATTTTCTACAACCTGACCATCTGAAAGCATTAAATGGAAAATTTCTGAAATAAGTAATTCACAAGTTGCAAATTGTGCACCATTCTGAATAGTATGATGAAATCTCATGCTGCCCTTCTCTGTCCTGACTGGGACATGCATCATCCCCTTGTCCAGTGTACCTTTCGATAATATGCTACTTGGCCATCAGTCACTTAGGAGCCACCTCAGATCAGCTGTGGTGGCACTGCAGGTCTTGCATTCAAGTGATCCTTATTTTACTTAATTAGGGCCCCAAAGAGCAAGAGTAATGACGCTGGGACAATTTTATTACTGTGTATTGTTATAATTGTTCTATTTTATTGTTAGTAACTGTTAATCTCTTACTGTGCCTAATTTATAAATTAAACTATATCATAGGATGTATACAGAGGAAAAATCATGGTACATATAGAGCTTGATACTATCCAAGGCTGCAGAAATTCACTGGATGTCTTGGAACACATCCTCTGAAGATAAAGGGGAACTATGGTGTATTGACGTGGAAAGATATTGTTAAAAAAAAAAGATACAATTCACAAAACAATGATACCTTTTTAAAAAAGAAATTCATATATGCATAGGAAATGATCTAAACTCTAAAAGTAGATAAATTCAGTGGTCAACCATAATGGCTTCTGGTTGGAGGTACCATTGTGAATGTTTTCAAGTGATTTTTAGCTTACCTATATTTTAAAATGCTGTATAACAAATATGGATTGCCTTGGAATAAACACACACATAATTTTTTAAACTATTATTTTTTTTAGTTGTTGATACACTCTTATTTTATTTATTTATGTGTGGTGCTGAGAATCAAACCCAGTGCCTCACACACACTAGGCAAGCACTCTACCACCACTGGCTATAACCCTGGGCCTCCACACATATAATTTTAAAGCATAAAATGAGAAGGTATCTATGGTCTCACTGCAAATCATTCCAGTTCAGGACTCTCCCCATGGCACTATTGCAAATTTTTAAGGGCATGTATGGTTATTGGGGTTACATTTAAAAAAATCCATATCCTAGTGACATATCTAAAATATTTAGAGATAAATGGTATGTCTAGGATTATCTGCATAACAGCCCAGTGGGGCGAGGGGGAAACAGGTTGGGACATCGATGATCCAAGAGTGGCCATATGTTGGCATTTGCTACATCTGAGTGTTGAGTCCATAGGGATTCGTGGTGTTAATTCTCTACATTTGAGTATATTTGAAATTTTCCATTTAAAATGGTTTAGATTTTGTTGTTGCCTCAAGCAAGTGGTAAGTTCTTTAAAGACCTGCTCTCAATCTGTCTTATCCTACTTCTGTTTCTTCCAAAGCATCAATAATAACACAGACACACCACAGGAACTTCTTGACCAGGTGGAAATGGGAGTCCAAATAGGCTAATGAGACTGAGAGAAGGGTCACCTCGTGGTACTGCAGGTCCCGCTCAGCATTTGCCCTCATGTGCCTCAACTCGTCCTTCATGTCTTCCAGCTCCTTTTGCACAAGCTCAAGTTTTTGTTCGACACTGAGGCTTATCATACGGTCACCTGCCCGGGGTTTGGATTTACGCCTGCTCCGTAACTGCAACCCAACAAAACCAAAGCCACTGTCAAAGAGGTGGGCATCAACATGATTCTTCAGAACTGCTAGAACTTATCCCAAAGGAGAGCCAGGGGAAACAAACTCATGGTGAAAGGATTCTGGATATTTGGCCCGAGGTGGCATTTATTTCACAAGTCAGCCTAAGATCCTATGCTAGTTTCCTTGAAGACCCATGTTTGACAATGAACTAAAAATTAGTAACTGAAAACTTCTTGCAGGTGGAAAGACTGTGAATCACTGTAGACTAGAATTTAAATCAAGATCAGGAGAAGGCTGGAACTCAGCACTTCCTAAACTGAACACAAAGAGAAACTGCATCCAGGGGCACAGTGTTCAGCAAAACAGACAAATAAATTAAAGTCTTGGATTTCCTAGACATTTAAGGCAAAGGTCGCAAGTAAGTGATCCAGGTAATCTTGGGCCTCAAAGTAACTTTATTTGATTTTCAAAGGATTAAACCTATACAGATAGGCCCTCTGAGACAAGGGCTACCTACCAGCAGGTCTTCTATGGCTAAATCCTCCAATTTAAGAGATTTCTTTCAAATAAAATAAGATATTCTGGGAGAGTTAATTCACCACTAATTGAACCTGACTCCCTTCACATTGATTTGAAATAGAAACTCTGGCACACCACAGGTAGAAACACAAATACCACCTGCATATAAGGGGACAGATAGGATAAAGTACAGTTCAGATCTCTATTAGGTACCTGTGCAAATTCTGCTGCTGTTATTTTAACATCTGAAATTCGCAGAGGTCGGTATTCCCTAGACTCCAGTTTACAGCAGTATTTTTCAAACATCTCTGTCTCCGTTTTGAGAGCAGAGTTTCCATAGCTGCAAGACAGTGGGTTACTGAAGTTAAGTTCTAATAGGAGTTTAAACCCCAAATAACCAGTCCTTAACATTTATTGGCCACGTGTGCAAGACATGCAGCCTCTTGGTATCTTATTTCTCTCACCTAAAAAAAGGAAATAAGAATTGCATCTCCCTGTTAGTGTCGCAACAAGGAATGCAAAAATTTTAAGACAGTTGCTGGCCACATTCAAGTGCTGTTTAAGGCTCAGATATCTTTATTATTATGTTTAATGAGCCCCCAAAGTTGCAACACTGGTATTATATTGAAAATTGTTGTACTGGTTTTATCTTCAAGTGTCATCTAACTCATTTGTGAAATCCCTTCAGAATCACTATTTTTTTTGAAACTACACATATCCACCAACTCCAGGTGTTTCCTTTGGTTTATATTTCTCAACTCTTTTATTTCTAGCACCCAATAGATGAAAGAATCTGCTGGAAGTTTATCATAAATTGTGAAAAACTTTGAACAATATCTTTTTAAACAACTAGAGATGACAAATTTAGTTTAGCTTCTTAACTTCTCATATATATAACTTACATGTTTTAGATCTATGTGCATAATGCATATATATTTTATATATACATGAGTGAGAATGGCTTTGATGTTTTCATATGTTACTGAGATAATTCCTGTTGGACTGAATTTTAAGATTAGTGGAGAAGGTTGACTAGAAAACACAAAATACCAAAATGTCTAGCTTTCTCAGCATATTTCACATTCCCAGTATAGCCTGTGGAATTGTCCCTGAATCTGAATCCCAGCATGAGTACTCTCAAGCTGTGTGAACTTAGGAAAGTGCCTTAACCTTTGTGTGCCTCCTAGGATTGCTGTATCATTATATATGATCATATAAGCAAAATACACGGCATATAATAACACTCAAAAAGTGTTGCTCTTGGTAATAAGGCCTCAATTCAATCCTGGCTTAAACTATTTATAGATGCATAGAAATAACATCTGTTCAACTTCCAGAGTCAGGATATTCTGTGCAAAATCAGTTAAGTTGTGCGATGTACCTTAACTACAACATAGAATCATGATATCCCATTTACTTACTCAGATATAAAACAGACTGCTAAAAACCTACTGGGCCTGTGGTTCTTTTTAGTCTACCTCCATACTTACTCTCTGGCTCAAGCCCAGGTTGCCCTACAGCAAAATCATTTCGACAGCTTCCTTCTATCCTGCTTCCATATTAACTGTACCATAGAATCTTAGCATTGGAAAGCCTTTTCTGGTGCAGAACAGGGGAACAGTTAGGCTCATAATCTGGCACTACGCAGACACCAGGCGAAACTCCAACGTCACCAATGACCCTCTGGCCCCCCCCCCAGGCCCCGCCCCTTCGCGCCTTCGCCAGGTCCTGGCAACTGCTTGTCAGCTCAGTGGCAACGGAGACTCAGGACAGCCACCTAGGGGGTCTTGGACTTCCCAGCGTTCAGTGTGGAAGGTCTCCAGGCTGGAGCCAAGGTCCGAGGCCACTCGGCAGGGGATCCACCGTACCGAGAAGCGGCCAGCAACAGCCGACGGGGGGTACCTGAGCTCCTCCACCAGCCCGCACAGCTGGATGACAGGAAGCTCGCTGTCCTCTCCCGTCTGGGAATCGGTGTGGACGCTCTCAGAGTCCTCGTCAGTCATCGCTGTACCCAAGCGGCCCTTGCCAATGCCGAGTGTGCCCAGGAGCGCCGGACGCTAGCCGCCACGCGTCACTCAGGCTGCTATTCAGTGGAGCGTTGCCTGGGCGACCGGACGCCGGCAGAGGGGCGGGGCTGCGGAAGGCCCCGCCCAGTGCTCCTCGGGACTGTCACCGCGCTGACCTGAGCCAAGTTCCCGGCCTTCTCAGCCACCACCTAAGCGCTTTTAGCTTCTTTCTTTCTTTCTTTTTATTTTTCTTTTTTAACAATAGCTTTTAAATTGACAGTCATACTAGCAGCTACCGTTTGCTCAGCACTTCCTATGTCTTTGGCGCTAAGTAAAAGCACAGTTTATGAAAATGCTTGCAACAACCCTGTAAAAATATTATTCTGCCTATTCTTCAAAACAGGTTCCTGAGGTCCAGACAGTTAAAACATTTTGTCTGTCTTTTCCCACGAGGCCCATACCCAGCTCACCACCTGCTGTTTCATGCATGCTAGCTGCAATTTCTCTCAGATATCAACACTTTCGTATAAATTCAAGAAACATGACTAAATAGGTACTAATCTCTGCGGAGTCCTGAGTACCCAGGGGGAATATGCAGAAAAGACATTCTGGCCCTCGAAGGGTTTCTAGTTAATTGAGGAAAATGGCCCCTAAACAAGCCAATGCAGCCTGTTTGACTTGGTTGATCCCAGTAGCAACATCCTTAACACAATTGTCCACTTAGAAGTGGTTAAATGGTAATTTCATATTTTGTTATTTTAAACCACAATTAAAACAAAAAGTAAAGCAGTGAAACCAAATGTGAACTTCGGGATGTTCAATCCCTCATACCCTAAATAAATAAATAAATCCTGAACTTGACCTCTTCTCATAGCTATAACCATCCTGGTCCAAGTCACCATCATCTCTTGCCTGAATTCCCACAGTTACCTCTCCACTGTGCATTGTTACACACCAATAAAACTGGAACGAGGGTGGGGGTGGGACTCTTACAGAGTGAGGGTAAGAAGAAAAGAGGAGGAGGGGAGAGGCAGGAAGGAAGGAAGGAAAGAAGGAAGGAAATTCTGCCAACTCCCATATAAAAATTAGACCATGCCTCCTTGGCACAGAACCCTCCATGACTTCCCATGTCACTTAGAGTAAGATCCGAAATCCCTTATGGTGGTATACCCTCTCCACCGCGCACCTGCCAGTTTCCTCTCCGACCTCAGTTCCTGCCCCGACCCCTTCTCCTTCTCCTTTCCAGTCACACTGGTCTCCTGGCTGTTCTCAAGCATGCCAGACATGCCCCTGCCTCTGGGCCTTTCCCTGGCAATTCCCTCTGCCTGGAGCCGCACGACTGCTCCCTTCACTTCCTTCAGATTCGATTCCCTTTCAAGGATGTCCCCTCCACTCTGCCCGCTTCTCAGCCCTGGAAACTTAGCCAGCAAAGTAGGTTGATTCTGAAACAAGCACCCGGAATCCAAGGGGCGGAGTCAGTGTGTCTTCAGGCTTCCTGTCAGGGCAGAAGAGTTCACCCCAACACAGCCTATCCCCCACCACTCCTGGGGACAGGGCTGCCAGCCCTCACTTTGCCCCTTCAAGTTGTCGCCCCACCCATGATTGTGCTGTTGATACTTCCCCCTCCCTGGACCCCTTCCCCCTGTCCCTTCCTGCCGCCCTAGACACTGTGCAATAGTATGCAACTGCAATGTCCCCAAAGATCCATGTGGTAAAGGCTCGGTCCCCAGCTTTGGTGCTTTTCGGAGGCGGTGTTACCTTTAAGAGAAAGGCCCTAGTGAGACGTCTTAGGTGTGCCCTCAGTGGGGACAGTGGACCCCAGCTCTTTCTTCTTCCTCTCTTTTACTCCCTGGCCATAAAATGAGCCACTTTGCTTTGCATACTTCTGCCATGATGGGCTGCCTTGCCGCAGTCCCAAAGGAATGGGGACAATTGATCATGGATGGACACCTGCAAAACTATAAGCCAAAGTCAACCTTTTTTCTTCACAAGTTGGTTATTTGAGGTATATCCTCTGGTGACAGAAGCTGACTAATCCACCGTTCCTGGATTTCCCAGGCTTCTAGCTGACTGGTTTCTGTCAGTGAGAGGCAGCCATGGGAGACCAGAAAGCAGGAAGAGAGAGCACCCAGGAATGTCTTCCCGGCGACCTCTCTCCTTTGGCACTACAGTTCCGGCGGGGCACAGCACCTGTACAAGCACACAAAACTGGCCATGCTGCAGGTCCCCAGGTGCCTTGCCTTGCTTGATGGTTCCAGCTCTGCCTGGGTGAGTACCAACAACCCCTTTGCTAAGGTCTCTTAGGTGGCACTGTGTGGGGTTCTATTTCCTAAAGGATCCTGACTAATAAATACATCTGGTTTCCACTGCCTGAGGATTGCACCTCAGCTCCACTGGACAGAGAGATTTACTCTACAGATACCCCAGAAGAGGGGACTGGCACATACAAGTCACTCTAAACCGTAAGTCATTGACTTCTGTTCTTGGAGTTTGGCTCTTGAAGGTGGTCGCCAGTGTCCAGAAGAAGTGGGGAAGGGAATGGCTTGGAGGTGGGGGAGTCAGAAGCAGATTGTTTAATGACCCAGGATTCCAGCCTTGGCTTGGCCACTGGCTGCTTAAAACGTGTGTCTCCCAATGCTTTCGGTCCCTCAACTTCCATCTCTGGAGAACAGGGACAACACTTTCTAAGTGACTACCCTATGCATCTTACAAGGTTACTATCAGGCTTAAATGGTGTGGAGCAAGTTTAAATGTATGAAGCCAAGATGGGCACCCAGCATCTCCTCCACCAGGAAGGAGCTATTGTCCCAGATTGGCAGCAGTTCCTAGTAGATTATTATGTGACAAACTGACTCAGCTTTCAGGCTTTAAATAATAATAGTGATAATTGGCATTGCTATTTCTTATATATTTATTACTCATTAGGCAATGTTCTAATTGCTTAATAAAACACATACCAATTACTGTTTCAGTTACTATTTATTGCATGCTGGCTCTCTGTTCCACGCAGCATGGAGCACGTTCTATGATTATCTTGTTTCTTCATCATGAAGATTCTCTGAGATACAGAGACCTTCATGACCCTATTTTACACATGATGAGAGACAGAGGTTCAGAAAAGTTATACAACTTGCCCAAGGTCACGTAGCTCTTCTGGGTGGGGCTGAAATCCAGGTTTACCTTGCTCTGCTCAGTGTTCCCACCCTATCCATCCTGGTGGAGCAGGGGTCCCCAGAAGATAAGTAAAGACTCCCACCACGCGCCCCCCAGAGGACTCTGGGCAACTCTGAGATGTTTTTGTTTGTCCTCACTGAGGAGGGTGCTTCAGGGAGCCAGTGAGTTGCAGCTTGCCTTAGTTTCCATAGTTGCCATAACAAAGGACTGCAAAAGCCAAAGCAATTTGTTCTCTCCCAGTGCTGGAGGCCACTGGAATCAGGCCACTCTCCCGCTGGAGGCTCTGGGGAGAAACTCTTCCCCGACTCCTCCTAGCTCCCTGGGACTCCTGGCAATTCCTGGCATCCTGTGGCTTGTGCCTACCCGGCTTCTCCTGATCTCTCTTCACATGGCCTCCTTCCCTGTGTCTTTGTGTGTTCTCAGCTCTTTTTCTACGTCATCAGTTTTGTTTTTCTTCTTTTAATTTTATTTTCAACTGAAAGATAATTATAGATCATTAGAGTTAGAGTCAATTCTAAATCCAGAATGATTTTATCTCAATATATGGAACTAATCACAATGGCAAAGACCCTTATTCCAAATAAGATCACATTTGGGGGTTTCAGGTAGACATGAATTTGGCACGGGGACTTTTGAACCCACTACACTGGTGAACACCCTGAAATGTAGTCTCCACCACAAAGACTCACCTGCCTCCAAATACCAATACACCAAGGAACTCTGCTCAAGAGAAACACCTATTTTCTGAGAAGCAAGAAGGTGTCTCTGCTCATCAAGATGCTACAAACAGCAAGGGTCTCAGAGTGAGTGGCTTCAAATCCAGAGGCCATCCCCTCCTGTTGACCTCCCCCACCACTTCCACTGGTTTAGCCTCCAGTATCTCCATGTGGCTTCTGCCCCCTGCCCGCTCCTTTGCAGGATTTTGATTTGAACGATAGGGTCAGATCCACCCAAGTATTAAATGTCAGCCATAATTCAGAAGTGCTTATCCTCTTCTTCCTCCCCAAAGGGGAAGGTAAGATGCTTGAAAAATCAAATAAAGGAACTCAGGCTCATAAACAAGTGACTGTTTGCAAATTATAGAAACAATGCCAGCCATGTGCGGTAGATGTTCATCGATGGCTACCAGAGCCTTTTCCTTCATTCTTTCAACAAATGTTTATTGAGCGCCTACTGTGTGCTTGGCCCTGGGCCTGCAGTAGTGAGCAGCAGGGCCAAGGGTGTCCCTGCTCACTTGGAGCTTCCAATCTAGTGTCAACAATCATGGTCCTGGGTGGTGGTACCCAGAGTAAAAGTATAAGGTACCCCAGATTTCAAAGCATCAGGAAAGTGGTCTCCTGGAGCAAGAATGGATTCTTGGTCCAAACTCAACCATAAACTGAGTCCTCAAGCAAAGGCAAGAGTGGCATCAGGGAAGGGAAGGACCTGTGGAAAGTTCCAGAGAACAAAGAGAACTGAGGGAAGGTCAGTCTAGGCTCCACCTCTTTAGAAGAGAGCAAAGCAGAGGACGTCATGACTAACATCTGCTTTCTGGTTTCCTCCTGTCCTCCGGTGGCTCCTGATGGCCTCCTTGTCTAACAGAAGCTGTGGGATGCTTTCTGTTGGTGTCCATGTTGAACTTGGGGTGTGTGTCCATGGGTGCATGGAGGGGTCACCAGATCATTCCTGTTAAGGATGGACCTTCAGGACCAAGCCTTTTGACCTCATTCAGATGCAGATGGCAGCATCCAGAGTGGCCAGGCATCTTTGGTATGCAGAAGTTGCTTTGTCCCAGTCAAGAGTGAAGCAGAGACATAAAGTCCCCACAGAGCTTTAGAGTGGAGGCTTGTTCCCTGACAAAGGAGCTCTCATTTAAAAAATTTGAAACCGAGGCACATAATAAAGGGCTGGGAGCCATGGCCAGCATTACCTGTGCTTCCTATTCCCTCTGGATCAGAGAGGAATAAAGGGCTTACCAGCCTGGGCTCTAAGACAAATGTGGTCTGGGTTCAAATTCTGTCCCCGCCATTGACTAGTTGTGTGACACGTCACCACTCTGAGGCTCACTGCTTGTCGTCACAGTGCTGCCCTCTAGGGGTGTGTGTCCATGGGTGCATTGGAGGGGTCACCAGATCATTCCTGTAAGAGCTCAGCACAGAACTTGGGCCCCCCAAAGAGCCCAGTCCTTTGGACCACATTTCTTTGTCATGCATGAATCCAAGCCCAGCCTCTTCCTTCATCCAATTTCTGGGGAAGCTCCTTGGACTGAAATGGGGGAAATTGAAAGAGAGAAAAGAAATTAGTCCTTCCATGAGGGTATTTACTTTTTATTAAAGAATTATATACAAGAAAATGTGCACAGATGACAAGGGTACATCTTGACACAGCATCCAAAATTAACACATTTGTGTAACCAACACATGGTTGAAGACAGAACATAAGCAGCTCCTAGAAACTGCAAAGAAGGCCTTACCTGTCATCACCACCCCATGGTAACCTCTACCCCGACTTTGGAAGCCTGACATTGGTATCGCCTGTTTTCTATGGATCGCAGTTGGAACCATTCAGACCATGGTCCTATGTGTATGGCTTCTTTCACTCAGTGTCATACGGATAAAAGTCATCCACCCTGCCACGGGTAATTATGGGCCAGCCATTCTTGTTCCCATACAGTATTCCATTGTGATCGTCATCCTACTGCTGATGAGCGTCTGGGGAGTTCCCAGTTTGGAGCTATTGTAATAAGCACTGCTATGAATATTCTGGTGTATGTTTTGGTAAACGTATGTGCACATTTTTATTAGGTCTACACTTAGAAGTAGACCCGCCTCATTCAAAAGCAGATGAGGGCATCCAGCATCTTTGGTGTTCAGGAGTTTCTTTGTGCCAGCCAAGAGGAAACAAGAGTCATAAAGTCCCCACAGAGCCTTTGAGCTGAAGCTTGTTCCCTGGCAAGGGAGTTCCCATTTTAAACATTAGAATCTGAGGCAGAGAGTTCAATGCCTTAGGCTAGGTCATAGCATGTTCAACTTGAGTAGATCTGACCAATAGTTTCTCAAGTGGTTATACCAATGTTCACTTTTTAAAATTACCAGTGGCATGGGACACTGTGCCTTCCTCCCTAAACAACCAATCATTTTTTCACACCCACTTATGAAGCCCATACCTGTGCCAGGTACAGACGAGCCATTGGAATGTCAATGTGGAGAGGCCATGAGATCTGAGCTGTTCCTGACCTGTGTGTGTGTGGAGGGGGCGGGGAGAGTGGAGCAGGGATGGGTGGGATGGCATTGAGCTCTTTAGACTGTGTTTCCCAGGCCCCTGGGTCAACTTGAAGCTGAGCCCAACAAGCAGAGGGAAGAAACTTGGGAACTCCCCCTCTCTGCCTCTAGCGCCTCTTGCTGGGGCAGATTTCCTTCCTAGGTTCCAGGGCCATCACTGCTCCCCTGCTCCTCCCGCCAGGGGGGCTGCATCTTCCCCCCTCTTCCGTCATGGGTGCACCCAATTCCCCACCGCACGCCATCTTCAGATGCTTTCAAATGGGCTCTCTTTTGCCATTGGACTTGGCCCTTTGCTGATCCTGGCTGGGACCTCCAGGGCCAGTGGGGAGATCTCCAGGCCAAAGGACAAATCTCGTTCATCAAGATCATCACACTGATGGTGGCAGAGGAGACTTGCTGCGGGAGGGGTTGTATTCTTTAGGTTTCCTGGGGGGCCACCAGGAGGACTGCTATGAAATAGGGACAAAAGTTCCTCCATCTGTGCACCATTGATGTGCTCAATTTCCTACTGTCTAAGGCTGCTGTCTCCAAGCATCCCTCTGGTTCTATGCCAGAAAGCCACGGGCCAGTCATCAGCCTGCTGTGCCTGCAGTGGCTATATACCTTTGTGTGAATGAGATATGTCTCCCTGGCCTGGGAGCAGTCCCAGGAGTTGACAGTGGCATCTTAGACCTCATGGTACTCCCTGGGCCTCATGCACAATAAGCAGTAATAACTCAGACATGAGCATTTAGTATGCACAGGAACTGTCCTGAGCACTCAGTGAGGTTTTTTTGCTTTGTTTTGTTTTTCTGGTGCTGGGGATTGAACCCAGAGCTTTGCACATGGGAGGCAAGCACTCTACCAGCTGAGCTGTATCCCTAGTCCACTTGATGAATTTTAATTCACTCCGCATGTGTCATTATGATCCCATTCCACCAAAGAGGAAACTAAAGCACAGGGAGGTAAAGTAACTGGTCCCCAAACAATGTTTGTTGATGACCGTAGCATCGATAGTGTAGCAGAGTGCTTAAAACACTGGCTCTGGAACTCAAAAGACAATGGTGTGTGAGACAGGAGGATCACAAGTTCAAAGCCAGCCTCAGCAACAGCAAGACACCAAGCAACTCAGTGAGACCCTGTCTCTAAATAAAATACAAAACAGGGCTGGGGGTGGGGCTCAGTGGTTGAGTGCCCCCTGAGTCCAATCCCCAGTATCAAAAAAAAAAAAAAAAAAGATAGTGATATGAGTTGGGATTGGGGGATTCTGCCTCTAGTAAGCATGTGACTTCCCTCAGTTTTCTTTATTATGAAGTGAAAATGATGATGCTCACCTGAGCAACCTCTGGAGGAAATTAGATAACGAACGAGCATTAGTGAAGTGGCAGAGCCCGTGTGTGTGTGTGTTTGTGTAGATACATGCAATGAAACACAATTTTACTATGTTTTATATTCATATATACAAGTTGTATCTATATATAATAT
Organism: Ictidomys tridecemlineatus; assembly: GCF_052094955.1. NCBI lineage: Eukaryota > Metazoa > Chordata > Mammalia > Rodentia > Sciuridae > Ictidomys > Ictidomys tridecemlineatus. The sequence goes on along the minus strand of NC_135491.1, from coordinate 36,375,926 downwards.
AAAATTATACTTTATCTCAAGTATGTTATACTTGAGATAAAGTATAATTATGTTATACTTTGATTTTTAGATTATGTACTTATTTATTTATGACAATTAATAGACTGAAAATAAATTACAATCTTCAGATTTTTTTTTTTAGTTGTTGATGGACCTTTGTTTCATTTATTTATTTTTATATGTGGTGTTGAGAATCGAACCCAGTGCCTCATACATGCTAGGCAAGCACTCTACCACTGAGCCACAACCCCTGCCCACAACCTTCAGATTTAATGAACAATTACCTTGTTTTATCTGATAAAATGATATGTTATAAATTTATCTATGTTATTCTAGATAACTTTCTTCAGGTCATTAAGTTGCTCTTTTGGGGATCACATTAATAATTTCAATATTTGAGGCATCCTTTTTGTTTGTTTGTTTTGGTATCAGGGATTGAACCCAGGGGTGCTTAACCACTGAGCCAATCCACAGACACCACCACCACCACCACCACCACCACCCCGCTCTTTTTTTTATACAGGATCTCACTAAGTTTCTTATGGCCTCGCTAAGTTTCAGAGTCTGGCTTTGAACTTGCAATCCTCCTGCCTAAGCCTCCCAAGCCACTGGGATTACAGGCATAAACCACTGGGATTATAGGTGTGTGCCACTGCACCTGTCTCACATTAACATTTTTAAAAAGCAAAGGCTGATGATTTGACAGTGCTCCTCAATTGGGGCTTGTCCGTTGTTTCTGCATGATTCCATTCAGGTTTTGCATTTGGGCAGACATTTCGGGCAAGGGAAGTGTATTCTCAATGTAGCACTGTGGCATATCTGTGGTGATTTTAACTCTGATCCCTTGGTTAAAATGATTCCTGCCAGGTTGTTCTGCAGTAAAGTTACTTCTTTTCTCTATAATTTCTAAGTATCTTGTGGGAAGATACTTTGAGTCTATGTAAATATCTTGCCTGCTTCCACCCAGCAGTTTTAGCCTTCATTGGTAATTCTTGCCCAAATAATTTGTTACTATGACAGCTGCCAAATGAAGATTCTCCTGATTCCATCATTCCCTTGAAGTCTCTCAGGATTCTGCTTTGGTTGTTAATATCCACATGGACAATGGATTCTTATTTAATGAGCTGTGTGATCCCTTGCTATTGTTATTTTATCTGATGCTCCAATTACCCCAGTTTTGGCCAATGCATGCCCCCTTGGAACTGGAGCCTGTGTCCTTTTGACATGTCCCCATCATTTTTTGTGTACTTGCTTTCTTTCTGGAGAACTAGATGTTCACTATATTTTCCTTATCCACATCTAGAGTTGGCCATTTCTCCAAACAGTCCTAATTCTTTTCAGTGGAGAATTTACATCTCAACTTTAAAAATAGAGGAACAGGAAGGGGAGAGGGGAGCAGAAGAAATTTTTAAAAATGCAAATACTGCAATATGTTCTAAATGTTTACATTTAATGAGCCAATTGTGTCTACACCATTCAAATACTGTCTTTCCTGTAAATCTACATTTGAACTTCTTCTAGAATGTGGGTTTGAATGACCTCTATACTCCACAATGGACCCTATGCCATAGGTTGAACATCCCCATTCTGAGAATATGAAATCCAAACATGCTTTAAAATACAAAACTTTTTGAATGCTGACATAATGCCACAAATGGAAAATTCCACACCTGACTTCCTGTGACAGGTCACAGTCAAAACACAGATGTACCTAAAACATTGTATGAATTACTTTCAGGCTATGTGATTAGGTTGGTGTATAATGGAACATACATGAATTTTGTATGCAGATTTGGGCCATATCCCCAAGTTATCTTGATATAAATATATATATATATATATATATATATATATATATATATACAAATATTCTAAAATCTGGGAAAAAATTCCAAGTCCAAAATACATTCCAAGCATTTCAGATAAAGAATTCTTAATCTGTGGCCATGCTCAGATGGGGAGGTAGAGGCAAGTCCAGGGTTATAATACATTTCAGAGAGCTCAGCTCTGGGGTTCTCTGATCCCTGGCCTTGATTTTTGATTCCAGAGCAGCTTTTAAAAATCTGTTTTAGACTGAGACCTCACTCAGGTTTATTTGGGGAAGTTTCAGGTGAGTGTGGTGGGGAAGGTGACTCAGAAGAGCTCAGACTACCTGAGTTCAAATCCTGGCTCCGATAGGTAACTGTCAAATGGTGATGTGATGTCCCCATCATGTTTTGGAGAGGGTGGCATTATGATGTAGGTCAGGCACAAGGAGCAGTCCCTGGCAAACAAGAGTTTTATATATGATGTAGGTAGTTATCATGACTTCACCTGGAGGCCGCTTCCTTTGAAGAATCTTCCCGTTCTTAGATCATCACTTAAGCTCGCCCTTCAGGATGCCTAACCTGCAAGGATTGGTGCTCCCAGAACTGGAAGTCCTCCACTCTGGCCTGACTTCAGTTCCGAACACCTGCTTATAACTGTGCTTCAGGCACCTGAATAATCAGTCAAGGCCCTTTCTGGTGCAAGTGACAGAGTCCTACCAGGTTAAAGAGAATGAGGATCCGCTGGTTCCATGGTGCTTCCTCCACCTTCAAAAGCACGGATGAATCCAGGGACACAGTTAATGATGCCACCGGGATTCTAACTCCCTGCATCTCATCTGGACTCAGCTTTCCTCTACCTTTGTCCTGCCCTGAGGCAGGCTTTTCTTATGTGGCACCAAAATGGTCAGTAGCCATGGGCTCCTATCCCCTGATCTAAGCAACCGGAGCAAAGAGAGGCTGAGGGTCTTTCTCCATAGTTCCACCAAGGTCCTGAGGTTGATGCCTATTGGTCTGCTTGGATCACATGCACTTTCTGAGCCAAGCCCAGGCCACATGCTATGCTGGTCTGTTCCCTTTGCCCCTCCACAGCTGCTCTCCACCTTTTCCATCCTGCATCGTGCCCTGAGAGGCAGACCCAGCTAGGTGACAAAAGTAGGCTCCCTTGCCTTCTGGGTTTAGGTTGGGGTCAATAATCGGAGGCACGCAGGCAGGTGACTAGAGAGTAAGGAGACGTGAAGTCAAGGTGTGTGTTTTCCAGCTTCTTCCCTCTCAAACCTCCACTGAGGCGCTGCATGGCCTCCGGAGTTCCCAGCTCCTGCGAGGCGCCTTCTCCTGCGACACCATTCTTCCTGGGGCCCAGTCAATACTTGCCCTCGTTTCCCTCCAGGCTGGGGGACGATGGCTGCCTGCTCTTACAGGCCCAGGTTATTGAGCCAGTTTGGGTTGGTTTCCCTAATCCCTTTGTAAGGAGACCCTTTTTAACACTGGCCTTGGTGACCCAGTTGAATGTGCCACGTGCTAACCCACATGCTTTCTTCTGGGCCACAGGTAAGGTTCACTCCAACTGATCACAAAAGGAGGGATAAAGCATGCAACAAGGCTGTGAATGTCAAAGTCATCTGTGAATGTCGAAGCACCAGACCATGTTGTCAGACTGTGATGCCAGAGGCCCTAGTAGTGGTGTTGATTTCCTCCTCTTTCCTCTTGTTTTTTTTTTTTTTTTTCCTGTACCAGGGATTGAACTCAAGGGCACTCGACCACTGAGCTACATCCAGCCCTATTTTGTATTTTATTTAGAGACAGGGTCTTATTGAGTTGCATAGTGCTTCATTTTTGCTGAGGCTGGCTTTGAACTCGTGATCCTCCTGCCTCAGCCTCCTGAGCTGCTGGGATTACAGGCGTGCACCAACTCTCCTGGCTCCTCCTCCTTCCTCTGCGGTGCTCTGAGTGATGGAGAGAGGAAGGGAACTGGATCTGGGGTCCAAAGCCAACCAAATCTCCTTCTCTTCTATCACCTGCTAGCTGTGTGACATGAACAAGTCACCGGGCTTCTCTGAGTCTCTCTTATTGCCTGCCTCCCCCAGCATCACTAACAGGATGAGAGGATGGCGGTGACCCCTAGTTCTCTATTCATTGTGTTACATATAATCTCAGGACTAGGGGACAGCCTCAGGTGATCTTTCCTTCTTGCTGTGGTTACATTTGTTTCCCTTCGGCTATGGAAGATCCTCCTCCTCTGGCAGCCTCTTTCTGCAGACATAGAGGGAATCACTTGTACCCCCTCCCCACTGCCAGCATGTTATGCAGATCAAGAATAATGACCTACGTTTCTGACCTCTCTGTCCCAGCCCAACCCTCAGGAGACTGCGAGCTCCCTGGGGCCAGAGATGCCATCTGCCTGGTCCTCGGCTGCATCTCTGTGCTCCAGAGAGGAGCACAGACCAGGTGCTTAGGGGATGATGCTGAATGAGCAGTGCCAGATGGGAATCAAGAAAGACCCAGGTCATTGTTGTTGAGAAACAAAAAGAAAGAAATTTCCTGGGTGGCCGGCCTAGCCATAGGAATAATAAGATCATCTAGACTAGGGGCTTCTTGGGAGACTGAAAAGGGATCCAGCATGGAAAAACTCTGCCTGACCAAGAACACATGCTAACTTATCCCTGGGCATATATTTCTCTCTCAAGGAATTGTCCCAGGGCTGGTAGAAAACCAAAGAGAAATTGATCAGGGAAGACGACGAACGTACCTCTCAGATAAATGCGCAAGAAAGATTCTGTGAGCTTCTGTCTCTTCATCTGAAAGTTGAAGATATTTACTCCAATTCTATCTACTTCACAAAAGGTCCTCAGGGTCAAATGGAAGATTGCTGGAATTGGGAGCTTTTGGAAAATTAAAGGGGCTAAAGAAACTCAAGGGATGACTAGAACCTTTCACAAACAAAGGCCCTGGGGTGCCCAATCTCAAGACTCTGTCCCAGCTCCCTTTCCCTCTTTCTCTCATGCTTGGCTTCAATCAATGAACTTTGTGCTACTTCCCCATTTGGCTCCACGGGAACTCTCTGCAAGGCCCTGGGTTGAGATGGATTTGGAAAGGACTTCTTCATTAGGGTTGTCAGAACAAGGCTGTCTATCATCCAGGGCTTTGTGGTGGGTGGCTGATGGGGTAGCAGAGGAGGGAGCCAACTCCACCCCGCCTGCACCGTGAGTCACTCCGTCAACATGCCCTTCTGATGTCACAGCTGGTTCTACCAGATCCCCCTGGAGCTGGGGCCTGCCCTTGTCCTTGCCAAGCCAGAACTCTGGCCCTCCACCCTCCTCCCAAGTCAAAAACAGGAGTCGAACACCAGGCCACAGAACCAGGGCTCCCAAACCCGGCTCTAGTCAAAGGTCTGTCAGAGACACTGAAACAACAGCAACCATCACTGGATCACTAGAGTAGAAAGAGAACACTTTCCCACCCTGTCTCCCATCCCAAACCCAGAGGAAACCACCCCTAAGAGTTTGGTGTGCAAGATTCCAGATTTGGTCTAATGTATGTTTGGTATTTTTTAAAATTAAATTTTTTTTAATATTTATTTTTTAGGTGTAGATGGACACAACACAATGCCTTTATTTTTATGTGGTGCTGAGGATCGAACCCGGATCCCGCCTGTGCTAGGCGAGCGCTCTACCGCTGAGCCACAATCCCAGCCCCTAAAATTAAAATTTAATTTTAACAAGTAATAGAGAGGGGTTGGGGTGTAGCTCAGTGTAGAGCACTTGCCTAGCATGAATGAAGCCCTGAGTTTGATCCCCAGCAATACCTCAAAAAATAGAGAGAGAAATTTATCTTCTTTGAGAAAAGGAAAAAAAAAAAAACTGAAACAGTAAAACCTGCCTTGAACTTTACCTCCATCAGAATCCACTCTCATCGTGGCCTGTTGGTGTGACTGTATCTCTTCCCACCTTTCTCTATTTTTGTTTGTACTTACATCTATATCCACAGGAAATACACAGCTCTATTTTTGTGTGCTTTGTTGTTGTTGGTGTTGTTTGGTTGGTTGGTGGTTGGTTGGTTGGGTATTTTTAATTTGTTAGGTTTGGTTTTGGCACTAGGGATTGAACTCAGGGGCACTTTACCCCTAAGCTATAACCCCAGTTCTTTTTATTTTTTGAGACAGGATCTTGCTAAGTTGCTATGGCTGGACTTGAACTCACAATCTTCCTGCCTCAGCTTCCCAAGACACTGGGATTAAGGCAGGCACCACCAACAAACACTGACATTGCATCCATTTTTGCTAGTCCTAGTCATCCTGAATCTTGACAATCCCCCCATGTTGGACAACCCAAAGATCTCTCTGTAGGCACAACATGGTATTCTATTAAAGGAACATGTCACAACTTACTTATCCTTCTCCTATTAATGGAAATCTAGGTTGTTTCCAATTTTTTCTTTTGTCTTTTGTTAAATACTTTTTCAACTCTGATCCAATCCATGCATGTTCACAGTAGTAAGTCAAGTAATATTACAAGGTTTATAGACAAAATCAGTGATGTCCCCCAGGACCCCCATCCATACACACATACTTTCCATTACTACAGACTGTTCCTCTAAGAAAATGATTTGCTACTCTTTCAGCTGTTTCTTCTAGTATTTTCTAGTATATTTCTGAATAAGGTGCAATTTCTTGATGTATCAACTCCAATTGATGGATCAACCCCAGACGTGATGGACAGCTTTTCTATTGTGACAGAAGTAGTCTAATGCTTCCCACTCACCATCCCACCCTCTGCCTCACCTCTTTCTGCCCTTCCCATAGAGTCACACAACAATTTTCTGGCCAACTCAATATTCCCTGTTTACATTATTGTGACCACAGACGTCTTTCTTCCTGCCAACCAGTGGTTCTCAACTTTGCACACAGAGCTTTTAATAATCCCCGAGCCTTGGCAGCATCCCACATTCCTTAAGTCAGGCTATCTGGGTGTGGGGCCCAGACAACAGGACTTTTTTGACACTTCTCAACTGATTCCAGTGTTTAGCCACAAGTAAGAGCCACTGTTGCTAAGCCAAGTATGAGTACATTATTTTCCTTGTTTAGTGTTTCTCCCTTGGAAATTTTTAGTCTTTTTTTCCCCCATCTGCTTTCTCTGTCACGAATTCTTCCCAATAGAAATGTAAAACCCCTCTGAATGTCTGCATTGCCAACCACAACAGGTATAGGTTCTGTCCCCAGCCAGGACCTCCCTGAGTGCCCCAGCACCCCACTCCACTACAGAAAGTTCCCTCTCCCTGCGTAGCCCACCACGCAGCTCTTAGGCATCTTTGGAGCTGTGTTCCCTGTTTCCCCGACCCCTGTCTCTCCCTCCAAGTCTTCCCTTTGTTCTTTGATGCACATCCTCAGGGAAGATAGGAGTATATATTCTGAGACCTCAGATGCCCCAAAATGTTTTTATCCTACCTTCAAGCTTGATGGAATTTAGAATTCTAGACTTTTCCTCAGCATTTTTGAAGCCATTATGTTCTGGCTCCTAGTATGACTGGAGAAGTCCAATGCCATTCTTATTCCTGGTCTTTTGTGTAAGTTCCGTCTTGTTTTTATGTAGTTTTTAGACTGTTCTCTTAAACTCCTGTGGCTTGAAATTTTGTGACAATGTGCTCTGGTGTCACAAATCTTTTTGATTTTTTTTTTTTTTTTTTGTACAGGGGATTGAACCCGGGAGTACAACATGGTATTACAACTGAGCCACATCCTTAGCCCTTTTTATTTTTTATTTTGAGACAGGTTCTCATTAATTTGCTTAGGGCCTCACTAAGTTGCTGAGGCTGGCTTCAGAACTTCCTGTCTCAGCCTCCCAAGCCACTGGGATTATAGGCATGTGCCACCATTCCTGGCTCATTTTGCATTTAATGGTCCCTTTGAATCTGAAAAGTCATGTTCTAATTTTTTTTATTTTTATGTAAATTATTCTTAGAACAGATTCATGTACTCCATTTTCTTTTTCTTAAATTCCTTTTAGTTGTATGTTAGACTTCTAAGATTTTTCTTCTTCCCTGTATTTCTCTCTCCAACTCTCTTGACTTTCATTCTAATTTTTCAAAGGATTTCTTTCTTTTTTGGGGAGGGGGCATCAGGGATTGAATTCAGGGGCACTCACCCATTGAGCCACATCCCCAGCCCTGTTTTTTTATTTTATTTAGAGACAGGGTCTCACTGAGTTGCTTAGTGCCTCATTTTTGCTGAGGCTGGGTTCGAACTTGCAATCCTCCTGCCCTAGCCTCCCAATCCACTGAAATTATAGGTCTATACCACCAAGCCCCACTCAAAGGATTTCTTTAAAATTTTCCTCTTCTACTTCCAATTGAATGTTTTATTTCTGCTCTCACTTTTCATTGACAAGAGCTCCTTCTTGTTTCCTAATGGCTTCCTGTAGCAGATACCGTTGGCATCCTATCTACACACCTTGGCCTTCACCCTGTGTGCTGCCCAAGGCTGTTTGCTGTAAATATCTATGACTATGCCCAAGGACTGTTTTCCTCCAGGTAGCATCCTTGGCCTGAGTGCAGGATAAGTTGCAAGAAACAATGGCCAATTCCCTTGGAAGCAGTTAGTGGATCCTTGCCCACCATTGATACCTCCAAGGCATGTTCTTGCCACCATCTCCCAGAGTCCTCCAGCAAGATCAAGCTCCAGTTGTTCACAGTGATAAATGGCTCAATAATACACCTTTTATTGGTTTCCTTCCCTTCCTTATCTCACATCCCCAAGCCTCAACCAGTGTTTTCCTGGACTATGTGCCAAAAATTACTAGTGGTGGAATCGTCGTCTCAGATTTCACTTCTGAGGAAACCCAAACCAAGATACCTTCCTTCACCTTTCAAAAATAGAAACTTATTCATGTCTTATGGATGCAGCATCTCGTTTTCCAAGATATTGATTAAGGTGAAATCTAATATTTATACATTTGTTGATTGATTGATTGATTGATTGATTGCAGTTTCCCAGGGTCCTGCGCAGGCTAGGCAAGCACTCTACCACTGAGCTATTCCCCCAGGGCTAACAGGTTTTTTTTAGCTCATTCTTGCAGCTACATGGAGACTTAGTGTGGCCCATAATAACTACAGGTTAGTTTTCTGTTTTTTTTTTTTTTCCCAGTCAGGATTCTGCAACTGTGACTAGATATGTGCCTGACTAGCAGAATCTTTGGAACCAAGTGTCAGGAGGGTGTCAGGGTTTATATGGACTATTGCATATTATCTCTTGCTTTTAGTATAGCATTTCTCCCTGCCCTTTGACATATCTGGTGTCTTTAGATCTGGACTCTCCTTGGTTCCATTTTTCTATAGAACAAACCTTTGCTGCAGTCCAGAAGCAGTAGTTAGTGGCCTGCAATTTGATAGGGGCCCCAGGAGGTTACTTCAGTTATAATTGCTATACAAAAAAAAAAAAAAAACAAAACAAAAACACCCTAACTAATGAAAAGAGCAACACTAGAGAATCATGGCTTCTGTGTCAAGAGTCCCCTCTGTTTCTCCTTTGCTAGTAAAGCAATAAGCCTTCTTTTACCTTTTTCTCAAAACCTTGTCCTCAGTATTGGATTGGCATTGGGAACAAAGACGAACTTTCAGTAAAAAGTTGGTACCCCAGCCAGGCGTGGTGGCACATGCCTGTAATCCCAGTGGTTTAGGAAGCTGAGGCAGGAGGACCACGAGTTCAAAGCCAGCCTCAGCAAAAGTGAGGGACTAACAACTCAGTGAGACCTTGTCTCTAAAAAAAAAATACAAAATAGGGCTGGGGATGTGGCTCCGTGGTTGAGCACTCCTGAGTTCAATCCCCAGTACCTGCCCCCACACAAAAAAATTTTTGGTACCCCAGGTGGGACCCCACTCCAGCTTTCTTGGGCAGGCCTGGCTCTCCAAGAAACCCTAGGTCCATGCTGAAGATTCAAGGTGCTGGTGAAGTGGTTGTGAGCCAGCTGCAGGAGAATTAGCAGTTAGGTGAGTTTGACTTGAGTCTGACCCAAGGAGCTATTCCTGTGAGTAAAGGGAGGGGATGGAGGGACCATCCAGCTGCTGCCAAAGCTCCTTTTGCTCTGGGGAGCTCCCACTTTTCCTCCCTGGACCACACAGGTTACTCTGTCATGGTCCACTTTGAGAAAAAGGAAACTAAACTCAGGAAAGTCGCAACACCCTTGGTCATCTGTTAAGTCCCCGGAGTGCACGCAGAGACCCTTGATTCTACACATTCAGTTTCTCTTTGTGGGAACATCTGGTCCCTCTTTGTGGGAACATCTGGTCCCTCTTTGTGGGGACATCTTTGGTGCCACTGGTGTAGGAGTCATGATTAAGCGAGACTGGAGAACCTAGGGATATTTACTCTCTTCTGGTCTGTTCTAGGTTGTCGTCTGCTTGTTGGGTTTGGGAATTCCCTACGGTTGTCTGTGTGTTTGTTTTGATGGTTTCTGTTACTGCCCATTTTAAGACATAGCCAATACTGCATTGATCCCATAGGTAGTCTCTTGAGAAAGATCTTGGCTGGCCGATCTGTTGGTCATGGTTTTGGGGCTCCTCTCTGGTTATGTCTCTCTCTGTTTCTTGTTTGTACAATCTTGCAGTTGGAGTTAGTCTGTCAATGGTAAAGTAAGTTGAAGTAAGAGCCACCTACAGGCGTAAGCCTGTCGAAGATACTGTTTTACTGTAATGATCTGTCTTTAGAATAGCTCTCTGGATTATTGTACAATCTTACAGTTGTAGTTGGTGTATCAAAGGTAAAGTAAATGGGAGAAATTTGTACACACAGGTATGTTGTAAAGTTCCCATCTGTTCGCCCTGGTTTTGGTGATCCTCTCTGTCTGTGTTTTTTTGTATGTTACTGACCCTTTACGACATGGGCCATGCTGCCTTGATCTTCCTGCTAGTCTCTAGAGCAGAGATAGCTTGGCTGAATGGGCCACCTATTGGTATAAACCTGTCTAAGAGAAAGACAGTTTACTGTAACAGAGTCTAGACTTTGAGTGGTTTTTCTGGATTATTATACAATCTTGATGTTGATGTTGGTCTGTTGGGAGTAAAGTATATGAAAGAGATTTCTGAATGTACAGGCATTTCCACAGTTGCATCATAAGGGACCTGAACAGTTAGGAACTAAGTTAAAGGTGCCAAAAGGCACTGCCTCGTGTGCATAAGGATAGCAGGACACTAGCTCCAAACTGGCAGGGGAAATCCCCCAAAGCTGCCTGGGCTTTAGAAAAATGGCCACAGAGCACCTCTTCCCTCTCCTGCCTCCCAGCCCCTTTTGCCCACGAGGTGTGTGTGTGTGTGTGTGTATGTGTGTGTGTGTGTGTGTGTGTGTTACTGACCACAAGGATGTGACAGTAGGTTCCAACACTGTTAGTGTATGACCTGGGGACAGGAATAGTCCTCCATTTTAAGATCTGACAGAACACCCCACTTGGCCAGGGGATACCCACTACTGGGGCAAAGCAATTCTTGCTATGACAGAATCCCGTCAAACTAAATGCTTGGGGAGACTGGCAGAATAAACAACTGCACCCGGGGGGAAAAAAGACAGAAACTGGGGCCAACCTTTGTTTTGTAGGCAGCCTCTGCAAAGGGATCTTCAAGGAAGCCTAAAGAAAAGGATGTAAGGGCCTCCCCATTGTGCATCAATGTGCATCGTACAAGAAGAAGGTCCAAAAGGAGTCTCTGGGTACAATTGACATTGGAGAACCCACGTAAAGTTGATGGCATTGTGATAATGATAAGGGAGACAGATCAGGCTCAAAAATATCCTGTGCTCCAACCCCTTGAATGCAACTTGGGAAAAGAAAGATTGAGCCACAGTTTTTTTTATAGGCTAAATTGTCTACCCCTCTCCTGGGAAGAAATTTGTTGTGTAAATTAAATGGACAGATAATATCGATAAGGAGTGTTTCAAAAATATGAACTTAAGAAAGGGTTCCAAACTAAAAAAGATAAAAGAAAGTTATAGGTATGGAAATATATATTAGTATAGAAAATTAGAAGTCAAAAAACATTTTTTTGGAGGAGAAAGTATATTATCAAAGTAATATTGGACGAGAAAGTAATATTATCAAATAATATTCTTGTGCTAAAGTCCAAGATGAAAGAGGACAAAATTAAGGATGTAAACAAGTTGTGAATGTCTAAGTAAGTCACAGAAGATTTGCAGAAGATAAATCTCAAAAAGTTGTGTTTGTGATTAAATTGGCTATAATTAGCACAAAGTTATTTGAACTTTAATGTGCTGATATGAAATAATCTTAAACATTGATCTGCTTTTATCTGTCTAGATAATTTTCTTTTATCTGTTAGGTTTTATTACTTAGGAAAACAACATCTTAAGGGAATTAGGGTTTGTATCTGTTTTAAACTCTTTTAAATGATTGCCTTCTTAGACAAACAACTATTACTTTAGGTTATAACAATAGAGTTGATACTCTAAATATATGCGACTAGATGTAAGTATACATCTGAGAACTATATCTATCTGAGTCTTGTCTAATTGTTATGTAGAAGTTTATAAAATGAAAGTTGATAGGATTACTGGCAAGGTAACCAATAAGTGCCTTTATACATTGTGTCTTACATAGAAGAGCCACACTGTCATTTGAAGCCCTGTCTTATGTCTGTTTGCTTTGACTAAGTCAATTTCTGATCACTGTTTCCTAAATGTATAAGAGACTTAAGGCTACTCTTTGATTTTTTGTTAACCCATGTAGACCTATGATTATTGTTATTATACATTCTGGAGTCTACATTGTACTTTGAGAGTTAAACTTGGTTAAATGTAAAGCTTAGGTGAGCCCCTTACCAAGTTGGTGTTCTCCAAACTCAAATGACAGGTAGCAATAGGTAATCTGTATAGAAGTAACAAAGTTAATTGGTATTTATTCATGTCATTTGAGGTTTTAGATTTGGATAAAGTAACCTGTGTCAATAAGTTACATATACAATTTTGTATTACTCTTCACACTGGGATAGAAATTTAAATGCTTTTTTAGAAGGTAATAAGGAGAGCCTGATCTATTTAAAGGTGGCTTTGCATTTTGCCACTTTTTCCACAAAAAGAAAGTTAAAAGCTCTCTTACCTTTGTTTGATGCATGTTTTGGGTGTAATGTTATATTGTGTTATTTGTCAAGAGCCCTCACTTACCTGAGATAAGGCCCTGCCTCTCACCTTACTCCATGTTAGAATGGCTCCAAAATAGGCTAGACCTGAGCTCATTTAAAGTTGTGTTCAAAAGATTGATTTTTGTTGTAAAGATTACTGTGATCTCAAAAAATAAGGGATATAATATTTAAGTAAATGTTTAAGATTATAAAAATCATTTTTCTTGGTTCATAGCTATTATACAAATTGATTTTTTTTTGCTCTGTTAATTTCATTTTATATTTTCTCTGTAAAGTTTATAACTGTTGCCTGTTAGTGTTTTGCAGAGATACTGCTTCTAATAAAACAACTTGAGTTAATTTGACAAAATAAGCCGTCACCTGTAGGATAGACAGTATATAATGCTGACTTCCAGTACTAATACTAACCCCAATTAAATGAAACGGGTAACTGTAAAAATTAGAGATATTTAAGTAACATGTAAAAATTAGAGATATCGAAGTTATAACCTGTTACACCCACTTTAAGACTGGTGAAACTGGCCTGCTGGATGTTTAAAACCAAAAACTTGGAAACCAAAGTCAAACAAGTAAAAGAGCCAAGGAAAAAGCAGACAACATTTTGGCCTTTGCCCTCTAAGGGACCCCTGCAACTCTAATGAGTCACCCAATCTACCAATTAGGGAGATAAAGAAGACTCTAGAGAATGGGCACATTCTGCAAAGAGGAGGATCACTGGAGACGGAATTGTCCTGGATCCTTCCAAGAGAAGCCACTATGACCCATCTTGACAGATGCATCACTGAGAGAGGAAAGTTAAAGGATCCAAGAGGCTTCACACATGTCCCCAAGAGTGATCTCTGAGGAATCTCAGCTGACTCTTAAGAGTAGATAGGGGACTGGGGTAGGGCTCAGCAGTAGAGCACTCACCTAGCACATTTGAGGCCCTGGGTTTGATCCTCAGCACCACATTAAAAAAAAACAACAAATAGATAAAATAAAGGTATAAAAATGTGTATCTTTTTTTAAAAAAAAAAAAAAGAGTAGATAGGAACAAATCAGTTGTGACCAACTTGGTCTTAAGCACCCGGCAGGAGAGTATAGCCTAAACACAATTCTACATGGACACTTAAAAGGAAAAGCAATGATTTTTTTTAATGTAACTTAAAATACACTTTGGCTAACCCTACCAAAAGTAAGTAAATCTGGAGTTTATAAAGGAAGAGTTCTTGTGTGGGAGTGCCTAATAATAATGATCACAAAGGACTCTATAATTACTAGTTTGTCCTGAGTTAACTTGAGCCTGATCTCATTGACGTACAAATCTTCCTAATTTTCTCTATCAATATATTTGATCTGTTTTTCACTGGTATGATTATGAGTTACTGTCTTCATCATTTTCAGAGACTGGCTGAAATACTAATTGCTTTTGAGCTAATTGTTTACAAAAAAAAGTAATGCTTCGCTGTCTTGTTTATTGGTGTCTTAGCATGATCCCTGCCCTATGTATGCCTTGTCCAGTCACCTGCCTTCTGCCCCTGTGGGCCTCTGGACTGCTCTGATACTTAGCTGTCCACATCCCACCAGACAGGGAACAAGGACTTTGGTTACTTTTCCAAATTTTCCCCTTTTTAAGCAGGAAGCAGCTTGGAGATGTTGTTGCCCATTTTTCCATAGAAATGGAACATAGAAATTGAGAGTGGGGAAATACGGCGTGGTCTACTTTATGCTTTGAATATAGCCCTTGCTGCTCTACAACTGCAACTCATTTTTTTAAATGGACACGTTTCTTTCTCTTCCTCTCTCTGTTCCTCCCTAATCTCTCCCCCTTCCTAATCTCAGGGGAAATAGGATTACCTTTCTTCCCCATTTTAGGTAGGTTTAAAGGAACAAAGTAATCCAGACTTTGGGGATGGTACCAGAGGATCTCAGAAATGACCATCCCCCAGATTAACAAGTGAATTGCAACTCCAACAGAGAACACACAGAAGGTAGCCTTTGAATCACCTCTTGAAAAGCCCCCTGTTCCTCCTGATGGGCAGAATCACATCTTTTGGGACAGGAGTCCCCTGTATTTCTTTTTTACTAACAAAGCAATATACCTTTTTTTTCCCCTCCTTTTCAAAAAACAACAAAAACCAAGTTTCTCTCATGACTTCTGTTGTGGAAGAATTGAAGAAGGACTCTTGCAACTGGACAGTAACTAGCAGGAATATCTCTCTCTCTCTCTCTCTCTCTCTCTCTCTCTCTCTCTCTCTCTCTCTCTCTCTCTCGGCTTCTTCATGTGATTTCTCTGTGTAGGCTGTTTTGAACTTCCTCACAGCATGGTGTTGAACAGCCTTGGACATTATGTGGCATCACTTCCACCACATTCTCTAGCTACAAGTGAACCATTTGAGTTGAACCTACCTCAGTTCAAGGATAAGGGACGCAGACACCATCTTTCAATTGGATGATGGTCACAGTGACATTGTAGAATAACATGTGAAATAAGAGAAATGGTAGCCACCATATTGAGTAAACACCACCCCTACAGTAGGACTCCTAGCCATACTTCTGTTTGCAGCCCTAGCCTCCTCTAGCACACCATTTGAGCTCTATTCCTGGCATTTTTGGAGTTATAAGCCATGAATCTTCTGCTTCTTGGAAGGTCCCTATGTATAGGTATGCAGGCTGGACAGTACACCATGAAAATGTGTCTTGGGAATTCCATTTGTCTTGTAAACATCCACACCTTCCCAGCAGATGTCAGCAAACAGAGGGAACTGGATGCCGCAGTATGCCAGCTTCCCACCCGGGGAAGTCATGCACCTAGAGGAAGGGAAGTCATGCCCTCTTCACTCAAAAGACCACAGGGAGCTGGCTGCTCCTTGGCATCTCTGAGGCATTTTTAGCCTTGCTCTTTCTCTTCCAAAAATCTGTTAAGATCCCTCATCTGCTATTGTCTCTTTTCTGATTCTTTTTGGTTCCTTTGTGGGTTTTTATGGTTTTGGTTTGTTTACTTGAATTTGGGCTGGACTTTGGGACAAGACAGATGATTTTCCTCAATCTATTTATCATTTTAACAGAAAATGCCATGTTTTCCATGTTTACTGATGTGATTGCTGAGGTGATGTCCCCTTATGCCGCTGAGCAAATGTTAATATTCCTCTGCGTACTTTTACTTTTGCAAAAATGGATCATGTCATGCTTATTAAAGAGCAATTTGTTGTTTGCACCTAACGTATTCTTAGACACCTCTCAGTGTCAGTATAGACAGATCTCCTCTATTCATTCTTGTAGCTGTGTAATGTGCCAGAGTAGAAGCAGGAATTCTATTCCAGAGGAGAGAATATTCTTTAAAAATTACTGCTTTATCACTCCTTAAGCCCCAGGAGAAGGGGTTACATAAGATTGGGGAACAGGCGTGGTGTGGGAGGATGGGGTGATACATAGTTCCCAGCCTATCCTTGACCCTATCTTTATACACAACAGTAATCATGGTATGACCTCCTCATATTCTGTTTTTTTACTATAAACCAGGAGTTCCCAACTTTGGCACTGTTGACATTGGGGGAAATTAATTTTAATTGTAATTGTAATTTAATTTAATTTAATAGTGAGGACATTCAAACCACTGTACACACACACACACACACACACACACACACACACACGTTAGATATTCATTCCCATTTTCTGACATACAGATCCTAAAATTGTGGAATCTCTGGAGTGTTAATAGGGACAGGATGGGAACTAAAGATGCTAGTGAACTGATTGGCCAGTGATTTAATCAGCTCTGCCTACCTAAGGAAGGTTCCATAAAGCCCTGAAAGGACTGAGTTCTGAGAGCTCTGGATGGTTGAACACAGGGAGGTCCCCGGATAGTGGTACACCCAGAGGGGTGTGAAAACCCCCTGCCCCTTTACCCTCTTACACTTTGGTCCTTTGCATCTCTTGCTTCTGGCTGTTATCTGTATCCTTTGTTACATCCTTTATAATAAATAGGTAAATGTAAGTAAAGTGCTTCCCTGAGTTCCCAGAGCTGCTCTAGCAAATTGGTCAGCCCCAAGGAGAGGTTGTGGGAACCTTGATCTACGTAGCCGGTGGGTCAGAAGCACAGGCTGCATCCTGTGCTGTGACTGGCATCTGAAGAGGGGACAGTCTTATGGGACTGAGCTCTAACCTGTGGGAGCTGATGTTTTTCTCCAGGTTGATAGCAATAAGTGAAGCCAGCTGGTAGAGAAATTTCTGGAGAATTGCTTCGTGTGTGGGAACAAAACCCCACCATTCTAGTGTCAGAAGTTTTGAGTGAGAGTGGAGAATAAGAAAATGCACTTTTTTTAAAAAAAATTATTTTTTAGTTGTAGGTGGACACAATATCTTTTTTTTTTTTTTAATGTGGTGCTGAGGATGGAACCCAGTGCCTCACTCATGCTAGGTGAGCGCTCTATCCCTGAGCCACAACCCCAGCCCAGCACTTTGGTTTTTTTGTTTTGTTTTGTTGTCTTCTATTTCCTCTGTATGTGTGCATCAAATGTTAAGCAAAACCCTTTCTCATGTGGCAGCACTGCAATATCTCCCCCTTGCTTTAAGCACCCAGAGTCCTTACTGATCGGTTATTGTGCACCCAACTTGTGTGTGTTTGTGGGGTCTTCTTTAGGACTCAAGTGCTGATACCTATCTGGTTAAGGCTAACACCTTTTAACATTATTATTTTTTTTAAATACAGCAAATGACTCCTATTTCCTGCCAAGAACACTTAAAACCTAACTCTGTATGCACCCAAGGGATAGGCAACTTGTTAATAGGGGAGCCATCGGGATGGTAAAAAAAGGGATTAGGTGGTCCTTCAGGAAGCACAGACCCAAACCAGTTTCCTAGGTTGGGGACAGGACTGATGAACATCTCACAGGACAATAAAATTATAACCTGTTCCAGGTTGTCTCTGTTACGAGACAAAACCATTTGTATCACTACTGAACAAATTCTACAAGCTAGTGCATAACTTGACAGAATCTGGGACCTGTCAAGTTCAAGTCAAAAATCCCTCGAAAATGAAACAGCCCAGCAGTCCATTAGATGATGCTGCAGCAAGCACTGTCGGGACATGTGGTCTTCTTTTTGCCTTGTTTCCAAGTGTGGGATTCTTTCCCTTGGTACCCCACGTGAATTTTGCACAGTATTTCCCTAAGGGAAAGTGGACAAGGTTTCTGTGATCCTTTGTCACCTCTCACTTTCCTCCCCTCTACCCACACTCTAGGAAGATAAGACCAGTTCACAAGGACCAGGGTAATTCCATTTAATGACTGTACCTGAACAGGTTTCCTCTTCCATATGCCCTAACTTTCCTCTCTCCCTCCCTCCCTCCCTTCCTTCTTCCTAACTTATCTGCTTTCATTTAAAAAAATATATAACTGTTTCAGGTTTGTGGGTATAACTCAGTGGCAGAGTGTTTGCTAAGCATGCATGAGGCCCTGGGATTGATCCCCAGTGCTGCAAATAACAATGATAGTCATATTAGAAATAATAACAATGATTAATAAATAATTATTTTAGCCAGGTACAGTAGTGCATGACTGAAATCCTAGGTGCTCAAGAAGCTAAAGCAGGAGGATCACAAGTTCAAAGCCATCCTAGTCAATTTAGTGAGACCTGTTTCAAAATAAAAACCAAAAAGGACTGGGAATGTTGATTAGTATTGGAACACCTCTGGGTTTGATTCCCAGTACTGAAAAAGTAAATAAATAAAATACATATATATTCTATTTTATTTTCTCTATATTCTGTTTTATTCAGATACAATTCATATACCATATATCCACTAAAAGTTTGCAGTTAAGTGGGTTTTATTATATTCTCAGAGTTGTGCAATCAGTTTTATAGCACTGTTACCACCCTAAAAAGAAACCTTATCCTCAGCCAGGGGTGGTGGCCCACCCCTATAATCCCAGTGGCTAAGGAGTATGAGGCAGGAGGATTGAGAGTTCAAAGCCAGCCTCTGAAAAAGTGAGGCTTGTTAAGCAACTCAGTGAGACACTATCTCTAAATCAAATACAAAATAGGGCTGGGGGGTGGGGGTATGTGGCTGTGGCTGTGGCTCAGCAGTAGCGCACTTGCCTGGCATGTGTGAGACACTGGGTTTGATTCTCAGCACCATGTATAAATAAATAAAAATAAAATTTATCAACAACTAAAAAAATTTTTTTAAAAAAAATATGTAGGGCTGGGGGTGTGACTCAGTGGTTGAGTGCCCCAGAGTTCAATTCCTGGTACTGAAAAAAAAAAAGAAAGAAAGAAACCTACCATATCCTCATTAGCAACCACTCCCCATTTCCTCCCATCCCTTAGCACCAGAAATCTACATTCTGTCTCTATGGAGTTACCTTTTCTGCATATTTCTATAAATGGAATCATACCATATGTGGGTCTTTTGTGTTTGGTTTCTTTCATTTAGCGTAGTGTTTTCAAGTTTCATCCATGTTGAAACACATATCAGTAGTTCATTCTGTGTGTGTGTGTGTGTGTGTGTGTGTGTGTGTGTGTGTTGCTGGGGATTGAACTCAGGCCCTTGTGCATGCGAGGGAAGCACTCCACCAACTGAGCTATATCTCCAGCCCCTAGTTCATTCCTATTTTAGGCCAAATAATATTCCAGTGGAGAGAAACTACATTTGACTTATCCTTTAATCCTGTCATAAACATATACACTGTTTCCACCTGTTGTGTATAATGGAAGATGCTGCCATAAATATTTGTTACAGTTTTTTTTTGGGGGGGGGCATATGTTAATTTTTTGTGGTTGTAGAGCCACAGGAAGGGGTTTTCTAGGCCATGAACTCTGTGTTTGACCTTTCAGGAGCTGTCAATCTGCTTTCCAAAGGGACTGTGCCATTTTACAATGCCACCAGTTATGTGTGTTCAAATTCTGTACATCCTTATCAACACTTGTCATTGTTGGTCTTTTTGACTAGCAGACATGAAGTGACACCTCATGGTAATTTTATGACCTTATTTCTCAAAACAGTCTTGCATAGATCCCACTTTTGTGCAAGATTTTGAGCACCCAGAGCCATGGCCATAAGTCCATTAGTGTGTGGAGTCACTACCTCAAGTCACTACATCAGAGATGGGAGCTCACGAAGGGGAAGGAGTTACACTAGGTCCTGCTCTTGATCTTCCTGCCACAGAGGGATCCAGTTCTCATGGGAAATAGAGAACTAAATATCCAGGATTGTTGTTCAAGGCAGGGAGGGAGAAATGCGGCCTGGCCCTGGGCTGGGCCCCTTCCAGGAGGGCCCAGACATCTCTAAGGTGTCATTTGAGGGCTGCCCAGAACAAAATGACCTCCTTAACCACCCTGCCATAGGGTGAGAGATTCCACCACATTCACTGAAGTAAGTAAATACCTGGTGGCCTTTTTAAAAATGTGAATGCTACTGGGAGGAGTAGACATTGGCAAGTCAATACTTTATTGTTAATTAGCTTATCAGATGCCAACCCACACCCTGCCTGACCCAACTCAGAGGAAGTGGGAGTTTTGACTCATTGGGAAGGGTGGGGGAGGGAAAGGAAGGAGCCCGAGTTGAAAGGGGGTAAAAGTTCCAGGACCCAGAAAATGGATGGGGGCAAGGGAATAGGGAAGGTTTTCACCTTCATTCACCAAGGGGCAGACAGCGGTAGTGACTGTAGTTTATTATAGGCCACACATGGTGCTGGGGGCTTTGCGAACATGCTAGGCTTTGCATTCCTACTGTCTTTATTTGTTTGCTTATTTTTACAAACACTTACAAAGCACACTGCGCCACCACCTGTTTCTTACACTTTGAGGACCACGTCCTGTTGGCTAGCCCTAAAAACTGATGCATGGAGGTGAGCATTTCTCACCCCCTCCCCAAACACTCTTCTCCTTAACCCGGTTTACTGAAGGTTTCCGGCTCTCACATTGGCAGTCAGAGCAATCCTGAGTTCAGAATTCTACAAACCAAAGTCCTCACCATGGTCTATGAAGTGCTGCCTCCATTATCCCTTCTTACCTGGCCTCTGTCCTCTGCCTGCTGGTTGGCCGCAGGACTCCTGCTGTTCCTCTCCACTCCAGTGTGGGGCCCTGGCAATGATGGCCGTGATCTGCCTAGAATACTCTGGTCCCAGAGTCTGCATGGTAGATGCTCTCACTGCCTGCAAATCTCAGCTTTAAATGCCTCCTCATACGGGACTTTTCCTAACACTTCCTCCTCCACTTAAGAGCCCGTCATTGCCAGATTGCTCACTGTCGGAAAGGAGGGTTACAAATATAGAAAGGGATAAAGCTAGAATGAATTCTCCTGTGTTAGGTTGGAACTGGAGACATAGAATGAACTCATAGCTTCAGATATACAGACAGACAGATAAATAGATAGATAGATAAATGTAGAAATAAATAAAGATGTAAATGTGTGTGTTTCTCTGGCTACTTGAGAAGGCCTAGGAACAACAATAGGTCAGTAACAATGAACCACTTCATGTTCTGATTTGACTTCTACACGCTCTTCCCCGTGAAAGGGAATCAGAACCCCATGAAACAATGTTGATTCCAGAGTTGGAGCAGGGAACATACAAAATGAGCCTGGAGTATCAAAAAAAGAAGGAAAAAAGGAAAAAAAAAGGACTCAGAGGATGATGGGACTTGTCAAAAGGATTCAGGAGCTACTTGGAAAGGTTCTTACTAGCAAAATAAGGGACATTTTGAGCATCAAAGTAACTCAGGATAATATTCGATCATAACTCATTGAATAAAATAGGAATCCATGATTCCATAATATAATAAATCAATAGAAAGTTTGACAAGGTCCAGGATAATTATATAGTTTTGAAAATACCTCCATCCCGGACACAGCCATATCAATGTGTGGAGCAGCACAATTCACAATAACTAAACTGTGGAACTAACCTAGACGCCCTTCAGGTGGGACCCTCTTCCACTCAGCAATGGATTTTGAATGGATTTTTAAAATGTGGCATAGTTACACAATGGAATATTACTCAGCAATAAAAGATAATAAAATCATGGCATTTGCAGGTAAATGGATATAGTTGGAGAATATAATGCTAAGTGAAGTTAGCCAATCCCAAAAAAACAAATGGCAAATGTTTTCTCTGATATAAGGTGACTGACTCATAGTGGGGTAGGGAGGGGGAGCATGGGAGGAGTAGATGAACTCTAGAAAGGGCAGAGGGGTGGGAGGGGAAGGGAGGGGGCTGGGGGGGGTTAGCAATGATGGTGGAATGTGATGGACATCATTATCCAAAGTACATATATGAAGACATGAATTGGTGTGAACATACTTTATATACAGAGATACGAAAAATTGTGTTCTATATATGTGATAAGGATTGTGATGTATTTCGTTATCATGTATTTAAAAAACAAAATGAAAAAGAAAATACCTCTATCCCAATTATGTATTCATTGAAAAGGTAAAAACAGAAACTTTACAGTGGAGAAATCTGGCAGTCACCACGTTGAGAATCAACTAATTGAAGTTCCTATCTCCAGTAATGGGACAAAGAACATTGTGTGCCACCTGGTAGGAGGCTATGAGAAGAACACGATTTTTATTTTTGTGTTTCAGCCAAAGATACATAAGCTGAATTAAATTATTAAGAAACATCAGATAACCTCAAATTGAGTTACATTCTACCCAAAATAATCTATAATCTTCCAAAAGATGCTAAGAACACATGGTTCTAGAATGGTCTCTTTGCTCTAAAGACATGATTGGGGCAAGTGACAGTGTTAGAATGGAGTCTTAGGATGACACAGTCATGGCGTGTAAGTGTTGTGAGAGAACTAAGGTGGGACCCTCTTCCACTCAGCAATGGTTCCAGGTCTTGTGTGGTTGGTTGGTTGCCATGGGTGCCATCTTCTCCCTACCATCTCTCCCTGCTTTCTCAATAGATGGATTGGCCACCTCCTTAGGCATGTGGAGTTTTGATTCTCTTTTCGGGCTTGGACTCTCTGGAGTTGACAGATCACCTCTGGAAACTTCTGTTACCCTCTCTGCTCTTGTAGGCAGCAGAGGAGACAGGTCCCCAGAACCCTAGGGCCCATTGCTAATATCTGGGCTCTTCTATCATCTTCCAGTTGATTGTGAAGATTTCTGCAAACATTCAGAATGGCACACTGTCAAAAGCAAAAGGCCCAACTTGTGTTTTCACCATCTTTTAGTTTAAGTTTTCTTTGGGTGGAGCAGCTAGTATCTATGGGGGGAAATAAAAAGCATCAAATCTCAGGCTAAGCTTCCTCTGAAGGAACACCCTAAGCTGGGTTAGGGTCTGGAATCCAGGAGAAAGTGCAACCTCAGCAGGGGTCCTCCATGTTCCAGCTGATCTTTCCAGAGAACAAACTTTTCTTCCTTCAAAATAATGCCAGTTGTAACGTGACAAGCGAACACCTTCGATGTCTACAGTCACGGAGCCACAGGTACTGCTATTACTGCTGTGCTTTGTTTTGAGTTTTTCACTACATTTAGAATGAGAGGAAATGCTCAATTTTACTTAGAGGTTAGTGAATAATGATGTAAACTTTTTGTACAAATTTATAACCTACAAAGTTCTGGCCATCCACCCAGTTTAAGGACCCCTGGGCTAGCATGTGGCAGGTCGAAAGAGCAGAGATAATTGCAGAAAGGGCCCCAGAGAAAGCTCACGAGCAGAGACGATATGGGCTTAAATTAGGGCAATGTCTGTGGGCACAGACAAGAGGGTGGAAGCGAGAAGCCATCTGGAGTGAAAGCCAGTTGGACTTGGTGATGGATGGAATGTGGGAGTTGATGGTGATTCTGGGCAGTTTGGTTGGGTTATGAGAACCTATGGAAGAGCAGTTTGGCAGGAAGAGGTACCCTGGCTTTGCCAGGGGGTGTGTCTGCTACTGCAGAGTTCAGCCCACTCCCCCAAATGCTCATTCCCACCAAGTGGAGTGGGTGTCCCCTAGGGAAGTACTACCCTGCAAAACACTCCCTTCTCCTTTTTATCCCTTGAAATTCCAGGATCAAAGATATATCTCCTAGATATCCTAGTCCTGACACTGTTTAAAATGTAAATCCCTTTGAGATCACTTTTATAGGCTGAGCATCCCTTGTCCAAAATGTTTGGGACTGAAATATTTTAGATGTTGTTAGATTTGGAAATATTTTCATATATATATATATATATATATATATATATATGAAATTATTCATTAATTATTTCATTTTATATATATATATATATATATACAATGAAATCTCTTAGAGATAGCACTCAAGTCTAAACACAAAAATCATACGTTTCACGCATACCATAGCATTTGTGTAGTCTGAAGGTAATTTTATACAATATATTTAGTGAGCCTGTGTTTAGACTGTGACCCAAAACACAAAGTCAGATGTGGGATTTTCCCCTCATGGCATCATGTTGGCCCTCGAAAACTTTGGGATTTTGGACAATTCAGGAAAAAAAAATTATATATATTTAGTACTGGGGAGTGAATCCAGGGGCACTTAACCACATCCTCAGACCTATTTTTTATTTTATTTAGAGGCAGGGTCTCACTGAGTTGCTTAGCACCTCACCACTCATTGCTGAGGCTGGCTTTGAACTTTCGATCCCCCTGCCTCCATGGACCACCATGTCAGGCTTCTAATTTTTTTTTTTTAATTAGGGATGTTCAACCTGTACTTACATATTAGTCCAAATGACTTTATCCATATTTCCCCGGTCATATTAGAAGAATTCAAGTTCATGAGCTTTGGGGAATAGATGGGTGTTGGGAAGATGCTAAAAATGTGCCCCCTAGCCCAATCAGACAGACTGAACGAAAGGGGTCCCCACTGGTGCACTAGCAGAAAATTTCAGTTCAATGGCTTTGTTGCCTGGCCAGGATGTGTCACTTCTCCTCCAGCCTCCTCAGGCACTCTCTGGATGGAGGACACAGTGGGTCACACTGTAAAGATGATGAGGGCATAAAAGAATCCAGTACTGATATTCCTAAGGAGCGTGTGTGCAATCTACCCAGGTGGAGTGCAGGTCTGCTGGGCTCCAGTTAACACGTTTTCTTCACATGCTCCGGATTACAGAGAGACTTTACCTTGTCCTGTACCTACTTCCAGCTTTGGAGAGCCCTCATTAACCCACAAGTTGATAGGGGAAGGGCTAGGCTCTGTAGACAGCTGTAAACCTTGAGGTTCCCCTGTCCCTTGTAAAAGTAAAATCTTAATATTCCAAGACCAAAAAGCATTTAATGCATTTCCTTCCAGTTCATGTCATGCATTTGTTACATGCCCGCAATCAAACATGTTGATATACATTTGGTATTTTGCTTAGCAACACAAAGCAGAAGACCATAGCTTGTATCATATATTCTTTTTTTTTTTTTTTTTTTTTTTGGCGGTGCTGGGAACTGAACCAAGGACCTTGTGCATGCAAGGAAAGTTACATCCCCAGCCCCCATATATTCTTATTGCATAGAAAAAGGCTTGGAAAGATATACATCAAACTGTGGGAATATGAAAGGCAATTAGGAGCAAGTTTTGTTTTTCTCTGAATTCTTTGAAAAATTGTTTATTAATATTAAAAGAAATAAATATTCTCAATACTCATTAAAGATGGTAAGGCAGACTTCACTCAAAGGGGGCTATGGGATAGGTACAGAGATCACTGCTTTGGGGTCTGGCTGTGGGGGAGAGAGATTGGGCTCAACTTCGACTACAACAAGGACACGTGAGGATGTATAACCAAGGGGCTAGCTATCAAGAATAAGGGGCTTCTGGCCAAACAGACTTGACAGAGTTCTTGCTGAAGACAGGTGAGGTGATGCCAAGGTAGTCAAATACCAAAGTTGGAGAATTTATGCTCAATTTAGCCTGACTTGGAGAGTTGCTCAAACTGGATTCAGCAAGGTCAGAGAGGAGAGCTCAAGATCAGGCTGGACAAAAAGGACTCAGGAGGCTGACTGATTAAAATTCTGGTCAAAGAAGAGAGTCTTTATCATTAACTATGTATGAGTTTATTATTGCTGCTATAACAAATGATCACAAAGTTAGTGGTTTGAAACCACACAGATTGTATTGAAATGGTCTCTTTGGACAAATGAAGATGTCATCAGGGGTGTGTTACTCCTGGAGGCTTTAGAGGAAAATCTGTTTCCTTGGCTTTTCCAACTTGGAGAGGCTGCCCCATGTTGTTTGGCTCATGGCCCCTTTCCATCTTTGGTGCCAGCAATCACATCACTATGATCACTGCTTCCATCAATATATCTACCTCTCTGACTGTTTTACCTCCCTCTTTCACTTATAAGGACCCTTATGATTACATTGGTTGGCCCAGAATAATCTATCTCAAAATTCTTAATTACATTTCAAAGTCTCTTTTTCCATGGAAGGTAACATATTTACAGGATCTGGCAAATAGGAAGTAGGTATCTTTGGGATAGGGGTGGGAATCATCATTCTGCGCAACTTTAAAAAACTTATTAAAAATCTTATATCATAGCCAGGTGTGGTGGTGCCTACCTATAACCCCAGAGACCCAGGAGGCTGAGGCAGAAGGAGCACAAGTTCAAGTCCAGTCTCAACAACTTAGCGAGACCCTCAGCAACTTACTAAGCACCTGTCTTAAAAAATAAAAATGGCTGGGGAATGTAACTCAGTGGTAAAGCACCCCTGGATTCAACCCCCAGTGTCCACCCCAAAAACAAATCTTATAATTTTTTTCTCATTATTAACAATTTCTCATAATTACAATCTATTTTACTGGTCCCTTTATTTGGGATAATGTAGGTTATTTTACATTGCCATGATAGTTATTTTCATTATATACATCTTTGGGCCCTTTGGGGAACCCTAAATCAGGAAGGGGTGAAGAAAATGGACTTTATGAGTTTAAATGCAAACTCTATCTCAAGTTATCCTTGACACTGGAGTCTCAGTTTCTTCATCTTCAATAAAAGGGGGTTCTTACAGCAGCTCCAAACCTACAGATGTCATCTTAGCTTCATCATACAATCCACCTATTTAAAGTGTAAGTTCAGTGGTTTTAGCTTTATGAGGTTTTTGCAGGATTCAATTACACAGAACATATGAATTGTGTTTGCTTTTTTAGAACAGTTCTCACTATGATGGCCAAACTCATGGGCTTAAGTGATCCTCCTGCCTCAGCCTCCTGAGGAGCTGGAACCACAGGTGCACACCACCACATCTACCTCCAAGGCTAGGGTTTTTGTTTTGTGGTGTTGTGCATGGGAGGCAAGCACTCTACCAACTGAGCTTTATCCCCAGCCCCAAGGCTAGGTTTTAAGAAGCAGCAATACAAGCTAAAAGCCTGTATGCCTATCAAATGCTTTGGAAATAGACCTTGTCAAGATATATGGGAGTCTTCTGAGTTCTCCAAAATGTATTTGTTTTGGAAGGAATTTTAGTGTTGGATAGAATTTGGGAACATATGCCGCAGTCTGGCTGGGCATAAAATCATGAGCCACTCTAGCAGGAACAAATTTTATTTCCAAAACTCCTGGGAATGCCATGCACGCACGCGGCCTTCTCCGGGGACACACTACACCAACAGGAAATACCTCCTCCGGAATTCCCTCCTACTGCACTTCCCCAACCAATGGGAACTCTCCGGGAGTCACGAGAGAGCTCCAAAGTAGCAGGCTGAGGCGGACAGCAGGGGTCTAATCTCCAATTGAATGCACATCTTAACATAATCATTATCATCTCAATGGCTTGCTGGCGTCACCTTTCAACCAAAAATGCCATGCGTGATTCCTACTTGGCTATGGCTCTCAGCAAACATAGAAGGAATTAATAGGAAGTTGTTGGGCTGTTTGATCCAAGATGGCCTCTCTTATTTTCCCTATAGAACTCTCTAAATTACACTCACCCCCAAATGGCACACATGGAGTAACTGGGGAGGTCAATACTGGTTTCCTGGCCTGTCACCCACCCTGCAGAGCCACCCACTTGACTCTTCATATATCCAAGTGAAACTCCTTCAGTTTAGGCTGCATTGGTGCCATTTCCAATTGCCCATGTTAATTCACACCACGCCAGGTACATGGCAGGAGCTACATGCCAATTTTGTGGGGTGCCCAACCTATCTACCAACGAACCATAAAAACATATTCCATTTGGCTGTGGGAGGACTGACTGCAGGTTTCAGGGCTGAGTTGGTGAAATGTCAGCCACATCTGGAGTGTGTTGCACCAGAGTGGTGTGTGGGTGAATCCTCAGGCAACCCACAGGTGTGGGAGCAGGTTACGTGAGATGGGTGTGGGTTAGGTGACGAAGGATGACAAGAAGCAGCATGGAGGGTGGGTGGAGTCAGGGGTGGGCAAGGGTGGAGGTAAAGAATGGGGCCCTGGCAGGGTTTGGATTTAGTAGTCAGATCAATGGTTTAGAATCGTTTTTGGGTCATGGCCTCCTTTAGGAATCTGATATATCATGAAGAAAGAACACACACGCACACAGACACTGACCCACAAATTTTGCTCACAGTTTCAGGGGTTCCTGGAACCCGGAAAGCTTGTTCAAGGGTTGAGATTAAGAATCTCTGATCTGGACTAGCTGATAGGAACTTGCGGGTAAAAATCCTAAAGTAGCATTAAGATTTTGAGAATGTTTGTGTCCTCTAGTGTGCTTTATTTGTTTTCTCCCAGTATTTATTTTGAAAAATTTCAAACCTACCAAAAAGTTGCAATTTCACAGACCCTTTAATCACAATTAATTACATTCACTGTCAACTTTTCCCCCCAATAGCCCCACCTCCCCCTGCTTGCTTATGCTCTCAGGAACTCAAATTTTCCTGGAGACCATATGAGAATAAATTACAGATATTATGATACTTCATTCGTAAGCACTTGGCCTATAACTCCTAAAATCAAAGGGTTCTCCTGCATAGCCACAGTGCAACGACCACACCGACAAAATTTAACATCGATGTAACACTATTATGTAATATATGACCTATATTCAAATTCCCTCAATAGTGTCCTTCTGTTTGCTGTATTCTTTCTCCCCCTCCCTGTCTCTTCCCACCTTTTAAAATCCAGAATTGAATCCAGAATCAGGTGCTTCACTTAGTCTCTTAGTCTCCTTTAATGGGGTTTGGTTTCTATTGTGATACTGATTATTTTAAAGAGTCCAGGATGCTGGTCTTGTCAAATGTCCCCCAATTTGGATTTGTCTGCTTGTGTCCTACCGATTAGTTTCAGGTTGAAGATTTTGGGCAGAATATCACAAGGGTGATGTTGCTCTTCTCACCACAGCACATCAGAGGGTCAGTTGATTCCTTACTGATGATAAGTATGATCAGTGGTTAGGGAACTTCTAAGTTCTCCTATGTAACCCCCAAGTCATCTTTGGGATAGCATGGTAACCACTGAAAGCCTCTGGCTGTGGCCAGTAACAGATGAGCCAGTGCTGAGCATCCAGTCCTCATGCTGTTTTTACCTTTAAGGTGAAACTTGAAAAGGAAAAAGAGTAGGCCTTGGGAAGGTGGAGGTGTCCCCTAGCCAAGCTTGGAAGGTGAAAGGAACTGAAAGGGGTGTGTGCGTGTGATGGTCTTGGGGAAGCAAAAGTGTTAGGAGAAACGCCCTGTCCAATAATAATAGCATAACACTTAGTAATCTTAACACTGAACGCTGTTTTGTTTCGCTGTGGTTTACCTTTTTAATTCTTCACACAGCCCTGTGAAGTAGACGCCATTACTGGCTTTATGCTATAAAATCTGCAGCACAAGGTCACACATTTGTAAGTCCTTGCTCTGAACTACATGAAGGAGGAGGGAGCAAGATCTCACATAAAAAAACAGAATGAACAAGGATTGGAGTAGGAGCACCAGGGCTGGGAGAGGAGGTTCTATTCTAAAAGACCCAGGGTGGGCAAGCAAAACAAAAGCCAGGCCCAGTAGAAGAAATAAGAGAGTGTTCAGAGCTAGAAGGCAACACCATCACACGGGACGGTTGGGGTGGCCACCCCACCCTCAGCTATCACTAACCCCTAGTCTGTCCCTTCAGGCTGGACTGGCCATTCCCATACTCTCCCTTCTCCCAAATAAAAACAAAAAGGAAAATAAAAAAGGATTTTTACAGAGTCTCAAAGTATCTCCCTACAAATTACTTCTTAGTTACAAAGGGAAAAATAGTAACTTAATAGTGGAGCAACCTGACCCATTCCAGTTTAACGAAATGACCCAAGAGGACATTCAGAGGGTTCTCAGGGAAGGCTCTGGAAAGGGATTTGAGGGAAGCTCGGGAAGACGTAGGGAAAGGCAGGCTCTGGATGAAGAGAGAATGGGAGGTCCTGGGGTTGAGGGGGTCTGTGGGAGACAGGACAGGGTCCAGAGGGGAAGGAAGAGGAAGGAGAAATCTGCAAGTGGGGAGTTTCTGAGTTATGAGCGAGACATAGGGAGGGATTTGATGAGACCAGCTGGGTGACAGGCAGGTCAGAACAGGGTGGGAATGGGAGGTCTTGCGGATATGAACCTGGGTGACCAGAAGGACAGGGTGGGAGTGGGCGTCTCCGGGAGCTCCTGAGAGGGCCGCGACTCGAGGGGGATTGGCTCCAGGGACGCGGTCTGCGGGTGGGGGGTCCCGGGGCGAGCGGCGGGTCGGACCCAGTAGGCAACGCTGGCTGGGGCTGGGACTGGGGCTGGGGCTCCGCTGGGGCTCCGCTGGGGCTCTGGGGGCCGGGGCGGGCCGGGGGCGGGTCCCCCCGCGCTGCAGGGGGCGCTGTGAGCCCGGGCGGCCCGGGGCTGGGCGGCGGCCGCTCCTAGTGAGCGCGGCCCCTTTTCCGGGTTTCCTCCGCCTCCTCCTCCTCCTCCTCCTTCTTCTCTGCCGCCGCCGCCGCCGCTGCCCCTTTCCCGGCCGGTGGCTGCCGCTGCCGGTGCCACCGCCGCCGCCTCCTGGGGCCGCGAGCCGAGTGGAGGCGCCGCGGAACGCGAGCGCCGCCCGCCCCGCCGCCCCGCCGGCAGCTCCAGGGCCGGGCCGGCTCGGCCGGCGCCCCCCGCGCCCCCTGCCCGCCCGCCCGCCCCCGCGGGCCCGGCCTGGCGCGGCCGCCCGCCGCCGCGCTCCTCCTCCTCCTCCGGCGCCCCGCGGCCCGCCGCCCCTTGCGCCCGCCGCCCCGCGCCCCCCGCCGCGCCGCCGCCCTCTGCGCCCCGCGGCGCCCCCCGGTCCCGCCCGCCATGCCCGGCCCGGCCGCGGGCAGTAGGGCCCGGGTCTACGCCGAGGTGAACAGCCTGAGGAGCCGCGAGTACTGGGACTACGAAGCTCACGTCCCGAGCTGGGGGTAAAGCCGCCGCCCCCCCCCCGCCCCCCAGCGCAAACCGCACTCGAACCCGGGGGATCCGCCTCTCCGCCGGCTCCTCGGTGGGCCGGCGCCGCCTCGGGTCTGGGGTGGGAGGCACAGGCCCCCCTCTCGCACATGTCCTCTTCCTCTTCCCTGCCCACCTCCCCACCCCTGTATCCCGGCTTTGCACACCGCTCGTCCCCAGAGAATGCTGCTGCTGCTTTTTTTTTTTTTTTTTTTTTTTTTGCTTTGTGGGGGTGCGGGGGTCGAGGAGAAGTGTAGGGTCCTGGGAGTGAGGGAGCAGTTCTTCCTCCTCCTCACACTTTTGGGTTTCTATTGGGGTGGGAAGTCAACAGCTGTCCCCTTGAGCTATTAAAATTCCCTGCCTTTTTAGTTTTCTGAAATGAGGCTGGGTGGGAGGAAAATTTTTAAAGACGTCCAGATTCACTGTCTGCCTTAAGGATGTGGAATAGGCAGGTGCTGGTGGAGCCACGGAAAGAGCGGGCACCCTCTGGGCCTCCAGGTGGATGCTTTACTTGACCCCCTAGATTGGCTCAGTGCTGTCTTCCTGCTCCCATCTCCTCCTTGGGAGGGTCAGTTAGGTTGGGAGCTCTGCAGGATGAAGGGAGCCGGGTTTATGCCGTGGCTTTCATTTAGGGAATGAATTGTGGCATGATATATGGACACTTCCAAATGTTTGATTAGTGGAAACATTTAGACTGGGTGTACAGTGGGCACAGGGTTAGTTAATCCCAAATCCTGGCATTTATTTGTGTCTCTTGCCTTCCACAGTAATCAAGATGATTACCAACTTGTTCGAAAACTTGGTCGTGGGAAGTATAGTGAAGTATTTGAGGCCATCAACATCACCAACAATGAAAGAGTGGTTGTAAAAATTCTCAAGGTGAGTGTCTTACGAGTGGCATTGCAAATATTTTTTTTTCCACAGGTCAAAAGGACATAAGCTGCTCTTGCCACCTTCTAGAATGAGCAGTGCAAACTATTTTATGTATCTTTTGTCGGATGTCACTCCTTTCCTCTTCCCACCCCATTTTCCTGTGAACTTTTGAGAAAATATGCAGACTAATCTCAAATCTGAGCATGTTAGCTCAAGAACATCCTTGTTCTGAAGTATAAATTAGGGATTCCCAAAACTAATACCAAAATGGTTCCATTTGTCCCAAAATAAATAGGTATTCAAAGGAAAGTAAGTCTTTTAATGGGAGATTTCCATCAATCCAAAGGCTCTGTGATTTTTGTGTTTGTTACTTTTGGTTCTGAGTTATTCCAGAAAAAAAATTTGTTAAAAACTAGAGTGGCTTCAGAGATAACTTTGAAGTCCAAATAAAAGGAGACTCCTTCAGTGAATTATCACTTATTTCTTCTTCTTTGGTAATAAAGTTTCAGGTGGAATGGATAGTTAGCCATTAGTGCGGGGGGGGGGGGGGGGGGATCTTATTAGGAAGCCAGTTAGCCCTTGTTTATTATCAGCTAGTAAAAGTAAAATTTGGAGCAACAGAAGACTGCAGTTCTAATCACTAAAATGAGAATTGGAACAAAAACTGTCCTAATGTTCGGTTTAGCAGTTTGGTGACATGTCTTTTGTTATCTCTCAGATTAAGCATGATCTTAGTAAGCATCAAGAAATAGGTAAATTTTCCTTCAGGTAACTGATTGTGAGGTTTGATAATGTTTTATAGGGTATACTAAAAAGTAATAGTTAGACTCTGATGGGTACTCATTTTTGCCAGATTATTTAATGTATGTACATGTCATTTAGCGAAAGATCAAGAAGACCGAAGGGTACTCTTACATGTACTTGATTTCCATTGTGACGCGTTTTGAGAGGTTCTGTGGAGTAAGAATATGGGATTGAAAAGTTGCTCTTGTGTGTTGGGGCAGCTGTATAATATGAGGGGTCAAGTTTATGTACTCTGTCAATCTCTAGGGCCATCACTAAGCCCATCCACTTCAGAGCCATAATTGAAGTTATCTGTGCTGTCAGAAACATTGGGGATGAAAAGTGGGCAAATGATGTTTAAGATATGGAGTTTGACTCCCCTCTTCCCCGAGTATGAGTTGTACCTATAAGGTGTATATATGTATATGTATTTTTGTGTGTGTGTGCACACATATGTGCATGCATGTTTAAAACAAAAATATTTAAATGTTTCCTTTAGTCACATTGTCCAAGGAAGCCATGATTCTTTTATGTATATAAGCATAAATGTTTTTAGTATAAGCTGCTTCCAATCATGAGCAAACATAAATTGAAGTTAGGACACAATCCACATCCCACTGCTGTACATTCAGAAGAATGAATAAAGCAATTCTAGAAAAATGCATAAACTTTTGTGCAATGGCAACATTTTAAATGTAAGTGTGCAGTTTCCTGTGGACTTTGTTGAAAAGAACAGCATTCAGGCACATGTTTAAATGCCAGTGTGTTCATTTAGGAAAGCATCACATTGCTCTTCAGTTATCCTTGTAAGAAACTGCCCTGACATCATTACATTGAAATGACCCTTGACTAGAACTCTTCTTGCCTATTTCTTCATGTCTCTTACTGCTCATTTCAACATTGAATTGTAGGATCTTTTTCTTTCTCTTTTTCAGTGCTAGGGATTGAAATCAGGGCCTTCCATATGCTGGGCAAATACTCTACCACTGAACTACATTCATAGTGGCCCCCCGCTTTTTAAAATATTTATTTTTTAGTTGTAGTTAGACACAATACCTTATTTTACTTATTTACATTTATGTGGTACTGAGGATTGAACCCAGGGTTTCACCTGTGCTAGGGGAGCATTCTACCTCTGAGCCACAACCCCAGACCCCCTTTTTTTAAATTTTGAGACAGGGTCTCTAAGTTGCTAAGGCTGATTTCAAACCTGTGATCCTCCTACCTCAGCCTCCTGAGCTGCTGGTATTATCAACTTGTGCCACTGTGCCTGGCTTTTGTTTTGTTTTGTGTTTTTTTTTTTGGAGACAAGGTCTCACTGCCCAAACTGGCCTTGAATTTGCAATGTCCTGCCTCCTGAGTAGCTGATATTACAGGCGTATGTCACTGTACTCAGCAGATCTTATAAGTTCCACTGTCCTAAAATGAGTCTTAGAAGTTGCCTTTGATGATATGGTTAGTGAAATGTTTTTTGTTTCTTTCCTTGAATACGACCTGAATCACCATGTTTCCACTGGTGAAAACTAGACTTCTTTATGTTTTTCAATGCCCTGTGGCATTTCTATCCAGGTTCTATTCCTATTTGAAGGATAGGGTAAGAAACCACTAATGGTATTATTGTGGTTTTGTTATTAAAATAGGTTTAAAGTAGTATTATATTTTGGGTACTGGTACTGGGAATTGAACCCAGTGTGCTTTATCACTGTGCTACATCTCTAGCCCTTTTTATTTATTTTATTTTTCATTTTTGAGGGGATGCTGGGAATTGAATTCAGGGACACTCAACCACTGAGCCACTTCCCCAGCCCTTTTTTGTATTTTATTTAGAGACAGGGTCTCAGCGCCTCACCATTATTGAGGCTGGCTTTGAACTTGGGGGATCCTCCTGCTTCAGCCTCCCAAGCCGCTGGGATTACAAGTGTGCGCCACCAAGCCAAACATCCTTTTTATTTTTTATTTTGAGATAGGGTCTCATTTAAATTTCTTAGGGCCTCACTAAGCTGGCCTCAGACTTGTGATCCTCCTACCTCAGCCTCCTGCATTCATGTACCACTGCACTTGACTAAAAGAACATGGTCTTTATCTGAGGTTATATTCCCTTACTCAAATAAGTTCAAGTTATGACTAATATCTACCATTGTGGTGTTTGGTTATAGGAAATTAAGTCCTTAGCAGAGTATCAGCTTCTCAGTTTGGAATATAGAAAAGGCTTCCACTTCATATACCCTGGTTGTTTTTCAGCTGCAGAAGGAACTTAGTGTATTAAAGTTCATGGAGTAACCAAGACAAAGGGTACATTCCTTCAAGGACAGGATGTCTTTTTCAGTAAATACCATTTTATAACAGTCTTTCCATTCTGAGAAAGATTGGATTCTGAGTGATCACCGAGAAATTTTATTTCATTTAATTTGCATCTGAGATTTCTAAGTATTTTATTGATCAAAATGTATTTGAGCTATTAAGAGATTTTGTGAATTTAGGAACTGGTGAGGGAAATTTTACAGGCTATCCTCAAGTGGTATATTCATAGGCTAAAATCTTAAAACTTCCTAATCAGTAAAAAGGTTATATATTTTTTCTGACAAGAGTTTGTTTTAGGAATGGTAAGGATCTATAGAGCAGAGCAGAAAGCTACTTCAGTGTCAAAAGTTTCATATTTTAATTCTGAAAAATCTATTCCTCAGTTCCTCTGTAATACCACTTAGAAAGCTATACACAGGCTATGTGCGATGGTGCACGCCTGTGATCCCAGGGCTTTGGAGGCTGAGACAGGAAGGTTGCGAGTTCAAATCCAGCCTCAGCAATGGCAAGGCATTAAGCAACTCATGAGACCCTGTCTCTAAGTAAAATACAAAATAGGGGGCTGGGAATGTGGCTCAGTGGTCTAGTGCCCCGAGTTAATTCCCTGGCACCAAAAAAAAAAAAAAAGCTATCCACAGAAATGAAAACATTTAACCATTTTAGTTAAATTTTAGCATTTTGTGGGTACTACCTGTATGTATGGATTTTCGCGCTTCTTGGCGTCTTTGGGATCTTTCAAATTAAACTGCTATTTGGTGAATAATAGTCAAGAACAACACCATTGTATAGCTTTTTGAGCCAGTGATACAATGACATGGAAATTCCCATATAATGCTTCCTCTTAATAGTATTATTTTATAACAGCTGGGCTATCCATTTTTTTCCACAGAAATAAATTCTTGAAGTTAAAACAGAGAATGGTGGGATTAAAATGTTTTTTAAACATATTTGCTGTATTTACAAATTCTTAAAAATTTTGTGTTGTCAGGAGGTAGCATTGAGACAGATCCTTGGTAACTTTATGGCCCTGGCAGTCTTTATGTTATATCCAAAGGATGTTTTCTACATACTGATATATTGCTTCCTTCTTTATTTCTGCTTTTTTTCAGAGGTAGGGTTTTTACCCTACTTTTGAGGATGTGTACATGTATCTTCCTAAAGCAACACATTAGTGGTATTTACATTTTTTGTGAATTCTAGTTTTCACAAATGTCTCATGGTATCAAGAGTTAAAACAGTATTATTAAAATATAGTAACATTAAAAGTTGTGTGTGGACTAGTCAGTGCTGTTTCTAACATTGGGGTTAAAATGGGTTTCAGGTGGAAAGTGTAGTTATCCTTTGTCAAACAGAATCACAGGGTATAGGAGCTTATAAGCCATTAGAACCCTAGTCTGTCTTTTATAGATAAACTAGGACCTAAAGAAAGGATGTGACGTGATCAAAGTTGCATATTAGTGGGTAGAGGCACTAGGTGTAGAACTCTGCATACCTGTCATTTAGTCTTGGTAGATCTGAGGAATACAGAACATTTGCTGAATATTTGATTTCTTGATGAATTGAAGTGTACTGGAAGGATTGGAGAATACTCACTAAAATCAAATGAAATTATCTCTAATTAATTTTTGGAGTTATTCTTCTAAGTATTTGACTTTGGTGGGTTGCTAGTTGAAGTGACAAACAGATGCAAACCCAGAAAGTTGTAGGCAGAGAGTCTCTATGATTAGCATCCACAGCAACAAGTTTAATATGTAAGGGAAATACTATTTTACTTTCTTCATTTGAAGCCTCAGTGAGCATTATTTTTATGCTTTTTAACCCATTCAATTTCTCCATGTCTCATTATCACTTGTCAAATTTTGGGGGGTTACAGTTTTATCCTTTTAATATATTAGAGCTTATTTGAAAGTGAATACGTGTGAAAAGAGAATCTTTTTTGGGGGTGGGGGGAATACCAAGGATTGAACTCGGGCACTCAACCACTGAGTCATATCCCCAGCCCTATTTTGTATTTTAGAGACTGGCATCTCCCTGAGTTGCTTAGCACCTTGTTGTTGCTGAGGCTGGCTTTGAACTTGTAATCCTCCTATCTCAAGCCTCCTGAGCCACCGGATTTACAGGCTGCCACACCCAGCAAAAGAATATCTTGATAGAGAGTATTCATTCCTATGTGTGGAGCAGGCCTCTAGATAATTTTTAGAGCCTAATTTAGAGCCTAATCTGCCATCTCATAAGCCTAATTTTTAGAGCCTAATTTAGAGCCTAATCTGCCATCTCATAATCTGAGTGGTATAGTATAAGACATGTTATACAAGGAAGGTAGAAGACTTGGATTCTAGAACTAGTTTCTTCATACCCTTTGGCTGTTTTCTCATCTGTAAGAAAGGCAAATCATGAAATATAGATAAATGTATAGGTAGATGATAGTGTTTTAATAATCCACAAAATATTTTTCTTTCCTGAGAGAATCTGGCCCAGGAAGTTGATTGCCCGAACTCAGATGTCATCTCAAATACTCAGAAACTCTGATGTTGAACAATTTAAATTCTTTGTGCCTCAGTGTCCTTTGAAAAAACTATGTTAAATAGTACTCTTGCCAGAGGTTTGGATTTGCTGAAGACAGTGACGCATTGAGAGCAGTATAGTATGGTTTGTAATAACAGCATTACAGTTGGACCAAGTGAACGGTTTAAGAGGCAGAAACAATAGTAGAAAGGGTTGTAACATTCACTTGATGAGATTAAGCTACCTTCCCCCCACCTCTAATTTTTTAATTAGGGTAACATGCATATAGAATGTGCCATTTTAAGTCAGAATGCATTCATAATGTTGTGTAACCATTACCACCACCCGTCTGTAACTTTTCATCTTATAAAATTAAAATTGCTCATTCAACAGTAACTGTCCAGTCCTCCCTCTTCCCAGTTACTGCAATGACCATTCTACTTTTGGTCTCTATGATATTGAGTGTCCTGAGTACTTCATGTAAGTAGAATCATTAAGGGTCTTTTTGTGGCTGACTTATTTCACTTAGCGTGATTTCCCCCGAGTTCATCCATGTTGTAGCACATGTCAGAAGGTCTTTCCTTTTTAAGCCTGAATAATATCCCATTGTATGTATATATCACATTTATCTGTTTGACCGTCAACAGACACTTGGGCTACTTCCACATTTTAGCTATTTTGAATAACACTGCTTTGAACATGGGTATATGAGTACCACTTTTGGAATTGCTGGATCAGAAGGTAATCCTATTTTTAATTTTTTTGAGGAATTTTCCCAGGTGGCTATTCCTTCCCAATAGCAGTGTACAGAGGCTCCTCTTCTCCACATGCTCGCCAACACTTGTTACTTTCTGGTTTTTATAATAGCCATCCTAATGGTGTGAGATGGTATCTCATTGTCATTTTGATTTTATGCCTTTCCTTTTTAAATTAACAAGAAATATTTTTTAATCCTAAAAATAAATAGTAACCCTCAAGCAATTGATAATGTAATGAGAATGATGACACTTGAAAAAATAGTGAAGAAATTGCTGTGAATAAATACTATTGCTCGAATGATATTTATATTTAGGTCAAGTGCAGTGGGTTTCAGAGATGCTACCAAGATAATAAAATAAGTGCCATCATCCAGGCTGAACTTTGTTTCTTACTTCATCCTTCTTCATTCTTAGCAACCATTATCAATGGTAATTGTTTGATGCAGGTGTTAAACTTAATATCTAGTAGGGTCTTCTTTGGTTTGATCTAGAATAAGTAACCCAGTTTTGGAAGTTATAGGTTATTTTTCCTGTCTTGAATTTATCAATCCAAGAAATAAGTTTAAGTGGGATTTTGCCTGTTAATATTTGGAATTTATTGAGGTCACAATTCTTATACCTTTCAAATGTAAGTTTGCAAGTTAATTTGTAATTAAATGCTAGTAATTGAAATCTTTCTCAAATCTGCCTTTAAGAGAAAAAGAAAAGCCGGTTGTGGTGGCGCATGCCTATGATTCCAGCAACTCCTCAAGAGACTGAGGCAAGAGGATTACAAGTTCCGAACCAGCCTCAGCAACTTAAACCCTGTCTCAAAATAAAATATGAAAAAGGGCTGGGGGTGTGACTCAGTGGTTAAGTGCAAAAAGAAAAGAAAGAAAAAGAGCCAGGAGCAGTGGTGCATGCCTGTAATCCCAGTTACTCAGGAAGCTGCAGCAGAGGATCACAAGTCCAGAGTCAGCCTCAGCAACTTAACAAGGCCCTAGCAACTTAGTGAGAACTTATCTCAAAATTTTAAAAAAGGCTGAGGATGTGGCTCATTGGTTAAATGTTCACTCTCGTGTACCAAAAAAAAAAAAAAAAAGAAGAAGAAGAAGAAAAGGGAAAAAAGAATTAGGTAAATAAATGGGGCAGATTATGGATTTTGCCAACTCTTATCTTTCTAAGCAGACTGGCACTAAATTTATATTTTGTTTCAACGTTTTTGGATATCAGAAAGGAAAAAGTTCTCCCAAATAGCAAGAGCTGATCATCACATTGGTAGAAACCTTCTGGAAGACTCCTTCCTTCTTTCCTTTCTCTTTTTCCTCTTCTTCCTTCCTTCCTTTTTTCATTTTCAGAGCGCATGCACAGAAAATTTTAAATGTTTCTTTCCCTTTAAATTTCCTATAAATGCCAAAATTTATTTATTTCTGAAAACTTGATTTGCTACTTTAATTTCTTTTTTAACTTTTTAAAAATATTTTTATTTATTTTTATGTGGTGCTGAGGATTGAACCCAGTGCCTCACATGTGCGAGGCAAGCACTCTACCACTGAGCCATAGCCCCAGCCCTTCTCTTTTTAACTTTTTGCTGCTTTTATGGACTTCTTTTTTTTCCGGGGGGTGGGGTGGTTTTGTTTGTTTATTTTATAGTACCAGGGATTGAACCCAGGAATACTTAACCACTGAACCACATCTCTAGCCCTTATTTATTTGTTTGTTTGTTTGTTTGTTTTGAGACAGGGCCTTGCTAAGTTGAGGCTGGCTTTGAACTTGAGATCCTCCTGCCTTAGCATTTTCTGTGCATGGGATTATAGGCATGCGCCAGTACATCCATCTGGATTTGGGGTTTAATAAAAAAAAAATAGAGGGATTTGGAAAATAGCTAAGCTAATTCAGTTTGAATATTTTCAACAGGTATTCTCTGAACTGAAGTAAATGAACCCTAAATGAGAGACTTTTTGTGTAGCATACAAGATGAAATCATGAGATCTTTGTGGAAATCATGTGGTTTCTGCATTTTGTGTAACTGGTAGTGAATGGGTGTAAACTCTAGATAGGAGAGTCAAAGCATCTTTATTTCTGTGAAGCTTAGAATTTATCTTTTTGGGGAGATGTTAATGAGCCTCTTAAATTCTGACTTTTTCTCTCTGATTCCATTTGTAGAGTTAAAATGGTCTCTTTCACTCCATCTGACTTTCTCAGGTTTGGAAATAAACTGAGGCTAAAGAGAGCTGTCTGGTGCTTGTTCTTGATGGGTTGGAGGGAATGTCCTGGGCTACAGATCACTTTCCTTTTTGTAACTCTTTGATCTTTTGTCAGCATTTGAGGACTCTTAACTGCTGTACTCAATTATGCCACTTTAGAATTGCCCTGCTATTCTCAATCTCTAATTTGGATAGTTTTTGGACAAGGGACATTTGGCAACAAAATATGCTTCAGTTGCTCTGAGTTGCCTTTAGATATGTTGAAGGATAGCTTGATCTTAACCTGGTTGTCCAGGAACTATGCACCTGCCTGACCTGTTGCTGAGTAACAGGAGAGAGTGGAGGGCTTTATGTGGGCAGCATCATAAAGATAATTTATTTAGTGAATTACCCTGTGAGGAGTTAAGGATGCTCTTAGTAGAAGAAGAGGTTGCTTATTGTAAACAGGCTTCTGGCTGTGGGTCTTTTTTCCCCCTAGAGTTGTGGATGACAACTCTAGAATTTTCTCACATTGAAAGTTATTTAATACAATGGTAGCATTGGCTGATTTTATTTTATTTTATTTATTTATTTTTTTTAATTTTAATATTTATTTTTTAGTTCTCGGTGGACACAACATCTTTGTTTGTATGTGGTGCTGAGGATCGAACCTGGGCTGCAAGCATGCCAGGCGAGCGCGCTACCGCTTGAGCCACATCCCCAGCCCCTCTGATTTTATACATACATGATAGCCAACCTTTATTTTTCCTTTAATTTCGTGACATAATTTTAGACTTTTAGAAAAGTTGCAAGTATTTCCATATACCTTTCACTTAGTTCCTCAAATGTTAATGCTTTATCCTTCTTTGTTTTCATATAAATACCATGTATTTGCATGTGTATGTACATACAGACACATATTTAGTTTTTCTGAAGTGCTTGAGAGTAAATTATAGCCATCCTAACTACTTCGGCATGTGTTTCCTTAAAGACAAAGACAATTTCTTACCCATGTTTCCATGCTCAGAAGTCGGAAGTTAACATTAATTCAGTGCTTATAGCTAATCTATAGCCTTCGTTCACATTTGCAGTTGTGTCTATAATGTTCTTTATAACAAAGAAAATCTCAGACCATGTGTTACATTCAGTTGTCATATCTTTCATATCTGGAAGCTGTTGCTCAGTCCATATCATGACATTGGCATTTTTGAAGCT
The DNA here is from genome assembly GCF_052094955.1 of Ictidomys tridecemlineatus. Classification (NCBI taxonomy): domain Eukaryota; kingdom Metazoa; phylum Chordata; class Mammalia; order Rodentia; family Sciuridae; genus Ictidomys; species Ictidomys tridecemlineatus. The sequence goes on along the minus strand of NC_135491.1, from coordinate 36,334,098 downwards.
TATAGGTTAGTTGTTATGTAATATTTCCTTCCCTGGCTGGCTTTGTTTTTGTTTTAAATCAAATTGTGTAGTACTTCATTTTCTGAAAACAATGAAGTTCATAATTATGAAAAGAAGACTAAGGAGTAAAGTTCCTAAGTGGAGATGGGACCAGGGACACAGCAGCCAGACCTGCTGTACTGGGAACCCTGGCAAAGTAGACAGTGACATTGTCTTTCACAGCTGACTTGCAAGGATGCAGCTAGAGTGCAGGTGCTCTGTTTCACAGTCTTCTCCTTTCCTCTTTTAATTGTTGAGAGCTGTGTGTCAGGGACCAACAAAAGGTAATGGTCTTCTCAGCAACATAGAAAGGCCCTGTCTTAAAATAAAAAACTTTAAAAAGGACTGGGGATGTGGCTCAGTGAACTAACGCCCCTGGGTTCAAGTCTGGTTTAAAAAAAAAAAAAAAATGATGATCTCTGGTATATGGTTGTGTTACTGTTCCCTGAACCCCTGCAACAGGCTTTTGAGTTCTTGTTTTAACATTTCATACCAGACCCCACTGGCCTCTAGTTAGCTATGCTATTGTAACAGTGTTTCAGCAATACAAAACTCCTTTTCCCCTTAGGTTTTTTTTCCCCCTCAGCCACACTGGAGAACAAAAACACAGCATGGAATACTGTGGCATACAGAATCAGACCCCCAGATTTGATTCTTGACCCCCCTCTACTGTTAGCTGTGACCTCCACTATGCTGACTCTACAGCATAGAGGTTTTATGAGGATTATACTTACTACTGCCTAATAATTTGAAAATAATGGTGGTAACAGTGCTTACTATATGCCAATCACTGTTCTAAGTGCCTTGTAAAGCTTACTTGATTGAGATACCCTTATTTTTTCAGAACTGCTTTTAGTCTTCAAATTCTTTGGCCCATGTAAGACAGGAAATGGTATGTGTAATGAGAGTATTTCTAATTAATGTCTTTGATTTTTCTATCTAGCTGTTTGATAGTTTAGCAGATAGCAGAGGTTTTCAATCACTACTTATCCAATCAGTTTTCTCCTTTGCTGATCCAACATCTTTCTTTAGGAATAGAATCTGTTGGGAAATTTTACGGGCTCTGTGCTGATTTCAGATTCTAGATATTAAGGAAATGGGAGTGGCAACAGGAAATGGGAGCCAGCAGCTGGGAAACAAGTTTGTAACTTGATGTCAGTGAACTGGTCTTCATTCCTGGAAGTCAAAATTACATGTAACTCATTGGAAGAGCACCCCATTTTGTTTCAGTTTTTCCATTTGTACATTCTTGATATGCAACTGTTCAGAGCTTGAATACTTTCCATTTGGCAGTTATCTAGTAAACATTTTATTTTTTGAAGTGTGACATGGGTGTTCAAAAATTTTAAGTGCCTTAGATATAACTACTTAAACATCTTGACACATAGATTATACAAGTCTGTAAATGATTTAACTTAACTTTAAAAGTTCTTGTGGGCAAGCCCATTTTGTCTCAGTTTTTCTCTTCTGATTCAGGCATGCTCTTTTAATACATCCCAGTCCATAAGGTAGCATATGAACCATGTGATTGGCTTACATTGTTTTCAGGTTGTATTTATTATATTAACTTCAAAAGGAGTCTTACTTCTGATTACTCTTGTGTATTTAAGCCAGTGAAGAAAAAGAAGATAAAACGTGAGGTTAAGATTTTGGAGAACCTTCGTGGTGGAACAAATATCATTAAGCTGATTGATACTGTAAAGGATCCTGTGGTAAGTGGCTGATGGCTGAGAAGTGTGCTAATGGACTGGAGGGGGGGGCAGGGGGCGGGGGGGGGGGTGTTGAATATACAGAGCCTCAAGGTGCACAGTGTGTTTACTGGTGAATAGTTTTGAACACCAGACAAAAATCGAGATGGCCCAGTGATAAGGTAGCCACCACTATTTTTATAAGAATATAAAAGGATATTCAGAAAAACCCTTGTCCTGTGTTATCATTATTTTGATTTAGCCCACAAATGTTTGCTGTGTAGCTCCCGTGAGCCTCTGCTTTTATCCTTTTTTTGAAAGCTTATTACTGCCAGTTTGCATTACCTTACCTCACTTAGTAAGCTTGACATTTGAAAACCTGTATTTACCCAAGGAAATACTGGAGTATCTCTGTGTGGACACCTGGCATGTAGAGCTGAGCAAGTCACAGCCCACTAACCCCTTGAGGTCAAGAAGCCTGCTGTATCTCATAACTAGTCTTTAATTCCAGAGTAGATGCTACTAAAAGTTTTACCAATCAAAATAGTTTTGTGAAAATGCTTAATTTTTAGCCATTTTAGATGTGCTGTTTAATTTTGTTTTCTCTCCCTGGGGAGTAACTTAGCCTTAAGTTAGGACACCCACACACTTATATATACACATGTACTTTTATACCACTTTCTATCCCATTTCTGAACTCTGCCTTCTGTACCCCAAATATTTCCATGACTGTTTTCTGTTTATTTAAGAAGTAGGTCTTTGTTTCTGTCTGCTATAGCGCATGTGGTGTAATAGCTAATATGTATTGAGTGCTTATTGCAGGCCAGGCACTTTTCAGAGGATTTAACTATATTGCATCATTTTAAAAAGCCTCAAACAATCCAGAGGGGTATCTGCTGTCATTGTCCACATTATAGTGATAAAAACAAAAGTCTGCAGGAGTAATTTGCCCAAGGTTACACAGTATTGTTGAGTAAGAAAAGGTTTTTTTTCCGGGCTGGGGTTGTGGCTCAAGTAGTAGCATGCTTGCCTGGCATGCGTGAGGCACTGGGTTTGATCCTCAGTACCACATAAAAATAAAATAAAGATATTGTGTCCAGCTAAAGCTAAAAAATAAAATAACTCCTCTTAAAAAAAAAAAAAAAGAAAAGGTTTTTTCCTGTGGACCCTGGAAAGACCAAAAAGGGATGGTTGTATGCCAAAATGTATCTGATTGTCATTCAAAATATAGTCCATCCTGCATGGTGTTGCATGTCTGTAATCCCAGTAGTTGGAAGGCTGAAGCAGAAGAGTCACAAATTTGAGGCCTGCCCAGGCAACTTACACCTGGTCTTTAAAAAAAAAAAAAAATTATTTTTTTCAAAGGACTGGGGATGTAACTCAGTAGTTGAACACTTGGCTAGTGTGTGTGAGACCCTGGACTTGATCCCTAGTATCACCAAAAAATATATATATATTTGTACATATACATCCAGCCTGCTAAGTTCAGACTGATTTAATAATGACTAGCCCAGGGCTGTCTAATGTTTGAAAATGGCCTACATTAAAAATGAGTGTTGCCCATTTTTAAGATATTTTTTTAAAAAGAATACATACATGAAAATATGTGTTTTCAGAATTTTTAAAATGTGAGCCAGTGCCATAACATAGTATACCAGGAGTATCTTTTTTTTTTTTTTTTTTTGGGCACCAAGTATTGAACCTAGGGGTGCTTAACTACTGAGCCACATCTCTACCCTTGCCTCGCTAAATTGCTGAGGCTGGCTTTGAACCTGTGGTCCTTCTGCCTTAGCCTCCCCAGCTGCTAGGATTGTAGGCATGTGCCATTGCACCCAGCTCACCAGGAGCATCTTCATTTTTTAAAAAAATTAACAGAATTCAGTATTACTTAGTATATTTGTAATTTGTTAAAGTGTTTGTTTTACTACTTCATAGAACAAATTGGAGTAGATGAAAAGCATCAGGGAATCCTCATCCCCTAAGTTTGAGAGGATCAAACTTAGTCCTGAGTCCATAGAGCATTCTGATTTGGGACAGGTGAAAAATCATTTGTTCGAAGCTGCTGCTTGAGCTGTGCATTGTCCTGGCAAAGACCTGCGTGCGTGCACTGTGCCCTATTTCCTAGGTAACTTTCACCTAGTTCTGAAGCAAATGTTGTCAGCAGTGAAGATTTCCAAGATGGCTTTTTGTCGGTGTTGTTTCTATAACCCAAGCCTCTGCTTTTCTCCTGATTTTGAAACCTTATTACTGCCAATTAGCATTATTTTACTTCTGACATTTTGAAAATCTGTACTTTCATAGGAAGTATTAAACATTTTATACTTATTGCTTTAAAGACTATGGTGCTTTTAAAATTTTGATTAAGTATGATTTTGGGGGGAACATTGTCTTCTAAAGTGAGATATTCTAACTGGGGCAGTAATTTCACGGGGTAACTTATTGATAGTTTCACAGATAGTTACATTTTCTTTTGGAGGTCTTGAAAAGATTTGTAATAGATTCCCAAGACCTATGAAAATTCTGTCAAGTGCATCTTGCTTGCTAAACCTAGATGACATGTGTCACTCCTTTTGTAGTTGGCAAATTGAAATATTGCAGAGTGGAAATCTTCATAAAATCATTGACAGATTGGTTAAGGTCAGTGTGGGTTGCTCAAAAAATACCTTCCTTTAAAAAAAAACAAAAACAACTTTTTATTAAGTAAAATTTTCATTTACAGAAGTAAAGTGAATAACATGACCCTCCTGCACATATCACCAACCTTGTTTCATCTGTACTCACTTCCCCCATCCCACCATAGCTGTATTTTGAAGCAAATTTCAGACGTCATAAAAATTTAAGAAAATATTTTTTTTTAAAGAGAGTGAGAGAGGAGAGAGAGAATTTTTTTAATATTTATTATTTTTTAGTTCTCGGCGGACACAACATCTTTATTGGTATGTGGTGCTGAGGATCGAACCCAGGCCGCACGCATGCCAGGCGAGCACGCTACCGCTTGAGCCACATCCCTAACCCAAGAAAATATTTTTTAACAGACCATCCTTAATGATTGAGTCCCTTTTCATCTTAAATGAAATTTAGAAATGGACCAGTATGGCAAAAACAAATTACATTCATTACTGTCTGAATACCTAAAAAGCATTAATATTTTCTCTTACAGTCAAAGACACCAGCTTTGGTATTTGAATATATCAATAATACAGATTTTAAGGTACGTGTACATTTTCTTTCTAATACAGGGTTGTGGGAGGGTGGAGAGCTGGTGATGAGTACAGCTGGAACTCTAGGACACAGAAGTGCCAGGGATGTCCTTGTGAGAGTAGGAATAACAGATTGGATTCTTTACACAGGAATATAGGGTGCAGAAAGTATTGGATTCTTGCATTTGGAGAAGTTATCACCCTTTGTCTGGCTTACTCTGAGAGTAACTGCCCATCTGGATCTAACCTAATGCTTCCTGTTTTAGACAATAGTTTTATGTGGATGTTAACTTTGATTTTCATAAGAAATCTTACATTGCTGATGGGAGGGATAAAGTGATTTAGGGCCCTTGGGGGGAAAGGTGGTATATTGAATTGGAGATGTGAAATGATGACTGTGTGTTCATATACACCAAGCAAGCAAATCGTACTGAAACCTAATTATTAGGAGTCACTGCTTTAGAGGAGCCCTGTCATGGGATATTTGTATTTTCTTATAATGTGTATTGATTTAGATTTTGAAATGTTCTTTTAAGAGCATGGTTTTGAACTTTTTTGATGAATTTTTTCTTATTATTGTTCAAAAACAATTTTTTTTGTGTGTGTGTGTGTGTGTGAGAGAGAGAGAGTGTGTGAGATAGATGCTAGGGATTGAACCCAGGTCCTTATGCATTTGAGGCAAGCACTGGACCAACTGAGCTATATCCCCAGCCCCCAAAACAAACTATTAACTTCTGATAAGACTTTGGGGTTAGACATACTGGTAGAAACCCATTTTTAGTGCATAATTTGAAAATATAAGTAACAAAATATTGGTGTTGATTTTCAGCAGGATATAAAGGACTTTAGGTGATCATAACTCTGGCACTGAATCAGAGACATGATTTTTTTGCTATAGAAGCTGAAGACAACCAAATCCACCAGTAAAGTTCCTACTATTGGGAGTGGTGCTTTGAGTGAAAATATAAGGAACTTAATCCTCCGTTTAATTTTTCTTAGGTAATTATTCTAAAGTAAAGTTAGTGGAAAATAAGCAAAAGAAAGAAGAAAAATTTTCAGTTATAAAGTAATAAGTAGCAAGTTTTATATACCACATAGCATTTTCCATGGGTAACTGATATTCCTGTTAATGTGAGTCACTACAGATGAAATCTTCAATGAACTCTAAAAAGTGGGATGTAAGCTGGGTATTGTAATGCATCACACCTGTATTCCCAGGTACTCAGGAGACTTAGAAGAAGAATCCCTACTTTGAGGCCAACTGGACAATATAGTGAGACCCTGTCACCAAAAAAAAAAAAAAAAGGCCAGGAAGGGATGGTGAATCTCTTCCATCCCGTAGCAGAGGATTTAGCTGGTAGAGTACTGTACCATGTAGCCAATCCTGTGAATCACCCAGGTCTGTCAAGATGTACATGAGTGGGAATGTGTATTCCTGTCCTAGAGTGCCAGACAGACTTTGATAAAACCATTTTCCTAATGCTGAAATTTAAAAACTGCTCACAATGCAGCATCATAGTGTAGATCCCTTCGATTAAAATACCTGTGCTTTATTAATGAGTTTTTACCAGCTGTCTGGTCACATGTGTAAAATTTCACAGCAGTATTTTGTGTTTCTTAAAAGTGACATCTGTCTTCCTGGTTGATGTTAACAACATGGAGATCAGTTAGCAGGAATTCTTATTCCCTGGGAAATTGTATTACTCTGTGTGGGACTTGAAGCCTGGGGTTTTTTGAAGAAGACACACATTCTCCTTCTTTAAAAGGTCATTGGGATCAGTGTTTTTTGATGCATACATCTCTAAATATATCTGTAATTTATCCTTTTGATTTGTAAAGAATTCTAGATTGAAATTCAGAATTTCCTCCGTTTTGAAAAGATTGTTCCAGTATTACCAATAAAGCCATTCCAGTTGTATCTGATGTGATTTTTTTTTCCCTTGAAGATTTTAGGATTTTCTCTTCATTCCCAGTCTTCTGAAATTTCACAATGATGTGCCTTCCTGTGGGTTCCTTTTATCTTTTGTTCTGGATGCTTGCTGGGTTTTTTCTAAAAATTCATGTTCTTCATTCTGGGAAAATATTTTTAATGTTCTTTGATTTTTCTCCCCTTTCTTCTTTGTTCTCACTTTCTAAAACTCATTCAAATGTTAGACTTCATATCTTAGAAGTCCATTTCAATTTTTGAACTCTTTAAAAATAGTCTTTTTCTTTTATGTTTTATGTAATAGCTTTATTCATACCTTTTCTCTATTTTTCTTCCAATTGCTTTGTGATTATTATTTGTATCTATGATAATTGTTTGAAATATTATGGTTCATATTTTGGAGTAATGCTCTAAAAAGCAGTCGCTTCTATCTCAAGAACACAGCTTAGCCCTGTGTCTGCTGGCATCTTAGTCTCAAGTTGATGAGAGCTATGGGGGGTGTTAAGAGACTTACACTTAATTCCTCGTTTCCAGTGTGGTCTTTAAACCCATTTTCTGTTTTCAACTCACTCTGTTTACTCTCTTTCATCCTGAGCCTTTCTGTAGTTCTTCAGTTTGTAGTTTTATATTCTGGGCCTAATTCACTATTAGCAGAATTTTTAGCTTTTTTTGGTCTGTAGAATTAGCTGGACATTTCTAGCTTTGGAGTGTCGTCTCTTCCTCCCTGAGTTCTTGAGAGTTCTCTCTCCTTTTACTGTTATTCCCCCGCTCCTTAGATTGTTATTTTAGAGGAGCTTCAGAAAGAAGCAGAGGTGTTTGATATGTCATGTTTAACTGGAGGTCCCCTTGAATGTTCAAGTCATGATATTTTAGTTCACTTACAAGATTATTAAATATCAGGTAGTAGGTATGTATTTTGAAAGAGCAAAATAATGGCAGGAGAGTTACTTCTTTTCCCCAGATAGTATGATAGGCATAGTCTGTTGGTTTAATGTCCTAATGTCCTTCAGGCTTATGTGTCTATCTTACTAGGAAAGTCTGTTTCTATTTTTTTTGTTTGTTTGTTTTAACATAAAGGATATTGATAATTGTTTTTAAGGTGTCACCCAGAGAGTTTGTCACTGGCGTAAGAACAGGATAAATCAACAGTGGTGGCAGCTGGGGATGCATCTCAGTGGTAGAGTGCTTGCCTAGCATGTATATATAAGGTCCTGGGTTGAGTCCCCAGCGTGGAGTGGGCGGGATACTACAGCTGCAGCCCATTCTTTTTAGTACTTTTTATTGGCACAATTAATAATTAATTTCCTTTTATTGTTAGAGTCCTCTGATTTTGTATCAAGGTTATACTAACTTACAAATTGAGTGGCATTTTCTTGTTTTAATCTCTGAAATTACATATAAGAGAGGTAAATCCAGGTAGGTGTCTGTTAGAGTTGGGAGGAAAACTTTGGACTGTACATTCCTTTTAAAAATATTCTATAGGGGGCTGGGATTGTGGCTCAGAGGTAGAGCATTCGCCTAGCATACATGAGGCACTGGGTTCTATCCTCAGCACCACATAAATGTAAAGACATTGTTTCCACCTATGACTAAAAAAAAAAAAAAATAGGTTAAAGTCTTTCAAGGTTTTCTCTTCACAGTCTGTTTGGATAATATTTCTAAAGTTATTCACTTTAAACTTTATTGTCATGAAGTTATTGATAAAATTCTCTTTAAGACTTAAAAACTCTATCTGTAGTCAGGCTTTCCTTTAAATTTTAAACATTATCCATGCTTTTGTTCCCTTTTTAAAAATTTTTTAGGTAAACCTTGCTAGATCTAGATCTCCTACCCTTTCAAAGAACCAGCTTTTGGATTTATTGTTCACCTGTTGTTCTTGTTATTTTTTGTATTTCATTCTCTTTCTTCTCCTGTCTTAATTGTTTTTATTCCTTCAATTTTCTTGGGCCTCCACTGGTTTTTCCCTGACTGCTTGAGTTGGAGTCAGCTCATTTGATTTGTTTCAACTTTCCTTGATTCATAATACATGTGCTTAAGTTTATATAACCTCAAGCACCATTTTAGTTGTATTCCATGGTTGTTGAACTCTATTTCTAGATAGTTGTTCAAATTATAAATGCAAATTCCAAACTTGAGGATTTGGATTTTACCTTCTAGACTTTTTCCATTAGAAATTTTATTTTGCCATATTTGCAGTTATTTTTCTTCCTCCCCTTTCTATCTCTTTGTCTTTTTGCTGAGTCATCTTGAAGCTGCAGAAGAAAAAGTATCATCATGATATTCCTCCACTCCTGAAGATGTCAGCACTGGCATCAGGTCATTCTCCTGCATAACCACAATGCCATTCATATACCCAAGAAATTTAATATTTATGATAATGCCATCTAGTATCAAAATTTCACCATAATTATCCCAGTAATATCCTTTCTTCCTATATGCTTGTGAGTTTGTAGGGCAGAATCCAACTGTTTTTTTTTTTTTTAGAAAATTATTATTTTATTGTTGATTCCTAATTTGATGGCACTGTGTCCAGAGAACATGATCTATACAGGTGAACATCCTTAATCTAAAATAATCCACAGTTCAGAACTTTTATAAGTACTTATGTGATGCCATAGGTGGAAAATTGAAATCACCATGAAATAGAGTTTCATGCACAAGATTATATAAAGTATTGTATAAAATTACATTTTTATACAGTCTCTGTGTAAGGTGTATGTGATACAAATGAATTTCATGGTTAGATTTGAATATCCCCAAGGTGCTTTCTTATACCTACACAAATATTACAAAATCTGAAAACTGAAACATTTCTGGTCCCAAGGATTTCAGATTAAGGGAACTTCAGCCTATATAATGTTGATTATTTGAAATCTATGATCTTTGCTTTGTGACTTTAGTGCATGGTCATTTTTTATGCCATACTTGTTAGTTCAGTTGTTAGCCTTGACTTTTCTCTTATATGTTAAATCGGGAAGAAATGAACTGTTCATAGGTCATTAACATTGTTTTGTCATTTTCTTGTAAGACTTCAAGAAAATAAGTGATGTTTTTAGTTTACTTATTTGTTCCATTACAGATTTGTTCTAGTTCCCTAAATTTCTAGAAATGTAGGCCTTGGTTTTGTTCTACATTTTGGAGGTTACAGGTTAACAACAGCTAAACTGATAACTGTGATGTTAAACACCTCTTTCACTTTCACTTTAAATCTCTCCCTTCCCCCCATGTGGCCAGCCCTGGAAATTATGGACATAGGGCTGGGCTATATGAGGGAATGCCTACTCTGCTGGCTAAAAGTTCATAAAGCACGAAGGCCTCCCAAATGACAGTTGGGCATGGGCCTTGATCTGGCCTTTATCTCCTTAAGACACAGCTGCATCTGAAGAGCTGCCTGTACATGCAGCAGGAATGAGAGAGATCCACTGGTGGCCATCCTATGGTGTCTGTGGCTTGAGACCCAGGAGGCCCTGAGCCAGATGATCAAGTTGCAGCATCTGCCATTTTCTTCCTATCTGCCCCCTCTCCCTCCTTTGTGTGGTGGTATTGGGGATTGAACCCAGAGGCACTCTACCACTGAGCTATATCCCCAGCCCTTTTTATTTTTTGTTTTTAGACAGGGTCTTGCTAAGTTGCTGAGGCTGGCCTTAAATTTGGAATCTTCTTACTTTGGCCTCCTGAGTTGCTAGGATTACAGGTATACACCACCACACCCAGCCACCTTGAGCCCTTTAGAGCAGTCCTGTAGTGGAACTGATTTCTAGAGAAATATCAGTGTATTTGAGAATTTGCAGCCAAACCAGGACCAGTGAATAGTTTCTTCATTGGTACCATCATAATCTTTCTGGAAGCATTGGCTGTTTTTTTTTTGGGGGGGGGGGGTGTTTTTTTTTTAAATATTTATTTTTTAGTTGTAGTTGGACACAATACCTTTGTTTTATTTATTTTTATGTGGTACTGAGGATTGAACCCAGGGCCTCACACTCGATAGGAAAGCACTCTACCACTGAGCCACAACCCCAGTGTTTTGTTTCTGATAAGTCTTTCTATGATTATGTGAGCAAAGCTATATTCCTGCCAATATTTACAGTTTGTTGTTTAATAATATTCTACACATAGCTAGAGGGAAATTATGGTTCTTTTGGAGTTTCCCTTTTGAATTTGTTATGGACTCTTCTAGGTTTTTTCCTTGTTTTTTTTTGTTGTTGTTGTTGTTGTTGTTTTGTTTTGTTTTGTTTTTTGGGTTTTTTTTTTTTTTTTTTTTTTTTGTGTGTGTGTGTGTGTGTGTGTATGTGTGTTAGGGTTTGAACCCAGGGCCTTATGCATGTGAGGCAAGAGCTCTACCAACTGAGCTGTATCTCCAACCTCTTCTATTTCTTGAAAAAGAGCTTCTGTTTTGTTCCATTGATTAGTGATCATTATAAAAACATGTGCAGAGAACCACCATACTTAGTGTGGAGTAGATAAAGTATATGCTATTCTATATGAGGATTAGAAGATGGTTGAGGAGTATGGAGAAAATGTGTGTGGTACCCAGATATAGAGTGGACCCTCAACATACTGGGAGGGTAGGGAGAGTTCAGAGGTCTTGAATCACCAAACTTGTGACCATCAGCTGCTGCAGTACCCATCTCCCCTCATCATGTGTGTGTGGCATGGTACCCAGGGAGTGCTGACATGAGGCTCTTGAAGTGAAGCAGGCTCATGTTTACAACAGTGAAAATTTACCTTGAGAACTTTGGGTTATTGCCATTTCTTGGTCATCCAAGTGAAGAATGTTAACCCTGGGGACACTAGTTATGTTAGTTTCCTTTGACCACCACAGATTGAGAACAAATGGCCTGGGAGTTCAGAGAAGGGTGAGACCACTGTCATTCTGTAAAAATCGGATGGGATGGGTTTGATGTTGCATGTTAAGAGCAGGGAGAGGGCTGGGGATGTGGCTCAAGCGGTAGCGCGCTCGCCTGGCATGTGTGCGGCCCGGGTTCGATCCTCAGCACCACATACCAACAAAGATGTTGTGTCCGCCGAGAACTAAACAATAAATGTTAAAAATTCTCTCTCTCTCTCTCTCTCTCTCTCTCTCTCTCTCTCTCTCTCTCTCTCTCTCTCTCTCTCTCTCTCTCTCCTCTCTCACTCTCTCTAAAAAAAAAAAAAAAAAAAAAAGAGCAGGGAGAGGGAAGAGTAGAGGTAGCCAGCTCAGGTCGTGTGGTCAAAGACGGGGACTCCTGGGAGTTGGAATGGAGATCAGAGCTACAAAAGTTAGAGGAAGCAAGAGTGGACCCTGGAGAGGCCCAAATTTTAGACCCAGGAAGTTAAAAGTTACAGATAATGTTCTGTGTCCTTCCTCTTAGAGCTCCTGAGAAGGAAGGATGAAGTACAGTTGTCCAGTACTTTGTGATATATTAGGTCTAAGCACTATTGCATAGCTGATATCTTTTGTATTAAGTAAAATTGATACTGACTAGAATAACTAGAGATATTATGTCAGTAGTCCAAGGACATTAGTTTTTATGCTTTATGCCAATTACACAGATGCATGGTATATATACCACATAATATGAGAGGAAGTCCAAACAAAATAGTTCATATTGGTTTTCTGGAAGTAAAATATTCTAGTTCTTCAAGGCTTAGAGAATTTGATCTTTTCTCTTTCACAGGCTATTTATTGACTTGATGTTCAGTTTAGAACAGTCTCTCTGAGTGATCTTCCTTAACACCCAAGATGGTATCTTAAGCCTGCGCCTGCACATTCCAGCTGTCGGTTGTGGCCGAGTGCTAGCTAAGAAGCCTCCCTTGCAGAACAGAGCAGCAAGAACAAAAAACCTGAGATATGGTTGTTATGGAGCTGAAGCTCTCCTGAGTAAAAATAGTGGCTTATTTGTGTCACTTAGCTCCAATGCATTTCAGCCCCAACCAGGGTCGGCCGTCAGCTCTGGAGCAGCTTCAGGACACTGCCAATGTACTGGTCTATGCCTTTTAATTCCCTGCCATGCCCTGAGCTAGCAGCTGTCTGAGGTTGATGAAGTCATATATTCTCACTAAGCTGGGAGAGTTACCCTTTCCTAAAAGGGGAATAAAAGTGGAAGTGTGGCCTATTCTCCCCTATACATACTCATGAAATAACTCCTGTATCATTCTACAGATATATGGTCTTATCTTTCCCTTTACATAGATACATTGTGTATGTTGTTCTGTGTTCCTTGAAGAGATTCCCTACACTGCTTGAGTCTTCTAGGCTTCATAAAGGCATTTGGTTAATTTTTATACAAATTGCTGCCTAGATTGATGGGAAAAGAGATTTATTTGGAATTGATTAGATATCAAAGGTAATAGTATAGTTTTTGACAAGAATCTATGATGCTTTTAATGAATCTTGTGCTCTCAGAAGAGAAATGTTTTTAGAACTTCAGTGGGTGGGTCTTTGGATTATCAGTAATAAAAGTTTTCATCTGTTTGTCGTTTGGCCTGTGATAATTTTTGGCACTCCATCTTTTTCTTTTTAATGCCTCACTCCACTCCTTTTTTCTTACCCACAAGACATCAGTTTTTGCTTGTGAAACATTCTTTTCCAGCCTGGAATTGATTTGAGGGGCAGGAATGGATGTTTGTAATCTTTTGCCATCTCTGAATGGAAGAGCAACTCATTGTCCTCAAGTTTCTTTCACAAACAGTTCAATATTAACAACTGTTATGCCATAAACTTCATCAGCTGATGAAGTTCTTCAGAACTCAGTTCTTCAGAGTACACTGTGGTGCTGCAGGGCGGTTGGTTTGATTAATTGCAATAAGAATACGAGGACATGGGCTGGGGTTGTGGCTTAGCGATAGAGTGCTCATCTAGCACATATGAGGCCCTGGGTTCAATCCTCAGCATCACATATAAATAAATAAAATAAAGGTATTGTGTCCAACTAAAAAAAAAGAATATGAGGACAATTGGACAATGTAGACTTCACAATAAAGTAACTGTGCTTATTAAAATCACAGAGCATAAAATAACCAAAAATCCAAGTTGGCTTACCTGTTTTCCTCCCATGAAATTTCTTTTGCGTTTTTTTGTTTTGTTTTGTTTTTCTGGTCTCTTTTGAAGATTGAAATATTTCTAATGTCATTCTTCATCTTTACCATTTATTCCAAATCGGGTAGTAAAATGTCTGTGGGGTTCCTTAGTATCTTAAGCACTAAGTTTGCAGAGAATGACTGACACTTGGGATGACAGGTCCCAATGAGACTAAACTAACTTTGTTTTCTGAAATCTGTTTCAGCAACTCTACCAGATCCTGACAGACTTTGATATCCGGTTTTATATGTATGAACTACTAAAAGTAAGTAACATTCATAAACAGTGAAGTTTTTCAAGTTCATCTATTAAAGAAGCTTTTGAAAGGACAGAGAGACCTCAAGCAGAATATTTCTTGAGGTTTAACTTTTGTGGCCTCCATCATGGAATCTCACATAGAAATTTCCGTTGGAAGGCTGGGGTAGTAGCTCAGTGGTAGAGCGCTTGTCTAGCATGTGTAAGGCACTGGATTTGAGTCTCAGCACCACATACAAACAAACAAATGAAATAAAGATCCATCAACAACTGGGGGAAAAAAAAGAAGGAAGAAATTTTCCATTGGAACTGGGAAAGATGGGCAAGTCAAAGGGTACAAGGGTCATTATACCAAATATTAGAATCTCATAGTTGTTTGGGGTTTTTTTGTTTTGTTTTTGTTTTTGGGGGGTTTTTTGCCCTTGGATTTTCTCTTTGCCACTTAATACTTACTATTTGTTTTCTCTGTATAACAGATAACCCCAGACGTAATGACTTTTAAAAATCATTTATCATTCCTCATAATTTCATGAGTTAGCTATGTGATTTTTTAGGTCTGGGTCAACTTGACTGGGTCAAGATGTCCTCATTTACATCTGGGACCTCAACTCAGGCAATTGGGATAGTTGAGGTCTCATCCTCCAGGAGTTAGTTCAGGTCCACCTAGAGTCCCATGGTAGTCTCTAGGTTAATATAGGGAAAAGTGGTGGGTGGATCTTCTAAGTGACTTACTAATCCCAAACACTTTGAAATTTTGAAGCATAACTGGTTGATGGAGGAGTGATCATTTTTAGTTTGACAAGGTAAACACTTAAGCTAAGAATTCTAAAATGCTATAAACCAGTGGGTCCTATCTTCTTAGGGTCCTGGATCATTAAGAACCTGATAAAAGCTGTGAACCCTCCTGTCAAAGTACATCTATAAGTATACAATATTGCCTAAAACTTTAGGGGGATATAGATCTCAAGAACCTCTGAAAGAAGATAGATGACAAAGGTCATAATTGAAGAAAATTGCCAAGGTGGGGTTTTGATGGGATTGTGAAGAGTGTGAATCAAAGTACTAGTCCTTGGCATGCACCTGTAATCCCAGCAGCTTGGGAAGCTGAGGCAGGAGGATCGAGTATTCAAAGCCAGCCTCAGCAAAATCGAGGCACTAAGCAACTTGGTGAGACTCTGCTTCTAAATAAAGTACAAAACAGGGCTGGAGATGTGACTCAATGGTCGAGTGCTCGAGAGTTCAATCCCGGTTACCAAAAAAGAAGAAGAAATGGATGTTTTCTAACTACTTGCACAGACCACATGACATTAGAGAGAACCACAGTGGTGTATTTGGGGGTTCATTCATGTCTACTGGGTTTCCTTTGTGTAAGTAGAAAGATGAAGGAGGTAGCACTTGATTGACCCCATCTTTCTCGTCCTTTCTAGACTAGAATTGAAGCTTTATAGTGTGGAAGAGGTTTGTATTGCCATGTCCTATGAACTGTCAGGCTAGCCCTTCCTTGAAGGTCTTCCCAGAAAATTCCATGCACTTTTCCCATGGGAGCTATAGTCCAAATCTCACAGGTGGTTATTAAATCCAGTATTGAGATTTTGCAGTTTTTAGCTAGCACCAGCAAAATAACGATTTATAACCTAGCACATTGGTCCTTAGGTCAGGCAAAGGAAGGCACCCCTGTAATATAGGTTTTTACAGGATAGCCAGGCAGATGTCATTCAGTGCTCACCTAAGTCCTGCTTTCTGGAGACTGGAATAGGGCATGTTTCTTTCTGCTAATAAAGCATAGATTCCAAGTGAAACTTGAAAAACATCTTTCATGCTTAATGGTCAGAAACTGTACCAGATTTTAAAAGTGAAATAATTCCCCAAGGAATTTAAAAGCATGTCAGTAACTCCACAGGGAGTCTGACTGGTGAACTTGGCAAGAAAATTAATTACCTCGCTGTATTTGTTCAGCCTTTGCTTTCATCAGGTATCTTTTACATCTAGGTATTGTGGTTCTTATTGGTTTATTTCTGTTGGCACACTAAGCAAAACAACAGAATCAACATTGCTAAATTTTCTCTTTGGGGAAAAATACAGGAGTTGGGTAGAGGTGATATTTAACTTCATTGAAAATATAAAAGAAATTGAGGCTGTGACTCAGCAGGAGTTCCCTGAGGCTCTGCAACAGAGTCTGATCTGATTCAATTTGAGGGAGATCAGCCTTTCATGACCCTTGATTTCCTAAGGCACTGTCTCAAAGGCACTTGAGAATCTTGCTACAACTATTGTAAAGCAAAGAAAAATATTAAATTGAAATAGAATGCAAGTGAAGTGAATAAGTCTTAAGTGCACAGAATTTTACATTTTACGTAAGTAAAACCTTCATGCAAATGTATGTAGGACCATACTATGCAATATGGTAGCTGCTACTCATAGGTAGCTGTTTCAATTAAGTAAAATGAAGAATTCAGTTCCAGGCTAAGGATGTAGCTTGCCTTGCATATACAAGGCTCTGGGTTCGATCCCCAACACCTGGGGGGAAAAAAGATTTCAGTTTGTAGTCATAGTAGTCACATTTCAGGTGCTCATTTCATGTGACCTGTGGTTACTATATTGTTCAGTGCATACAAAGACATTGTTCCAGAAAGTTCTGTTGGACCAGGGCTGTAGAAATATTATAAACATCCTGGAAGATTCTCTTGTCCACTTCATTTTCATATTTCCTCCTCTGGAGATATTGTTCTTACCTCTACCATCACAGTTTAATATTACTTGGTTTTGATCTTTTGATCAAATAAAAAGCATTATACATTGCACAGCCTTGTGTGTAGGGAAGGCAAAGTCAAGACCAGCTTGTTCTGGAGTGCTGATCCTGGGGTCATTCTCTGGATTATGTATTCTTTAGAACAGTGTCTGTCTTGGTCTGTTCAGAGTTTCCTAATCAGGTTGAGTTTGTCCCCCACAGGGGAGTAGTTGGCAGTATCTGGAACCATTTGTATTGTTAAAACTGGAAGCAGGGCTGGGGTTGTGGCTCAGTGGTACAGCGCTTGCCTTGCACACCTGAGGCCCTGGGTTTGATCCTCAGCACCACATAAAAATAAATAAGTAAATAACAAAAGTTTGGTTTGGTTTGGTTTTAATGGAAGCAGAGGTGGATATTGGCATCCAGCAAGTAGAGCCCAGTAATTCTGCTTAACATTCTCTAATACACCAGGTAGCACCCCACAATAAATTACTTGATCCAAAATGTTAATGCTGAAGTTGTGAAAAATTCCACATGAAAATTTCCACAAAGAGCACTCACTGGTATGCACATGGTAGTTTTCATATGATTATGGCTGCTGTCACATTACTTAAAGAATATATATATCATTGACCTCGTGCGACCTTTCAGTGCTTTTAATACAAGCCAAGGATCCTATCTTTGAAATTTATGGAAATAATTAATTGTGTTAGGAAGAGAAATCTAACAGATTTTTATGTTTAAAAAAAAGAGAAAGTTTTCCACATCTCATTAGTTTATTCCTTTGGCAACAACTATGCAAAATAGCAGAATCAAAAACTTTTAAAAATGTCTTTCATGGTAGTGGTCAGATAACGTACCAAATTTGAACAAAGATTTGAGTAAATATTTCTCCAAAGGCAGACTATCCAGTAAGCACATGAAAAGACATTCAACTTCATTCATTCATAGGAAAAGAGAAATCAAAACTACAATGAAATATTACTTTGTACCTATTGTAATAGCTATAATTTTTTAAAAAATGAACAACGACAAGTACTGGTAAGAATATAGAGATGCTGAAATCCTTATTTATTGCTGGTGGGAATACAAAGTGGTGCAGCCACTATGAAAGATAATTAGGCAGTTCCTTAAAAGTTAGGTGTAAATTTACCATACAACCTAACACTTCTGTCACTAGGAATCTACCCAGGAGAAATGAAAGCATTTGTCTTTCAAAGACTGTACATGAATGTTCATAGCATCTTCATTCTTAACAGCCAAAAAAGTAGAAACAATCCAAATGTTCACCAGCTAGAATATTCATAAAATGAACTGCAAGAAAATAGCAGTATGAGTGAATCTCAAAAGTATTATACTGGGCCAGGTATGGTGGCTCATGCCTTTAATCTCATTGGCTCAGAAGGATCACAGGTTCAAGACCAGCCTGGACAACATAGTGAGTAGAAATCTAGCTCAGTGTTGGAGCACTTGCCTAGCATTCATGAGGCCTTGGGTAACGCACACACACACACACAGAGGAAATCTTCAGTAACTGATACAAAAAGGGATTATGAAATGAAAGAAAGTAGAGTACTGCACTTTAATCATGTCATTTTATTAATGTTCAGAGGTAGCAGAAAACAGGTGGGGCATATTTGGGAATGGGGATTGACTGCAAACAAGTTCAAGGGAAATTTGATAGAGGGGGATTCTAAAACTAGATTATGGTGAGCGTTGCACAGCTCTCTAAATTTACTAAAAATCATTGACTTGTATACTTTAAAATCTTTTTATCAATTATAGGAAATAACTGTTCCCCTTGAGCAATAATATTGATAGCTGTTAAAGACCAGCTGGCTTTAACTACTATTTAAGGAAAATATTAATGTTTTTTAATCTAGAAGACCCACAAAGACCAGCCATGTTCATGTCCACATGGATTCTGGAATCTCCTTTGAGCCACTATGAGAGGTGGCTCTAGCTGGGTTTCCAGAACTGGTTTCATCCCCCCTTTTAAAGAAACCTTCAGCATGGCCCTCTGTAGCTCCCTTTCTATCAGCTTCCCATTGTTGTATTCATAGAGAGTAAGGAGCATTCTCCAAAAGCATGTTTTTCCCTTTCCTTATAGGCAGTAAACTGCCCCTTGGGAGACCATATTCACATCAAAGTGTCACAAACAAAATAATAAGAATGTACTTGCATTGGGGGGGCGGTAGAGGGTTTGCTTACTTTTCTCTGTGCTTTCTTACCTAATAGGCTCTGGATTACTGCCACAGCAAGGGAATCATGCACAGGGATGTGAAACCTCACAATGTCATGATAGATCACCAACAAAAAAAGGTACCATTACAGCCAGGCAGCAACAAGCCTTCATTAGAAGGCTTAGGGCCAACCTAAAGCTGCCCCTACCAAGATGGTTTTTGTAGCCATGCTATTTCCTATGACCAACTTGTGTCGCTGTCGTTTGTCCAGTCTCTAGCATTGTTTTCTACTGGGAAAATGGACAGATGACCTGACTGTAGTCACTTGTTTTATTTTGGTCTTAGTTTTCCAAAGGGCCTCAGAAAAAGAAACTACAGCTGGTGGTTTCTGCTTCACTTCTTAATGACCCTCAGACCAATCTGCCTGGCCTTAAAAGTACACTTGGGGCCCTCCTAATTTTGATATCCAACTCTGGTTGTCCCTGATTGGTGAGTAAATGAATCAGCTAGTATTAGACAAGCTAGAGCCGTGCTTCAGTCCTGGGGTGGGCCATGTGTTCCCAACCCTTCTAGTTATTCCTGGAGCTTATGATGAAATCTCTGAGTGATGGGGCAGTGTGATACACATGTAAGTAGAATGGAAGCAGAAAAAAAGGTTGAGCTCTATTGATTTAGAATGATTTTTAAAAAGCATTCTGAGTGCTCTGCTCCAGAAATGACCTCTTTACTTTTGCTGAAAATGTAATTGTTTAACAGTATACCTGCTCACATTTTTTGTGTGGCTAAATAGTTGTTATCAGAAATGTGATGTGGTCTTGCCCTAGGCATAGGAATCTAGAAACACTCTTTTCACATGTTTTATTCTGTCATGTTTGTAGCTGCGACTGATAGACTGGGGCCTGGCGGAATTCTATCACCCTGCTCAGGAGTACAATGTTCGTGTAGCTTCGAGGTACTTCAAGGGACCAGAGCTTCTTGTGGACTATCAGGTGAACTTGGTAGCAAGGCTGCTCTGGGTTGTTTTGGTACTTACTGAGGGATTTTTCTGCTTTGTTATTTATTTAGTAAGTTGCATATATTCAATTATTCAGTTCTCAGTCATTATTCCACCCCAGAATGCTAGTTGCAGATTTTTCTCAACAGCTTTTTTTTTTTTTTTTTTAGGAGGAAGAAGTAGTTTTTAATTCTCAACTGTCTTCAAAGTTCACATAAAGACTAGAAACTCAGATCAGAAAAGTGGGTTTCTAACATCCTTGTCTGACTGATTGTCTTTATTTCCTCAGATGTATGACTATAGCTTGGACATGTGGAGTTTGGGCTGTATGTTAGCAAGCATGATCTTTCGAAAGGAACCCTTCTTCCATGGACAGGACAACTATGATCAGGTGAGCAAAAAGCCATCTGGCTCTTACATGTTTGGGGATGAATGTCAAGAAAATAGTGTACTTAGAATATTCTCCTTGAGCCACTGCATGTCACTCAGTGTGTACATATAACCCTCTTTTTAAAGTTTAGAATTTCTTAGACTTTTGTCTGAGGTTATGAGGTCCCAACAATACAGATAATGCTCTCTTTCTTATGAAAAAGTCAGGTACCTCCTTTATCTAGATTCTAGTTATTAGATTGTGATAAACCCCATAATTGTTAGTTTCTAGAAGACTACTGTCATAAGTTATGTTCTCCCTTTAAAGGCAGTTTGGAAATTTGCATTCATGTGAGCCTCATGTCCTTGAGTCTTTTGGCCAGTCCTAGACTCAGATCTCTGCCTGGTCCCTGGAGATCAAGTGGTATGGAATCTTCCAGTTCCCTGGCCCAGCATCCTCACAGGCTCACAGTGAGTTCTGTGCTCAGTGATTTGGTAGTTTGTTTTGTGTTTCAGCTTGTTCGCATTGCCAAGGTTCTGGGTACAGACGAGCTGTATGGGTATCTGAAGAAGTATCATATAGACCTAGATCCACATTTCAACGATATCCTGGGACAGTAAGTAAGAGAGAGAGAAAGAAAAAGGGCTTTGCCTTACCCAGTTTCAAAAGTGGGAAGGTTAGCCAAAATCATTCTTTCCCTTTCTAGTTACATCAAATTGAAGTATCTTTTTTTTCTTTCTTTTTTTTTTTTTTTTTTTTTTTTTTTAAATTTGTTTTGTTTGCTGTACTGAGACTGAACCGAGGACCTCTCAGACATGCTACACAAGCACTGTACCACTGAGCTATCTGCCCGGTTCTTTTTATTTATTTATTTTAATATTTATTTTTTAGCTATAGTTTATTTATTTATATGTGGTGCTGAGGATCGAACCCAGGGCCTTGCATGTGCTAGGTGAGTGCTCTATCACTGAGCCACAACTCCAGCCTAGTTCTTTTTATTTTGAGACAGGGTCTCACTGAGTCATACAGGCTTACCTCAAACTTAAGATCCTCTTATCTCAGCCTCCTAAATTTCTGGGATTACAGGTGTGCACCACCATATCTCGTTGCTATGTGTGTTTTCTTTAAATTATTTTGAAGTATTTGGACATAGTTTATATTTGTCTTCTAGTTCTTTTATTTCTTTATGAGATAATCTGTATCAATAGAAAATGGAAGACAAAATCATAATGTTACAGAAAAAAGCTTTCTGGTACAGCATATGCATTAATTTTAATGACAAATCTTGGAAAGCTGTGTTTCTTCTTTGAATAAGAAACTGATAGTTTCTTGTTTTCTAAAATAGATTTTCTATAAGGTAACAAGTTTTATAGCATTGAGGTTTTTGGTACAGTGCAGTAGTTTTAAAGGAAATGCTTGATTGACAGTTTTCAAACATTCTTTTATATTTGGAGCTACCATGTTTCTGTGGCCAGTACTTTAAATATGTCTTCTGATTAGCACAATTACTCAGTTTCCACCATGCCTGACCCAGAATGAATGAAGAACCTGAGGCATTAAAAAAAGTCGAGAAAACTCTACAAATTCTAAATCAGATGTCCATGTTCTAACTAATTCTGCTTATCTAATTACAGAACACTGTTTTCTGTCAGTATATTGTGATGTGACTGGTGGGTAGAGTGGGTACCAGGAAAAATGAGATTTAACAAGTTGTAATCATTGTAGAATTCTAAGATTGTGCTGGCTTTAGCCATAGTAGAGGAGGATTCTTGTTGAGTTTAGTCTCAATCCTAATGTTTCAATACTTTGTTTTCAGACATTCACGGAAACGCTGGGAAAACTTCATCCACAGTGAGAACAGACACCTTGTTAGCCCTGAGGCCCTAGACCTTCTGGACAAACTTCTGCGATATGACCATCAACAGAGACTGACTGCCAAAGAAGCCATGGAGCACCCATACTTCTGTAAGTCTCCAGGGACTTTTTAGGGGGTCTAATTTATTAAAGGGAAAAAAAATCTTTCACATCTTTGAGGCCTGTTAAGGAAAATCTAGGTGTTTGGCATGGATCATTCTTAGAACTAGTCCTCATTCATTGTAGTCATTGAAACAACTTTCAAGACCAGATTTTTGATCCCCAAAGGCATTTACTCATTCACCAGCTGTAGTTCCCTTGAGTCCAGTCTTTTTGGCCCCTCCTGTCACCCTGAGAAAGACATTCTAAGTATCTAAAATTTGTTTTCAAATGTTATATTTGTGGGGAAACCTAATCAAAGATTTCTCCCCTCAAAACACAAGTAATTGGCTAAAAGTAATAAGATAACCATAATGAATTTCTAAAGCAAGCAGTAGATAAAAGAGATTTGAAGGAAGACCTCACTAGGATCTAACTGGATTGCTTACCTGTGTAACCACGTGTGGTTGAGGTTCTGTGGGCACGTGGTTTTTCCCACTGATAAAGTGTTTCAGATATACTTTCCCTGTGTTATTAGCAATGTGAGATTTCATCCAGTTAGAGAGGAAAATGGAGAATAAGGAAATGAAGTGACTAGTGACTTACTGCAGTTCACCCTCTGAATCGAGATGAAAACTCTTATTCCGTGAAGTTTTTGTCTGTTGTTAGACCAGCATGCTATCTCTCCCTCTCCTTCCTGCCCCCACCCAGAACCCTATCACCACCCCATTATTCCCAGCCTGAAGGTATACTGCTGTGGTCTTAGACCTAGGGAAGTAAGTACCGGGAGACAGCAGAGTTAAAAGGTCTTAACCCTTCAGCATTCTGGACCCCAGACAGTGGAATTCAGATGTTCTCTTTACAATTTCTGACACAGAAAGGTTTTCTAACCCTTCGAAGTGGGTCAAATTAAGAAAATTAATATTATACATAATTCATGATCTAGCTATTTTTCTAAATACAAAGTATACTTTAACTTAAAAAATTTTAAGCCACTATTGCTTAAAAATGATAGGCTTCTATTCATCTTTTCCCCTGATGTGCTTATTATTGCACATGCTTTAAAGAAATTAGGGGTTGAATATTATGTTGGTATTCAAAGAAAATAACACATAAATTAGTGGGAATTTTGAACAGTAGGAAATTAGGGTTTTTATGCCTCTCAGCAATTGAGTCTGTCCTCTGAGGAAATAGAAAAATTGACTGTAAGAACAGTTCCCCTGATTCTTTGTGTGTGGTTTTGTGGGACCTAAGTTCTGTGATTTCTATCTCCCTCTCTGGACCTCCAGACACTGGCTTGCCCAGGGTCTGTATGTGTCCATGTCTCACTGTGAAAGGGGCCGCTCTGTTGTGACTTCCCCTCCTGCACTTGAATCCTGACTTGGTTGCATTGTGTCCTGCTTTCTTGCAGACCCCGTGGTGAAAGAGCAGTCCCAGCCTTGTGCAGAGAACGCTGTGCTTTCCAGTGGTCTCACGGCAGCCCGGTGAAGACTGGAGAGCGACGGGTAATGCGGCCTTGATGCTTGCCAATAAAACCAAGCACCAAACACAAACCTTGAAGGAAACTACAGTGTGATAAAAGAGAAATTTTAATCATTCCTTCTAAAGGCAAAGAAGAGTAAAGACCTAAAAGTCTGTCAAAAAGACACTCCCCAGTACTAGTCTACAGGGAGCTGCCATTGTGGCAGCGTGATGATGCACATAGTTCAGGATCTGAGGGACTCTCCCTTTGGAATGCATGGGAGATGAGAAACTCGGAGTTGTTGTACATTTACCTTCACTTAACAGGACACCACTATTGAATTAACCCGTTCGGTCAACAAGCTCTGAATATCTGACTTCCTATCTATTCCATTGTGGTCTGGTTTCCTTTTGTGAGAATTCAGGCTCAAGTTTTAGCAAATGTCAGCAGTCTATACTGACACACCAGCCTCATTTATGAAAAAGAGATATTAAAACAGTGACAGTATTTTTTTTTAAGCTCTTTTACAAATTCATGTTTTATGTATTTTTTTATGACATGAGCTCTCCAGGAAAAGTCCCTCATCCTTGCAGTTTTCCTCTTAAGTGTATGCATTTGGGAGCAAACTGCAGTCAATTTCAGAATCCTATGATGTCAGGAGACAT
Organism: Ictidomys tridecemlineatus; assembly: GCF_052094955.1. Classification (NCBI taxonomy): domain Eukaryota; kingdom Metazoa; phylum Chordata; class Mammalia; order Rodentia; family Sciuridae; genus Ictidomys; species Ictidomys tridecemlineatus. The sequence continues at coordinate 36,309,574 of NC_135491.1, read as the reverse complement.
CACTTTAAATCTTGAGATGCCATCAGCAGGTCCGTCGTTTCATCAGAAGTTCCATGCTAAGTGGCTGACGGTAACCTTTGAGCTCTCACGGTAACCTTTGTTGATTTGCCTAACCACAGAATCCCATTGCTGATTTTGTTTACTGTGCCCCTCACTTCCTTTTGTAGCCCTGTAAGGAGAATTTCACCATTTCCCAGCACATCCTTGTGTGTGCATCTATTTTAATGCACCTCTCTGAAAAAAAATACTTTTTTATTGTTCTTTTTTTTTTTTTTTTAAATAACCATAACTAAAGCTGGAAAGTCAGTTTTCAGGCAGGTCAAGAAGGGAGAAAATGTCCTATTAGGATTTATTCAGGAAATACTTATTGGAAAAAAAAATGTATCCTCATCTTTTTTCCCTCTTTTTATCCCCATGACAATACCAGCTATAATCAGGGTAATATGCATTTTAAGCTCTGATAATGTGAATGTGATGGCAAAGATAAATCTGTCATGCAGGTACTGACAACATGTGGGCAAGACCATCCTGTAACTGAGAGGAGAGGAATGTGCAGGGGGGTGGGGATGAAGTGGAGCTCCTGGAGCCAGTGTTAAAGTTTTGGATCCACTGTGCTAAAGTCCATGTTAACAAAGAAAGCTACATTTTTGTTTAAAAAAAAAAAAAAAATAGGGCTGATTTAATTTTGGGGACTTGTAACCAACAAGGTTTGTTGGCTGTTCCCTGGCCCCCGGCTGCAGACTCATGCCTCAGCTCTGGGGACCTAGCATGTCTAGAATAGAACTAGAGGTGTCTACCACCACATCACACTTAGGACTTCTTTATTAACTATTTAATAATGCCGTACATTTTTATAAGGTTAGATTGTTTGTTTGAAACATCTGTTTACATTCCATATCCCAATAAAATCATATTGGTATTGGTAGCAGGTCCTATCTCTAAATGCAGATTCTATTTTTGTCGTTTGGTCTGTGGAAACTTAAATTGCAAATGAAACTCATAGAGTTGAGTTTATAGATTAAAAAATAAGATTCTGAAGCCAGGAAATACATTCACTTAAGGTTCTCATACCAATACCGCCTGCCTGCATTGCACAGTCTGCATATTGATGTATACATTTGTTTTACCTGAAAATTAAAAACAAGACGTTAGTGAGCTCTCAAATGAACCTATTTCAATAAGTCAGGCAGCGAAACTCAGTGTTTTGAATTATCAAAGGCCTCTGACCCGCCCTTATGGGCAGCCTGAACCATTGGTTATCAGGGAGAGTGCCACTGTGTCTTTCCTGCTCCCTGCCCCATTTTCTCCTCCATCACCCATGCCTCTCCCCTTACCTTGCTTTTCTCTTGTCTTTCTCTTTCTCCTTTTCTTTTCTATTCCAGCTGCCTTGATAGGCAAGAGTACCCTGCTGGAGGGGTTTTGTAGAGCCATAAACCTGCTCCTTTCCCTTGGGGCCTCCAGAGGCAATGAAAGCATCTGGAGAAGGGTCATATGATAGGCTTCTGCCCCTTCTTCCTTTGGCCATGCTTCAGGTGGCACAGCACAACTGACCTGCCTGTCCTGGGTCGGTACTGCAGCTTTGGCACAGCAGTTATCCTTTTGAGCGTGTGGTTTGTTTCCACAGCACCTGTTCTTACCTCTCTTCATGCCTTAGACTTGGAGCATTCCTGGCTTTGAAATGCTCACTCCCTTCTGGATCTGGACTTGACACCTAAGCTGTTCTTTCCAAAACTGAAATGAGTCTCGTCTAGTCCTAGTCCTCTCTTTCACTGGTCTCCAAGTCCATTTTGTGTCCAGATGGCCCAAGCTCCCCTGAGATATTAGAGTGTTTGCCTGGGTTAGGAGATGGTCTTGGAGAGTCTTCAAGGAGGGTGGGTGTGTGTGTCTGTGTGAGTGAGAGTGTGTGTAGCAGTGGGAGTCTAGTCTTACATTTAGACTAAACTAGATAAGTTTACCCATCCAGTCAGCATATTCTTTTTTAAACTCAGTAATTTTCATTTGTTTGCTTCATTACCTTATAACAAGTTAAAAGTGCCTATGACAAGGACTTAATTCTTTCCTAAAGAAAAGCAAAAAACATGGGGAACAGGGTAGTGTTGCACTGTCATCTCAGGTACTGCCTGTGTTCAGGAACATAGACCTGTAGGGTGAGGACAGAAGGTGCCTGTGCTGAATCCAGGTCAGAGTCTCACGGTTGGTGGCCACGAGTGAGCTTAACTGCAAGGGTGCTTCAGCCAAGGAATTTCAGGGTGCGGGTGGAACTGATGCAGGGCTAACCAACATTCTCAAGGTGACTGTGTGGCAGTTTACTCTCTCTAGGTTCTTGTCAGCTGACTGGTTCCCATCCTGTCCTGTGGCAGGCGGCTGGATAGGAGATGCTGTTGCGTGCATAGTGCGGCAGTATTCTGCTGGGTATTGCTGGGGCTTCTTACCAATCAGAGCAGTGCCTGTGCCAATTCAGTGATGCCCTTGGGCACCAAGCATTCTGCCAGGTCTTGTCACGGGTGTTCCAATGCATCAGTGCTCACCAGGCTTAGAGCACATGTATTCCCATAGAGAGAAAGGTGCTCTCAGGCCAATTGACTCAAGGAGACAGAAGAGCTCAGAATCCTGGGAATGTGAAGAGAGTGACTGGGGGGGAGGGGCAGGTAAAAGGAATCCATAAGAAAAATGACCTAACTGTAGGTCTTGAGGGAATATCCTTGAAAGGCTGAAATCAGGGGACACCAAGTTCTGACTTGTGCCCTGGAGGACGACGCTGCCCTCTGGCTTGGGTCCACTGGGCCTTTGAGAGGTGGTATCTTGATTTAGGTGCTGAGTCCCAGAGAGCTGGTGCCAAGGGTCTTGTCTCTGCACACTCAGGGAAATGGCTTAAGTTCTCCCAGGTGCTGCATTGATGCAGATGGAAGCAAAGCTACTTTGCAACACAAACCAGTCAGAAGAATTTTGATATGTGCATTGAAATCTAAGAGACCCCCGGTTAATGATCTCCTCAGTGCCAGTTCAGACTGATTCGTTAGAAGCCTGTGTTACTGTGTGAGCACCCACAGGGAAGAGCAGACCTCCCTCCTGCAATAAATGAGTGGATAATAACTGGTGAGAGTCACATTCACTTAAGTAGAAACCCTCTGAAAGCAAACTCTGGGTCCTCATGAAACACAAGCTCAGGTTTGTCAGTGGGCTTAATAAATTAAAACTGAAGAATATCCTGCCTTTTAAAACCTTAAGTCCAGAATGGGGATATTGGGGAGGGGAGGTTGCAAGGAAACCAGTAATAACATGCTTCTGAGCTTTATGAATGTTTTAATGAAAACACCCTCAACCAGGGATTGTAGAGGCTGGGAAGAGATGTGATGGGGTATACAGTGATGCATACTTTTGTGTCAATACTCAACAATGTGCTACAAATGTGATTCTTAACCCTGAACTGCATGTATTGGGGATTGTTTAAAAAACAACAACAAAAAAAACTTTGAATCAATAAATTAACAGTTTTTCACTTGCTGGCTCTTCTTGCTGTAAATGGTTGACTAAGCATTTGTGACAAATCTTGACATCCAGTGGAAAGCTTGGATACTCTTCAAGAACCGTGGAGCCTTCTTTTTGCAGAAAAGCAACACTGCCTGGGTTTGATCCATTGCAAGTGACTACTTCAGACACAGTTGGCCAACTCTGTGTATCTCTGGATGACTGATATGTGATTCATGTGCTACTGCCCTTAGAGGGAAGAAAAATGCCATGTTAAATCCTGTTTTCCTAAATAAAAATGTTGACAATACCCAGCCTTCCCGAGTGGGAGACAAGCCATTGCTATGAGGACCTTAACTTGTATTTCCTGTCTCTTGGGGGAGGGAGGGATAAACCTTGAACTGCAAGGATGTGTATGGTGGTTGCAGATCATCACCGTGGCGTGAAGTTGAATTAAAGATGTGGTGGGATTGTTTTTGTTTCTGAGTTGCACCACTCAGACACCTGCTTCTTGGGATTGACTTGTTGGTGACTTTAACTTTGTAGCCCATTGTTCTGCACTTGTGAAAGTCTCCCCTGCGCCAGTCCTCACAACACATGCAGGCACATGTGAGCACGTGCAACTGTTGAGCGATGGTGATATCTTTTTAGTGTGCTTTTTTTTTTTTCCTCACTGATCACTGTGGAATTTTTGGACTCTTGGAAATCAGTACTTAAAGGCAAATACGGTAATTTCTTAATGTGCTTCGGCAGGCATTCTCAAATATTAATCAATGGAACCTTTACCCAAAGGAAGTTTTCATCAAATAACTGTGACAGTTTCCCAAGGGCAAAGTGCCTTCCCTCAGTATTGCTAAACGGCCCTGGGAGACACTCCTGTGCTGGCATCTCACCATCCACTTGCTGTGCCAGATGGGAAAGGAGGAGTGGGTTTTCAGGCCATGCCAGGCAGCTGTTTGCTTCTACCACAGAATTGAAAATAACTGTCACTTGTTCCCTTATTGGTGGACTCGGCCCTTTTCTCTGAGTTCACGCCAAGTCATCTTCTCATTGTTGGTCCCAAGATGTCCTTAATAAATTGGGTCAGGTTAAGAGTGTTGGACTGCTTGACTTGCATGGAGTGATTATGGGGCTTGACACCAGCGTCCTGGACTCCAGGGTTGGCATGGTGTGTCCAGAGCTCTCCCCTTCCTCTCCAGAAGACTGCCTTTTGCAGTCAAAAGGGCAGGAAGAGGGTACTCTGAAACCTAGAATCATGCAGTGAGTTCTCACTGCATGTTCCTGGAAGTGGCTTAGGGAGGTCAAGCTTGCATTCTACCCCCAGCCCTCTTCAAGAGAAGGAAGCCCCACGCAAGTAGAGGCCTGCCCCACTCTGGGTCAGATTGATTAATGCCGTCTTTCCCCTCCTCCCATCTCTCCCCAGGTCTGTTGCGGTACCTCCCACTTTTCCATAAGCAGAACAAGAACCAAATCAAACGTCTTAACGTGTGTAGCGAGATCACGTTCCGTGAGCAGACACAAAACGGTGGCAGGTTTGGCGAGCACGAACTGAAGGGCAGCCTACCACCGTATATCAAACCTCACTTCCGAATGTAAAAGGTTCACATGCCTTGACTTCCTGTTGACTTCCTCCCGACCCAGAAAGCATGGGAAATGTGAAGGGTATGCAAAATGGTTGTTGGTTACTGTTGCTCTCCACGCCCCTTGATGTGTCCTGTGGCCGCCTGTTTTTCCAGCAAACCACGTTAATTAGCTGACCACAGACACCACAGTGGGGGAATGGGGGCAATATATGGCATGACGGGCAGTTACATATTATTTTAAAAGTATATATTATTGAATAAAAGGTTTTAAAAGAAATGTATGGAGAGTTTTCAGTATGGAAAGGACCATTTAAAAAGACCTATGACCATGGAGGACTGAGTGACAGAAGATCTTGTGTGCCAGGTTCCAACCAGAGGAAAGTGGGGGAAGTCCCGAGGTGAGGAGGGCCAGTTATAAAGAGCAATGCAGAGAAAAGGGAGTGTTCAGAGGTGTGGAGTGACCCATCCTAGGAGTGGGGCAACCAGAGAAAGGAAGCACCCAGTGGGCTGGGAGAGCTGGCCAGTGGCCACCCGGGCCCCAGTCTGAATTGGGTGAGTGGCCCAGCATTTGAAGTAGGTAAATATTGCCTCCACTGAACTCAAAAAGATGCCTTAGCCCTTTTTTTTGCTGTCCCTTGGCTTATGTCTGAACATTTCATTCCATGTCCTAATCCTGCCCGCCTCCCCTCTGAAAAAACACCTCGTCCCAGAGGCTGGTGGAGCCTACTGTCCAGAGGCAGGGGAGGGATGAGCTGGGGGCTGCTCCTGGTCACGTTCTGACGCTCCATGAATGAGAAGTGAACTGGTCCTCCCAAATGGCAAAGAGGCTGGAGTGGAAGCAACAGTTGTATGTTTAGTGAAAACAAAACCAGTTTTACAAACGGCTTTGCTGGCTCCCTCAGACCTGGGTCTTACCTCCCAGAACAGCTGTGCCGGGGGTGGGCAGTGAGAACAGTGGCCACAGCCTGGTGGCCACCCAGCCTTGCCTCTGATGGCTGGGCCTGTGTCCTCCCACTGCCTGTAGAGGGCAGAAGAATAAGCAGAAGTGGACACCCAGGTTGGGGTGCCGGCCTGGTCTCCACAGAGGCCATTTGTTCCACACAACACTCCTCCTCTGCTGCTTGTTCTGAACAGCTGTGTGAATCCAAGTGTGGACACTCAGGGCATGTGGAGCAATTATAGAAAAAGGCAAAGAGGTCCCTGTCAGGGCTGCCACCACCACGCCACAGTGTCCTTTGGACCAGCTTCTGCCATTTTCAAACAGTTCCTCAGGCCTGAGAGCTTGAAATTACCTGCCCCTGGATACCAGCGAGTGAAAACCCACAGGCCACCAGCAGAGGACTTTGCCAGGCCAGTGGGACATAAACAGACTTGGTACTTCCTGGCCCCATCACTGACCTAATTTGTTTAAGCTGAATCTTTTGTGGGGCTCTACAAATTCTTGTTGGTCTTCCAGATCTCTGGGATGGCATCAAAATACCTCATTTGAATGTGTGTGTTTTACCTACACAGCATGTATGTGTTATCTCCATGTGGACCTGCTGGTGTTTAAGGCCCTTTCCAGATGTGGAGGGTCTTGTACAAACAGGTCCACAAGTGGTGGGCTTGGGGCTTGGAATGTTCACTTTGCCCTCAATCTCTCCTCCTGTCTTCAACCCTGGCTCTCCTTAACTTTCCAGTATGGAAGTCTCGATTTCCAGAAACTTCTGAAGGATATTAAATAAGCTTGGGTTTTGAGGATGGTTATGGTTGGGGAGGAGAGTGGTTGTAGAAGGAAGCAGAAGGAGAAGTTTTTGCTTAGGTGGTTTTGACTTTGAGAGAAGGGAGCCTGCTGACCCAAGGATCATCTGTAGTTGGAGTTTCAGAATCACATCTTCCAAAAGTCCTGTTTGTATTTTGGTGGATTAATATTTATTGCATTTTCCTGAAGATTGAAATAATCCATGCTTGTGGTAAATAAATGCAAATGAATTTTATCATTATCAACAGAAAAGTTGATGAAGCCCCACCACTATGCGCACCGGTGCACACATGCACGCCCTTTCTTCCGTTGGAGGTAACAACTGTTAAAATTGGTGTGTATGCTCCCATTTTTTCCTATGCATTTACTGACATTGATTCTCATGGTAATAGGAATGTAATAGAAATGTAATTGAACTCTGTTATTTACCAGAAACTTGGCATTTTCACTTAACTGAAAATCTTATTATATTTGTGTGTAGATCTACCTCACCCCTTTATCATGGCGGCATGGTATTCCATTCTGTGACGTATCACAACTGAAACAATTCCTTCTTCATAGACTCTGGGTTGTTTCTATTTTCAGTATTGCTGCAGTGGGCAAATCTGCACATAAGTTTTTTTGAATTGGTTATATGTAAATAAAATCTTAAAGAGTTACTATGCCATATGATTTTTTAAAAAATGTTATGATTCTGAGAAGGCAGTGTTCTGCCCCTTCCACACTAGTACAGATTAGACCTGCCATGACTTTAGTCATGGGGTTCTTGGGGGGTTTAGGCACTTGGGGCCTGGTGCCCAGTGCCTGTGAGCTTTCTGGGGACCTACAGAAATGTTTAAATCTGAAAAACAAGTGATGACTCTACATCAAGAAAGTTGAAAATAAAAATTAAGTGGAATTAAATGTCTTAAAATGGATAATCCTATGAAATTTATTGTTGTTAAAGTCAATATTTACTTTAAAACATACTTTTCTCATTCCAGTGAGTTACCATCATAAAATCCAATGATTCCACAAGCAAATTCTAAAGATTTTTTTTTAATTACAGGAAGAAATTATCTTAAATATGAAAAATAGTTTCATTTTAATGTATTTGGAATGCTATGGAAAAACCTTCAAAAGTAAGCATGCCGAGAGCCAGCAAATGTTTTAAAATAGCCCTGGCTAGAGGGGGCCAGGTGGAATGGATGAGCAACATTTCCAGAATATTATTCTTCAGGCTGTTGAAATAATGTGCCTCTCAAATGATTTTACTAGGTGAAGAAGCCAGACTCAAAAAGCTGCACACTGAGTGATTCCATTTATGGGACATTCTGGAAAAGGCAAACCAGGGATGAGAGCAGGTCTCCGGTTGCCTAGGATTAACGATGGCTACAGAGGGTTAGTATGAGGTCATTTTGGGGGGTGCTGCAATCATTCTGTGGCCTAAATGTGATGGTTGTATGACTTGGTGCCTTTGTCAAAACTGTACACCAAAAAAAAAGTACATTTTATTGTTTGTAAACTTAAAAATTCATTTTAAAAAATAACAATAATGTGCAGGGGCCTAACAGCATCCCTTTGGACTTCAGGCTCAGATTAGCAGGAACCTCATCTGCCCGCCTCTGACTTTTCCTAATAGTCAGGACTGATGGTCTTCCTTGGATAGAACTGCTGGGACCCACTTCAGTTGCCCTTGACCAGCTGAAGACTCCAGGCATTCAGGGCACGCTTCCGTCTTTGCTCTCGGCTGAGGGACAAACTCCACCTCGTTGCTGTGCCTCTCCCTCCTACCCCCATATCATCAGGGAGAGGTGAAAAATAAGTTCTGCCTTACAGTGCATGGCATGTCTGTCCCTTGTGTGTCCCAAGGGAAGGTTCTCTGTGTTTCTAGACTTGGACTGACAGGAAGGGTTGCTGTCCCCTGGGTGTTAGCATCTGACCAGGGTTTTTATGCACTGAAAGGAATGCTTATAACTACTTATGTTTCAAATAATGTCTTCATTATTAAAATTGTACATTTAAAAATCTCATTTGTGTCTTAAAGATCAATTTACAAATCTTGTATTCATGGCTGCAAACTAATTGATTTTGTATATAAATGTGAATACTTGCTTAACTTTTGATTGATGGTCAACTAACTCCGAACTTAATGGGTTAACAGTAAATGTTGTTTACATGCTTAATCTAGTTACCTTTAACAGTTCAGACTCAATCACATTCTCAATCTGTTTGATTTGCAAATATGAAAAATCTAAAATCTGATGAAACCTTCCTAAGCACTTGAAAAGTCTGTCTAAACTTATAAATTTAATAATTGAAATTTCTTAAATGTTTTAAACATTAAATTTTCTTGGACATGATAAAATTAAAATCATATCTAATTTTAAATTCCTTTAAGCATTTTGATTTAAGTTCAAAACATCAGATCCTCTTAATACATTAGGTCCTCTTTAGTATTTCAAATATCTAAAAATATGATCACCACAATCGGAAACTTATTACCCAATTTGATACAGATTATTGAGATCATGGTTTAGTTTACTTGCCATAATGTCTGTGTGGGGGTTTTTGTTTTTGTTTTTATTTTTGGGGGGGGTATCAGGGATTGAACTTGGGCACTCAACTACTGAGCCACATCCCAGCCCTATTTTGTATTTTATTTAGGGACAGGGTCTCACTGAGTTGCTTTGCACATCGCTTTTTGCCGAGTCTGGCTTTGAACTCGTGATCTCCCTGCCTCAGCCTCCCGAGCCACTGGGATTACAGGAGTGCACCACTGTGCCTGGCATATCTGTATTTTTTGACACCCCACCAAGGGGAACATACTATGGCTCAGCCTAGAACTTCACTATATTCGTGGTCAGATTCCCCGTCCCCCATCCATAACCGGATGGCAAGTGCTCTACAGCTGAGCCACATCACCAGCCCTTTTGTACAAGTTTTAATTGCCTGATTTGCATGATTTGAACTTGTGTACCCACTGCAGTTCCTCTACTGCCTCCTTGGAATCTTCCTCCTTTTAACTGATTACCTTTTTAAAAAATCTGACTACAGCCACTTATTAGCATGGTTTCTCATATTTTGTTCTTATATATCTTTGTGTTGAAGGGAATGCAAAACACAAGAACTGTAGTGTTTGATGCATATGTCTGTGGGAGACATGATTTTAGGTTAATTTGGTCTATATGACCTTTGAAATGAACACCGATGTCTGAGATGAACTTTTGCTCTCCATCCATTTATTCATTGACTGCCTATCATGATGGTGGGTAGTGTGCTAAGTCCTAGGATACAATGCACAGAGAAAGACACAGTCCACATCTGAAGGGAGCATGCACAAACTAAGCCAGAGGAGCAAACCCGTTAATTTATGTTTTCCCTACCTTTGATGGAATAATCTTTTTTAAAAAAAAAAAGAGAGGGAGAGAATTTTAATATTTATTTTTTTTTTTAGTTTTCGGCAGGCACAACATCTTTCTTTGTATGTGATGCTGAGAACCAAACCCGGGCCACACGCATTCCAGGCAAGCGCACTACCGCTTGAGCCACATCCCCACATTATTCCTGATGGAATAATCTTTACTGTGACCAAGGTTGTGATCACAATACACCTCAAACTTTGACATGAGGGAGAATGGAACACAGTTTATGCTGATGAGTAGCTGGGAGAAGCAAGCTACTTCCTTACTTTCATTTCCTTGGTCAGTGTGTTTATTTAGGGTCAGGGTCCGGTTTTCATTTTAAGTGGAACAATTAATGAGAGAGCATCATGAGAACAAACCAGTACAAAAAGAGACTTCACAGAGCTTTTGTTGGCCAATGACTGGGATATAGCTGCCCTGATTCTGAGCAGAAGAGCATCTCTTTCAGCTGGGTGGGCTTGGACCTGGAGACCAGGAGAGACAGAGCCAGGAGTCCCAAGTCCATGACTCTGATTCATAGAATCAACACATACTGCATACCCACTTACAAATGCAAGCATTTGGGGCTGGGGATGTGGCTCAAGCAGTAGCGCGCTTGCCTGGCATGCGTGAGGCCAGGGTTCAATCCTCAGCACCACATACAAAGATGTTGTGTCCGCCAATAACTAAGAAATAAATATTAAAATTCTCTGTGTCTCTTAAAAAAAAATGCAAGCATTTGGTTTGGGCACCAAGATATATCTCTGAGCAACACAGACCAAATTTTTTCTCCTAGAAACACAACTGAGCAGCAGGGGGAGATGGACAATAAGCAAATAATTAGACTGTGAAGTGGTGATGAGTGCTATTTTAAAAATCATAAAGCGAACTAGGGGGAGAAGAGTAGGTAGCATGTGTTGGGGGTGGGGTGCTGGTTTAGATTAGGTTGTCAGAAAAGCCCTCTATAAGGTAGTGTAGTGGGTTGAGTTATGCTCCTCCCCAAAAAATTCATGTTCACCTAGAACCTCCAATGCAATCTTATTTGGAAAGGATTTTTGCAAAAGCAAGTAGCGAAAAGACCTCAAAAATACACTGAATGTGGGGTGGACCCTAAGTCCAGTGACTGACATCCTTCTAGGAAGGAGAGAGGACACGGAGAGAAAACAGCCACATGGAGATGGAGGCGGAGTTTGGAGTGATGCTGCCGCAAGCCAAGGAATGACTGGGGCCACCAGCAGCTAGAAGAAGCCAGAAAGGATTCTTCTCTAGCATCTTCAGAGGGAGCGTGGCCCTGCTGACACTCTGTGGACATCAGCATCAAGGACCGGAAGAGAAGAAATTACTGCCGCCTTGAGTCATGCAGGTGTGAGAATCTGTTACGGCAGCCCCAGGACAGTAATGCAAGTGGCATCCAAACTGAACTAGGAAAGGAGCCAGCCAGCCAGGCAGGACCAGCTCAGGCAAAAGCAAAGGCAAGTGGGGTGACACCAGCACAGGGGGGACATGAGGAAAGTATGAAGGGCTTCCAGGAAAAAGATGAAGGAGGAAATAGCAAGGATTTGGGTTTGAATCTAACAAATGGGTGGCCATTGGAACAAAGAGCCACTAAGAGGATCCCACTGGCTGCCACCAGTGGACTGGACTGTGAGGTGGCAAAGGTGTAAGTGAGAGAACGGAGGTGGCTGCCGTAGGGGCACAGGCAAGAGCAGCTGGTGGCTGACCAGGGCCTTGCCACAGGTAGTACCGTGACCAGACCAGAAGGTACTTAGAAGGTAGAGCTACAGGATCCACCGAGAAAAAGAGCTCTGGCTGACTCCAAGGATCAAGTTGGCATTTACTGAAATAGGCAAAACGAGGGGTGGAGCAGGTTTGGGTAGGGGATGGTGGGGCAGAGAGATGTAAATCCTATTTTGGAAATATTAAGCTGAGGATGCCCATCAGGCCTCCCGGCCACTACTCCACCGTCTAAGAAATGGAGTAGCGCCAGGTGCAGTGGCAGACACAGATAAATTATCTCTTTGCTATATGGCTTGTGCTTAGAACTTTCATTAACCATCCCTAAGTCATCCCTATATTTTTATTAACTACAGATTTATCTCATATCCATGCCTTTTTAAAATCTTGATTTATTTATTTTTTATGTGGTGCTGAGGATAGAACCCAGGGCCTCACACGTGCCAGGCGAGTGCTCTACCACTGAGCCACAACTCCAGCCCCATATCTGTGCTTCAATCCTCCTGATAAATGGTGTTAGGTAGGGAATTAGTTTTATTTTTCTCTTTAAAGTAAGTCAGTTATAGAAGGGCGCGGTGGCACACTCCTGTAATCTCAGCCGCTCAGGAGGCTGAGACAGGAGGACGGGGAGTTCAAAACCAGCCTCATCAATGGCGAAGCACTAAGCAACTCAGTGAGACCCTGTCACTAAATAAAATACAAAATAGGGCTGGGGATGTGGCTCAGTGGATGAGTGCCCCTAAGCTCAATCCCCAGTGCAAAAAAAAAAAAAAAAAAAAAAGTAAATAAACTTAAATTCCTATGAAAAGATGAGCCAGCATATTAGTAGTCAGAAAAATGATAACTAAAAGTCATTTTATATGTATTTTGAACTTACAAAATTTAAAAAGTAGAATAATGCTGAGTGATGGGATGTGGGTGTGACTACAGAGACCCTCTTGCATTGTCGATGAGAGTGTAAGTAGCTATGCTGATTTAGAAAGCCATTTAGCACTTAGTCATCTTAATTGCATGCACATATTATGACCTGGAGGTTCTGGTACTGGATGTGTGTGCAACAGAAATTCTGACATAGGTCCTTAAGGGGACATGTATAAGTATGTCCATTAGTGAAGGAGTGGACAGATAAAACATGGTATATGCATTCAGACTTTAGAGCAATTAAGCAGTAGATTTGATATGCACTGGTCCAATGGATGGATCTTAAAAACTGTAGTGCTGAATAATGTGTTTTAAGGTCTTTTTGAAGACAAAAGTCTTATGGGTATCTGTATATATTTATACATGATTAGGTAAGGAAAGAGAATTGATTCATTTAAGGGGACAGGTAGAGAAGGCAGAGCGGGAAGACATGAATGGACCACATACAGATGCGTATATTTTTTTCTGAATGGTGAGATACCGAGTTATTGTAAAGTTATTTTTCATAGTTCCTCAATAAACCCATATCACCTTTTTTAACCAGAAAAAAATAAACTCACATAAAATAATCAGATTCAGAAACTTCTGAAGTACAATGACTACCTTAATTTTCTTCTATGATTATTGGCTATTTGGTTTTCTACTTCTAGACCTAGTACTAGTAATTTTTCCTAGAAAGTAATTTATTTCACCAGGTGCATTCCTGTAAACCCAACTATTTGGGAAGCCAAAGCAGGAAAAGCCCAAATTCAAGGCCAGAGAGACCCTGTTTCAAAGTAAAATAAAAATAACTGAGGATGCAGCTCAGTGATAGACACTTAGTTAGCATATGTGAGGCCCTGGGTTCAATTCCCAGTGCTGGAAAAGTTGGATGCAGTATTTGAATCACCATCACCATCACGTCAACATTCATCTATACTTCTTTCTATTTCTTAATGTTTCTTAATTGGATTTTCCCCTGAAGGAATTTTGAAAAACTCCCCTCCAACCCCCCGCCCCCTGCATTGTATAACCCACTTCGGTGCCAGCAACCTATGGGCAGAAACCAGGCAATGGTTTGGGGCCATGGTTTATTCTGACATGGGACTCTGTGAAATAACCCTGAGTTATTCAAGGGGGACAGACTTGCCATCAATTCATTTTCATGAATAACTTTACAATAACATGCATTTTCTATAACTTTTTAAAATACAATCAAGTTAAATCCCAGTACCCTAAAGTATACAGGCTCCAGAAATTATTGAAAAATAATAGCTTCAATATTAAAAGTTTTACCTTTATACTGTAATAAGATTTATACTTCAGCAGCCCCAATGGTGCATGCCTATAATCCCAGCGGCTGGGGAAGCTGAGACAGGACAATCAGGGGGTTCGAAGCCAGCCTCAGTAACAGTGAGATGTTCAGCAACTCAGTGAGACCCTGTCTCAAGATAAAATACAAAAATAGGGTTTGGGATGTGGCTTAGAGGTTGAGTGTCCCTGAGTTAAATCCCAGTACCCATCCCCCTGCCCCCAAAAAGATTCATACTTTATCTGGGCACAGTGATGCATGCCTCTAATCCCAGTCATTCAGGAGGCTGAGTCAGGAGAATTACAAACTTGAGGCCAACCTCAGAAATTTATCAAGGCTCTAAGCAACTTAGTGAGACCCTGCCTCACAATAAAAAATAAAAGGGGCTGGAGGTGTGGCTCAGTGATAAAGCACTCCTGGGTTCAATCCCCATACAAAAAAATTCATATTTTTCCCCTTGTGTCTAAAAATTCTGGCTGTTATTCAAGGGATTGATGTGAGGATTAAATGGGTTGATACAAGTCAGTGCATTTAAAAAGTGCCTAACACATAGTAAATGCTCAATTTACTGCTATAACAATAAAAAATTGCTAAAATCTTTTTAGCAATTAAAATCTTTTTGCTAACATCTGTCCGCCATAATACCCAGTACAGGCTTAAGCATACAATATGACATTTAGTAGATTCTCGGTGACTGATTGTTGTCTCGAACATTTGGAATTTCCTTCCACACGTGAACTATCATAACTTATTTTATGTTCTAGACATTGAGGCTTTAAAAAAAATCAGCAGTAGATTCAACTTAATCAATTCAACTTTATTTTGATTAATTTTACTAATATCTGCTGCTATCTTAACGTTCAGGCCTTTTGGGGTTTTAATCAATGCATTTTAAGGCAATACATTTTCCTCAGAGTATTGCTTTGACTACATCCCATTCAGAGTGACCCTGTTCATAATTTAAGGCCATAATGTGTATAAAGCGCTTATGACAGCTAGCGTTCATGTCAGGTAGCTCGCTTTAACTTTATCCTGAACTCGCCAACAAGCATTTATTTGGCACTCATAGGACACGGATCAGTATGGTTAGAAAACCTTTTAGCCTCGCTCCTTTCCTTTGGTCCCTGTCACTCCACCTTACTCTCTAGGGGGCGGAGCCTGGCCGTCACGCCCCCTCGCTTCACTCCCGCCTTGTTCCCTTGACACCACGTCGGCACTAACAACACGTGCCGTAATCGTCTGTCTCCTTCCGCTACCTGGTAGCAAATCCGGGACTTCGATGGGGAAAATAGTTCCTTAGCAATAGAGTTCATCTCACGAGGGGCGGAACCGGGGCGGGGCTTACGAGTGAAAGGAACCGGAAGTTGCTTTCTCCGTGGCGGGACTGGGCCTTGAGCTCCCGGGGGGCGGGCTCAAGTGGGCGGAGGGATCCATTCCAAGCTGAAGGCGGCCCTCCGCCTCCATTTAAGGCTGGGAAAGAGGCGGCAGGCGGCAGTTGCTGTGGTTTCTGGCTCCAGGTGGCCTTCTGGGAGCTGACACTAGCAGATCTAGAGTCCCGCGTCCGAATTGGGCCATCGGTGGCTGCAGGTCCGGAGATCGAAATTCAGCGTCCCTGTCTTGTCCTGGGCCGGCCCCTGCTTTGCTTTTGCCACTTACTCACATCTCCCGTGCCTAGGCCGGCTCCGGGTCGGCTGCGGAGCAGGCCGCCGGCGAAATGTTCAAAAACACGTTCCAGAGCGGCTTCCTCTCCATCCTCTACAGCATCGGCAGCAAACCTCTGCAGATCTGGGACAAGAAGGTCAGGAGCGAGGGGTAGCGGCGGCACGGGGTGCAGAGGCTGCACCTCATCGTCCCGGGACTGGAGCGGGCAGTAGTTGTGTCGAGTTGGGGCCTGGACGGAGCAGGAGGCCGCGGTTGTACCCTGTCTCCAACTTGGCGTGGAGCGCGGGAGGGGGTGCATGTGGGCGAGCGTGCTTACGGCGTGGTCATGCAGTGGGGTTGATGGTGCCCCTGTCACAGCATGGAATGCATCAAGTTATATGAGGAAGCTTTGGGACGACACAGATGAGAAGGACTTAATGTTCACGGACTCCCCAGATGTTTATTGATGCCCTAGTTTGTGCCAGGCACTTCTGTCACTAGACAGAGAACCTTTGTTCTGGACACCCTTATAAAGGAACCCCACGGGACAGGCCAGCGGTTCGGGTTTCATTCTATTGCTCCTTTCCTCTCTGATCCCAAACAAACCGGTACTTGGCCACCTTTCGCACTCCTCCACATTCATGGTAGCTTGGGGTCCTATGGAAAGCTGGAGCAAAGCGGATGACTATCAAAGTCTTGCCTGGATGAATAAAGTCAGCCAAGTGCAAGCTTCATTGCTTTCATTCAGGTATCCACTGCATGATATTTTCACTAATCCCAGGAGATGATGACCCTGTCCACTTTTTGGAGATACTAAGATCTAGCTGTGAGTCAGCCTGCATTTGGTGTTTCATTTCTCACAATTCCCAGGCAGTCAGCTGAACCAGTTTTGTTTTTTTTTTTAGTTGTTGACCTTTATTTATTTTATTTATTTATATGTAGTGCTGAGAATTGAACCCAGTGTCTCACACACGCCAAGCAAGTGCACTACTGTTGAGCCACAGCCACAGCCTTGTATCAATTTTTGAATATAAATTAAGGTAGGCATTCTACTGGAGAAGCCAAGGGCTTTAGGAAATATCCTTAAATTGCCCTCTCCGGGATTCGTGGAGAGATATGCTGAATGGTGTTTTTATGTAGGTACAAGTGGGGTGGTATAAATAAGCAGAGTTAATTGGTAAGGAAGTCAGGGATTTTGTGTTTCATCTCATAGCATCTTCCCTTATCAGCTGAGAGCTTTGGTTCACATAGAGGTTGGGTTAGAACATGGACAATCTTCTGCCTATCATCGCTAAGCAATTCTGTGTTCTGAGATCTGCTTTAAGGGATGCTTGTTCGTAGCATCATTTGCATAATGTAGCTGAAAGTTCTGAATATAATGAGGTTGGGCCTTTGCATATATGAACAAATCTACCAACATTTCTCTTTAAGATGATTCTATCCACAAGCCAGAGCTAATTCCAAGAGTGTTATGTAGGAAAGCTGTCCTTTAACTTTTCTTCTGTTACTGAGGTTTTCAGTTCTATGGTTTTGTTTATGATGGAATAAAGCACCATAAATTCTATTGCACCTCCACAAAGAGAAACTAGAGTATTACCTGGAGGCTTTGTAAGGGAGATGGCTTCATAGTATTGTCACTTGGCTCAGTTATGGGCCATTAGAAGACTTGGAAAGGGCCAGGTGCTGTGCTTTGATTGCATGACTCAAGAGGCTGAAGCAGAGGATCACAAGTTCAAGCCAGCCTCAGCAACCTAGAGAGAACCTGTCTCATAGTAAAAAAATACCTGGTGATGTGGTTAAGTGGTAAAGCATCTCTGGGTTCAGTCCCCAGTACCAAAAATAAATAAATAAGACATAGAGCAGCCTTGTGCCAGATGAACGTGGAAACCAAATGATCACAATTGTGTCAGTATAAGGCGATTGGAATAGAGAATGGGACTTGACCTAGGAGGATAGGTTTTCAGAGCAGGTCCATTTGCTGACTGGAAGAATTGAAGTTTTGTTAGGTGAAACTTTTATCAGTTTAATGTTCTAACCTTTACAGACTTGATTTCTGTAGTGTGTGTTTTATTCTCAAATGAAACTTTTTGACTAGTCAACATGTTTACACACAGAACATAAAAGCAAAGTAACCATGGTGCACTGTGTCCCTTAACAACGCCACTAGAGGTCGGATGGTACCCTAATGACATAAACACATGTGAAAACATTAGATTCATTGGCAAGGTTACATGGAGTAAATTAAACAGACATTCTGACAAAACCTTCAGAAGAATACTAATTTTAGGCAAAATCCTCACAAAAGCAAAAGTTAATTATGTATTGATTGAATTATTTGGACTAAATTCAAAAGTGTTTAAGGGAGAGTGTTTTTTGTTTTTTTGTTTTTTCCTCCCTGGGGCAAGGGCAGAAGAGGGAGAAAAGGGGAAAGTTTGGGGTCATTTCCACAGGCTTTATTGTATTGGTGCTTTTTTCCTGCTATATTATAAAGTTCTCAAAGTGTTGGGAATCCATTCTAGTCAGGGAAACACTGGGAATTGATATACTTATCAAAGATTTATTGAGCAACATCTAAGTGACATTGTGTATACTTGAGAAAATACAGAATTAAAGAAAACATTTTCCCTGCTCCTAGGGAATAAGGCAAAGGTGTAAGAAGGGCAAAGTTTGATAGGGGCAAATAGTGCTGTCCACATTAGACTCTGACCTTGGCTAGTAGGTACATATTGACTGCCGTGCCTATTTTTAGTTATTATTGTTTCACAAATGTTTACTCTTTTCTTTTTTGATCTTATAAAAAGTGGGCTTCTTTTTAGCTTCTAGTAAGAATTAACTTGAAAAATTAGACCTGGCCCCTATTTAGATTTTGTATGTCTTTATAAAGATGAGAAGCGAATGCTATCCTCACAGTACTGGCGACTTTGTGAACTTTGCTTTTGTTAGTATATCTTGCTCATAAATGTAACAGCTGGGATTTAACCAAGACTTTGAAACTCAGCCCCTCCCCCTCCTGTCCCATCTCACCTTTCCTATCTTAAACATTATTGTCATGGACAAGTTAAATCTCATACGTACTTCTGTAGCTCAGTATAACACATATGGCAGTTTCCTATCTATTGTGTATTTCCCACTGGACTGCAAGTTCCTTCAAAGGAAGAAACCCCAGTGCTAGGGTACAGCCATTCACCTTGGATTACATCCTAGCTGTACTATATGGCTGTAGAGATTAAATGAAGATGTGTAAAATGCTTAGCAATAGTTACAGCATATGGTTAGTACTTAAGTTATGGCTTACTTAAGAATTTAAAAGGGCAGGGAGCTAAGTAGTTTGCTTAAGACTAAAATAATAAAAAATTTATAACAGTCCAGCATTCAGATGCCTAGGAATTGGAGCACAGCAAAACCAGACATGTGAAATTAGAATAATTTAGACATTCCATTATGGCTTTCCTGGTCTAAAACCCTTAATGCGACTGTAAGGCCGCACAGCCCATGGTCTGGCGCCTGCTTCACTAGTTCTTCAGGCTCACCTTTCCTGTTCTCCCTCTTGACAGTATCCTTCTACAGAATGAAGCAAGTCCTGCTCCCTTCCACCTGAAGCTTTTGCAGTTGCTAGTTCCTGCTCATCCCTCTACCTGTTCATTAGTCCTCAGGCCATAGTTCAAAGGCCTTGACCCTGTGGGCTAAGTTAGTTTAGCTCATCTACTCATAGGATTTTCTTCTCATCACTCTTGAAATTAGCTTGAGATCTGGCTACACTGAGTTTTCTGATAGCTGCCATTGTAAGTTTTCAAACCAAGAGCTGAGAAGAAATTTGTTTTGTTGTTATTGTTTGTTTCCTTAACTTCTAGAGCCAACAGAGCTTATATTTATTAAAAGGAATGTTATGTTTAATGTAAATATTACTTCTGGCTTTTAAGGCGAGTACCTGGAAGTTCTGTTCTCACTCACGCCTGTGTAAGACATTATACAATTTTCAGTCTTCACTGGTAATATCCTCATTGTCCCTGACATGAGATTAAGTCATGATTGCTGTTCTGTCTTCCTTTCTGTTAGCTGCTGTTGTTTCTACCCTATTCCAAAACTATTAGAATCCATTTTTTGTTGATGTTGTTACTGGATAGTGTTAGATTCCTATTTGTAGTTCCTAATTTTAAGTGAACACAGTCCTTCAGAAAAAAGTTCCTGTACCCTAAGTTTTAGCAAGCCTTGTTAGTGCATGTTAAATTGATGCAATTTCCAGTAGCAGGATTGCATGCATTTGGATATGAAGGTGGTACAGTGACCTTTGCTTTCCCAGGTCAGTCAGTTTGGGTTCTTCATTATTCTGAGTAATACCTTTTACTGTGATTGGATGAGTGCACAGGTTTTGGTTACCCTTGCCCTTTCAAGGCACACGATTGCCCTTACATTAACTAAGGAGTTATTTGAATGTGCCTGGAACTGTAAAGCACAGCAGAAGAGGGGATAGTCCTGGGAGCCTGAAGCCCCGCTGTGGTGTGCAGTCAGAGCTGTGCCGGGTTCTCCCTGCAGAGGGCTCCCTCTGCCTGTTTTCTGACTTGGAGCCGGCCCCTAACCCAGGGCAGACACTTCATTGCAGAAAGGACAGCTCTAATGGCTTAATGTAAACTGGAACATGTGTCATTAAGACGAGGATGCCAGATGGCTGAGGGTTCAGCTGCCTGCCACGACGAGTGGGTGGAGCCAGAAAAATGAAAGTGGGGGCAGGGAAGGGAATGGATATGGCTTCTGTGTTATTTTTAAAACACTCTGTAGATGGAGAGCACTGGCCAGCTTCCTCCCTCTCCCGTAGTATTTTTCCCCCTCAGCTTGACCTCCTCCCTGGGGCTTAGACTGAGAGAGAAAAATCACTGTTCTCTATTAGTTGCTGCAGCAACCATGGGAAGCCTGGGAGTGACTGTAAGATGGGCTTGAAGGTTTGTTGTCTTGGAGCCTGGAGGCTGAGAGGCAGCCTGGGTTCTGAGGCTCTAGAGAGTCCCTGGGCGAGGGGCAGGAGGGGGGCGTTCATGAAATAAAAATAAGCTTATCTGTAATTGTGTGTGCGACTGTGTTTTGTTGAGGAATAAAACACTTGGAGGCCACACCTTGATAATGAGAAAGTGTCATGAATGAAAACGAATTGACCAGTCAAAAGTAATTGCTATTTATGATGAGAGGGAGGTCAAAATAAAACCCTGTTCCTCCGGGAGCAGAGCTGAGCAGAGCTGAGCAGCTTGTTTTCCTTCACCCAAAGCCAGGCCTGCCCAGTGACCTCCGAACTGGAAGGAGCTGAGGGAAGGAAGTCGCTGCTTTCTGAGGACATGCAGCTCATTGTGCGAGTGTATAAGCAGCAGGTCTGGGGGGGGCACCAGATTGCCAGGGTAGTTGGAGGCCTCGCCTCAGATTGTGCCCTCAGTCATTCCCCCGCTCCTGGCTTCAGAGCCTAGAGAAGAGGCCCCGGGAAGTTCCCCGCCTAGTGCTCCTATCCCTGATTCATCACCTCCAGCCCACTCTTCTTCCAGGGAATTTGCACTGGGAGCCCTTTCAACTTTAAAAAGGACAAAAATCCTAATTCTTGACAGATCAACTCAGGTTGCCTGCAGATCCTGAGAAGCAGGTGATGTGGGAATACTTGTTGTTTTCTTCTTTGGGAGCGAATTTTCTCCTTGGGCAAAGCACTGTTTAATTTGTCTCATCAGCAGCCAGTTAAAACTCTAGAGACTACCTGGAAGGCTGAGGCAGGAGGATCACAAGTTTGAGGCTGGCCTGGGCCACTTAGCGGGGCCCCTGTCTCAAATTTTAACAAATACAGTGACAAGGGAGTGTAACTCAGCAGTATAGAGCTTGCATAGCATGTGCGAGGCCCTGGATTTAAACCCCAGTGTCAGAACAAAAACAAAAACTCTTGCCGGGCACCATGGCACATGCCTTTAATCCCAGTGGCTCTGAGGCTGAAACAGGAGGATCTCGAGTTCAAAGCCAGCCTCAACAAAAGTGAGGTGCTAAGCAACTCAGTGCTGGGGATGAGGCTCAGTGGTTAGTGCCCCTGATTCAATCCCCCTACCCACCCGCCAAAAACAAACAAATAACTCTAGAGAGCCTAATGCACAGTCCTTCAACAAAGCTGTCTTTATCTCTGGGTTGTCTTATTTTTTCAGGATGTATTAATTCATTCTCTGAGAGTTAATTTGGTGAGTGTGGTCATTTTAGTGCTGCAAGAAACCTCTTTAGGAGTCTATTGAAAGTCCAGCTTGCCTCTGGGGTGGGCAGAAGCGGAGGAATACTGCAGTCTATTCTGGCTTCGCCTGTTGGCTTCTGCATGCAGTGTAAGGCTTTTTTTTTTTTTTTAGTCTGTGAAGACCTGAATAGGTCAGGTTTTCTGGAGTATCCAGTGAAGTCATCTGCTTCAAACTTGGAGATGGGGAAAAGGCAGATTCCCTAACATTTCCTACCTGCGAGATCTGGATGGTCTTTCTGTCTTTCCACAGCTGAGGGAGGCCTCTTGTTGACTCTGCCTTGGGGATTTTAGGTTTGAGGCCACACTTTTAAACAATGTTGGATAAATAGCAACTTGTTGCCTTCTAGCATTGATAGCTTTCAGTATCTATTTACTTCTTAAGCCTTTAATTTAACCATCTATTTGGTCTTTACAGTATGTACCTTTTTCAGAAAGAGTGTTTATATTATTGAGAATAATTTATTGGAATGTTATAAAATTGGTGTTTGCATTTTACTGGGATACTGCCAGCTTTTATCAGTGGGGCCGCATCACATCATTTGGAAATAAGCTTTTGATTAATTCGTCCTTCACCAACAGTCTGCCCAACTTTCCACAGAAAACACAGGAGTAATATTGCCACTCTGGTGGGAGCATCTGCTTGGGGAACAAGGTGGGCAGTGTGGGCATGTTCTGCAGACTCGAGCCTTTGTGCTCTTAATCTTCTTGGAAAGAGGCCCAGAATTCATAGCAGGAGGGCACTGAATGTCACCAGCTTTGTTTGAAAAGCATTTCAATGTGACGTTTGTGTCTTGAGAGCCCAAGAAATGCTACATTGGCAGAGATTGGGACCATGGAGCTCAGCATTCCATCTCTGATAATGCTCCAAAGGGTGTTTGGTGGGAAGGCATTCTTCGTGCTAGCAGCTCGTGGGCTTGGTAAAACTCCCCAGGACCTCCAGCTTCGTCTGATAGTCACACTGGGTATGTTATCCAGGAATGTCTAAAACTCTCCTTGAACCTATTCACATGTGCCAACTCTTGGGGTGACAAATTCCAGAAGTCAGCACATATTTGAATGCTTAGTTTATGCCTAGTGCTGGGCACCTTTATGCAGTACTGGGCACTGTGGAAGACAGTGCTTGATGCTTGGTCCCTGCTCTTGCCTGAGCTTTATTCTTTTTTAATATTTACTTTTAGTTGTAGATGGACACGATACCTTTATTTTATGTATTTATTTTTTAATGTGGTGCTAAAGATTAAACCCAGTGCCTCACACATGCTAGGCAAGCGCTCTGCCACTGAGCCACAACCCCAGCCCTGAGCTTTATTCTTTCTCAGTTGCGGTTATGGAAAGAGGTGTAAGTATTGGTATCAGGTGTCACCCATGGAACAGCAAGCACACCGCAAGTGGATCAAAACCAGTAACAGAGCTCATAGAAACCGGTGTCTAAAACAGAATGCCATGTTGTTAATTATCTATGTAGAAAATGCAACTGTCAGATTCAGCGCTGTGTTCTCTCCCCGTATACAAATTAGTGAAAGAAAATTGTAATCAGAAGGCTGATTAGTGAATAAGGGGAGCTTTAGTCAGTGTGATTGAGGCATTGAATATGACAGCCCACCACAGCCATTTTCACCAAAAAAGACCTGGCAAAAAAGAAGATCACATTTCTTTCTGATGTATCCTGTTCTAAATCTGGTTGATCTTTTCCGTGTGTTAGAACATTCAGCCCTGCTCTGTTCTGTATGTATTAGGTGCTTAAATATTTAATATTTGAAGATGATTGTTCATTCCCAAGTATTGCGAGAGAAGTAATCCATACCATGTGCACAAACAGTACAGCAAATATCTGATGAAATGCTAAACTGGTAGTCTAGAAAACAGGAGCCAGGAAAACAGAGGTCGCTGTGGGCTGACAGTGCAGCATGTTCAGCATCTGTGTGTGACCCAGATAGGACTTGAGTTCTTATTATAAGTATAAAAATGAAGGAAAAACAGATAAGGAAGTGGCAGCAAGCCCAGGGCAGTCATACTCTTCCTCTTTAGTTGCCGTCTTCCTTCCTAGGTGATGCTCAGCATTTCATGGACCTTTTTTACCAAAGAAGTATATGGGGCTGTGAAAGGTCCAGTAAATCCTGAGTCTCCTTCTTAGGAGCTGTCATTTACAGTTCCTGGGTGCCAGTGTTCATGTTTGTAAAATGAATATCGTACCACCTACCTTCTGATTTTTGTCATTGCTGTGAGGGTTAAGAAAATATCTATGTGAACATTCCTAGTACCGAACAGACACTTGGTAAAGGGTAGCTGTTTCTAAACTGAGTTTGTTTCTTATCCTGACATACAGATTGCCAAGCTACCTGGGCTGCTTGTGGTCGTTGACAGGACCCTGTATAGGGGCAGTAGCATGGCTTCCTTGATATAGGAAGGCTTGACATACTGTCTCACAAACTTTTGTATTATGCCCCTTGGGCAACTGCGGTTTTCCTTAAATGGTTTCTTAAAATCTTTAAAAGGTTGTTGCCAAATATTTCTGTACATAACTAATCTAATTTTCTTCCTTGAAGGTACGGAATGGCCACATCAAAAGAATCACTGATAATGACATCCAGTCCTTGGTGCTAGAGATTGAAGGGACAAATGTCAGGTAGGTGGCCCACTGTGTTATCCCAGAGACGTGTTATAGCAAGGAAGCAGCGCACCATTGAGGTTACTGGCACTGACTGCAGAGCCAGCCTGCCTGGTGTGACTCCAGGCTGCCACTCAGAGCTTACCCTGGAGAGTTGCTTAACCTCCCAGGCCGTAGTTTCCTCATTTGTAAAATGGGAATGATGACTGTACATGTTCCTCATAGGGTTACTGTGAGGATTAAATAAGTGAATATGTATAAAGCACTCAGAACCATGCTTAGCACATAGTAAGCACAAAGTAAGTCTTAGGTACATTACTCGTATTAACCAGGTTGTGGGAGGAGTTGTACTGGCTGTCCAGTGGGTGGCCAACGTGGCCAGTGCCACAGTGGTCTTAATTGTGATGTTCTGTCATTTCGTAGTTCTCTTGGACCAGAATTGAAGTCTTACTCACTGGTGGGACTTCCTGCGTTCCACTGGTCTGGCTTGGCTTTTCAGACCTTTTATTGTTGGTGTGTAGTCTTGCGTTAAGCTTTTGTTTCTGAGTCCGGCAGTTTTTAAAGCTTCGGCTAGCTGAAGGGTCAAGGGATTCCTTGGATGCTTTACCTGAATCTTTTAGATCTACTTTCCAGTTTTTCCTCAAGGACCGTATGTCGTGCACAGCACAAAGCGGTTTATTGGTATTTCCTTTCTACAGTACCACATATATCACATGTCCTGCAGACCCTAAGAAGACACTGGGGATTAAACTTCCTTTCCTTGTCATGATTATCAAAAACCTGAAGAAATATTTTACCTTTGAAGTACAGGTGAGTTGTGCACATGAATGTGTCCACTGATGGCTGTACCAAAGACAGATCCTTTCAACTTTAGGAAAAACTGACCCTGCAAAGTATCATTATCCCTTTTTATGTATTCTCCTGCCTCTACTATAAGCACAATGCAACCTTTGTTATTATGACATAAATTTGGTGTTAGTGATCAATTTAATTAATTTAATTCCAGTTTGTTAAAGAAACAGTAAACTACTAGAAGCTCTAATCAATAGCTACAGAAATTTTAAAACTTAAAGATTAGCATAGTGTCCTTTGGGGAGTAATTATTTAATACCGAGTTCTTCTCTGTTTTACTATTTTTGATTTTTCAAAAAGGAAGAAAGTTTATTAACTCTGTAGTTTGAGAGCATGCCGAGTGTGTCTCATGTCACAAGAAGCTGCTGTTGTCTTGGCAACAAACAGCATAAACTTGGTACTTCCTGGCCATCGGTGGTCTGTTGTGTGACCTGTGTCTATTCTGTTTATTTTCTTCTGGATTTTACCCTTGGGAAACTGGGCCATAGGAGCTCAGGTCCTTGTCTTCACAGGGTTGTTTGATCCTGCCAATTGAGACCATCCTTCTCTGCGTTTCATAGGTACTAGATGACAAGAATGTGCGTCGGCGGTTTCGGGCAAGTAACTACCAGAGTACTACCCGTGTCAAACCCTTCATCTGCACCATGCCCATGCGGCTGGATGATGGCTGGAACCAGATTCAGTTCAACTTATCTGATTTCACCCGGCGAGCGTATGGCACGAATTACATCGAGACCTTAAGAGTACAGGTAGAGTATCTCTCACAGATAGAACTGCCAGCCAGGGGTGTGGGACATGTGCTGTGTCTGGTGATGGCTTTTGGCCCATGGGGCAGAAGAGTGGGGGTTTCTGGATAAAATTTCCAAGTCACTGTCCAAGGGCTTTGGTCTCAAAAAGGTTCTGGAAATACTCAGAAGTTCACTATTACAACGGTAAGTTCCGCAAACAAAATACCTGTGTTGCTCAAATCTACCCCTCAGTCAAGCTGAGGGGATGCCAAAGAATGAAGTTTTGATAGTGCCATGAGAGGGCCTCTAGGAGAATCCGGAAAAGAGGAACGCATGTTTCACCTGCCCACATGGGTCTTGCCCCACAGATCCACGCAAACTGTCGCATCCGACGGGTTTACTTCTCAGACAGGCTCTACTCAGAAGATGAGCTGCCAGCAGAGTTCAAACTGTACCTCCCAGTTCAGAACAAGGCCAAGGTAAGGCACCTTACAGACAGTCAGCTGGGTCAGGAGCCCGGCCTGCAGAGAGCTCTGGTTGGTTCAGCTGTGGGGCCTGCCTCGGGGAAGCTTTGGGGAGCCCGTGGAATGCAAGCTCTTAGGTCTCCTTCTGACATCAGCACTGAGTCAGCGGGTTCTGTTACTGCAGTCTCCACCTCCACCAGTGACCCTGCCCCTCTTGAGAGGTGTCCTGCTGCTTCCTGCTGGCCTTCTTTGAAGAATATCCTCCACTGAACCTCTTTATCAGCTCCAAAACCCCAGCAGTCAATTGGCTCTCCCTAATGCAATGGTGGGTGCTTAGGTGCCTGCTTGCTGGAGATGTGGGTGCATCTTCACAGCCAGTGTCCACTCAGGTGTCACCAAAGGTAGACTGGTGGCATTGATCGTCTGTTTTCTAATAACTTGAACTGATGCTTTTTTCCTACTTTTTTTTCCTTCAGCAATAACTGGAATGCAACTCAAGGGATAGACCCTGGACACGATTCTTGGTTTTAAAAGGAAACTATCTGGAGGACAGTTGCGGAACCATTTATATTAATTCACTGGGCTATGGTTAGCTTGTTGTGGACACCAGTGACCATGCATTAACTCCATCATTGATTGCACTGTAAGTCCACTGGGGGATCAGCAGCGCTGAGTGACACACGGCTGCTGGCGCTTCTCCTGCTGTCTGCCCCAGTGTGTGGGGAGATACTTTTACCATGAACTTACAGAATTAAAGATGTCCTAATGGCAGTTTCAGACCAATATTTCTTCCTACATTTTATTCTCTGTTTTATATATTATCTAAACATATGTATATGTGGTGTAATAGTCATAATCTGGAAATGAATAAAATGTTATATTCTTGGTTTGTAAATTTCCTCCTTGTTTGCCTTTTTTTAAATGGCGATGTTCCTTTCTTTTGTGATGAAAATGGAGCCATTTCAGGCCAGGAGTACTTAGAACAAGAGTGCACTGAGTTGGGACAACTCTCAAGATAAGTGAAAAAAACAGTAGAATCATCTTATGAGGATTTGGGTCCTCAACTGAGTCCAAGACAAAATGACGTAGTCCACATTGCTCTTAAATACTCGGAGGGGCAGGGGTGGTCGTGGCTCAGTGGCGGAGCACTTCCCTAGCACGCGTGAGGCACTGGGTTTGCTTCTCAGCACCACGAATCAATAAATAAAGGTTCATTGACAATTTAAAAAAAATGCTATGGACAGCATCATCTCAGAGGCCTACATGTTTCTTGAAATGATCTAGTATTCTTCCCATTGGAATGGATCACCATTTCCCGATTTTCAGATGAAAACTTGCCTTGAGTGTAGGGACTCATGTCCATTTGAACATTAAAGTCACATAAGGGAACTGAAACCTGATGCCACTTTTTCCATTAGTGCCTGTTCTGGGGCATATGGCTCTTCAATAGAGCGACCCTGATTCTGTAATTTGGGTTTTTTCCAATTCTTTTTATTTATTTATTTAGTAGTAAATGAACACACAGTATCTTTATTTATTTTTGTGGTGCTGAGGATTGAACCCAGTGCTTAGGCACAAATAGTTAAATTCATGAGAGTTACGCACTTTTATATAATGTAATTCTGCGCAATGTGATGTTCTTGGGAGAAAAGCAATTTGGAGACACCGCAGAGTGTGTAGATGAGCTAGATGATCCTGAAGGACATGGGAGAGGCACAGTGATAACCTCTTAGCTGGAGGGATTCTGTATTTTCAATATTAAACATTTTTGGAAAAAGTAATATCTACATAATAAAAATTTCAAAGTCAAAAAAGAGCAAAAGTCCATTCCAGATACTAGGCGCCCCCAGTCACTCCCTTGAGACTTGGTTTCATTCCATAGGGATTGAGACTGGAATTTGTGGGCACCAGCCAATGGCTTTGGCTGAAGGTTAAAAACACTAAGTTCTGAGATTTGCCATTACTGTTGCTGCCTTCCTGAGAAGCTGGATGGGAAGAGTCAAGTTCTCCACATCCTTCCCCCTCCCTTACCCCGCAGTGTGCTCTGGGTAAGCGTGATGGAATCTCCAGAGAGGCAGGACCACCAGGGTGGGAGGGAGGAGTTCCATTGTTCCCTCGACGGGCAACACTGAGTACTGGTTTGTACAGTAGTCAAGGGCTTAAGTTAAGATCGCTCTCCACTATCTTGTGCCATCAAGCCGACTGGAGCCACCTTTCCACAGGTGTTGCCCCCGTCCTTCGGGAGTCCCTGGTAGTTCAGCTCCGCAGAGCACCTGTCAGCCCAGGCGATGGCTGGCTTCTTTAAAGGCCACCCCCAGCCAAATCTGAATGTTGTCTACTTCGTCCTTAAACTTATGTCAGCCTCCCCACTATTGGACTGTGTGCCTGTGTCCCTTGCTTTTGGAAGTTACAGTAGGAATCCCTCTCAATGGGTGGGGGTGCAGTGGCCCGTGACTTCAACAGCTTCCTGTCTCTGGCCGCTAGCTAATGAAATCTTCCCTGCAATCTGTGGTCCGCTGTAGGATGAAAGATGCTTTTGTGGGGATGAGAAAATCCCAGTTAGCTTTTCATCTCCTCTTGGTGCCAGGACATCAGTGAAGTGCTCCTGGAAGTCCAGAGAAACAGTGAGGCTCTCTCCTGCTCACAGAGCCCCTTTCACCCCGAGGCACTTGTCAGACCCACAGGAGTGACCTCACCGCCCTCTGTGGGGTGGCGGCTGCAGCTGCTATCTTCCCAGATGCTTCACATATCCATCCTGGAGGAAGTGAGGGGGCGCCGAGAGTGACGGCATGTATTATCTAAGCTGGAGCCAGGCCAGTGCCAAGAGCGGCATCCGCTGCCACACGGCCTTCAGCTTTCCAGCTCACCAGGGAGATGACAAGCTGAGGAGGAGGCGGGGAAGGACAGGCTACAGGGCTGAAGGCCCCATCGTGGAGCTTGGACCAGGATGATCTTGGCTCTTGGTAACTGGAGCAGGCAGAATCGCATTTCCAGCTCGAGAGCCATGATGGAGTGGCTTTCTAAGTGGGAGTTTAGTTCCCGGCATGAACTCTTAAGGCAAAACTTGGAGCCGCTCCCAACAGGGCTCCCCTGCAAAGAGAAGATCCCCATGGCCCTTATTTACCAATGGCCCCGTGTCCGGGCCTCTGTGGCTAGCCTAAAGCCTGGCCAGGACCAGCCCTCTCCTGCATTTCCAAGGGATGCAAATGCGCCAGAGGACAACCCCCAAACTGGTCCCCAGCCCCTTAGTGGCTTCAGCCCAAAGCTCTAAGTGCAGGAAATTCACTGAAATAGAACTTGGAGCTCTCGTGGTCTGCGTCCCTGTCCCCCTCAAGCCACTGGCAGGAACACTTCTGAAGCACAGAGAAAGATGTGTTAGCCATAAGTGACAGTGAAGAATGTGAACTCAAGTCATCTGACAGGAGGCATAGGCCATCCCTGGCCTCCCTTGTGTCGGCATCCTCTGCCCCTAGGACTGGAGTTGGCTCTGCCTTGACAGTAGGGGCTGGCCTGATCACGTGATCAGATCTCATTAGCTGAACTCCAGGGCCTGAGGCTGAGAGTAAGAAGCTCTGGAACAGGGCTAGGGTAGTGGCTCAGTAGTAGAGCGCTCTCCTAGCATGTGTGAGGCACTGGGTTTGATCCTCAGAACCACATTAAAAAATAAATAAAGTTATTGTGTCAATCTACAACTAAAAATATTTTTTAAAAAGCAGCTCAGGACCAAAGGTTTGTATTTCACTAATGGATCATAAAATATATGCTCATGGTAAATTCAGCCTATAGAAAGAATATGAAATAGCTCAGTCCCCATTCCTGAAGGAGAGGATGTGGGATTACTAATGCAGCTGGCTCTGGCCCTGCACCTAGCATGAGCAGCCTGTTCAGATTCCTGATCATTATCATTCAGGGTCTCCAGGGAGTCCAGAAAGGCCTGGTGCTGGGCCCATCCCTGACAGCAAAGCGTTAGGACACTACTTTCCAGGTGGTGGCATGCCTTCAAACCCACTTCACATGACACCGTCATGTTACCAAAAGCTCTGTCCTTGTCCCTGATCCAATCCAATAATGAGGACACGATTTTGAGAAAAAGGAAAAAGAAGTTTTATTGCTTTGTTAGCAAAGGAGAAACACAGGATACTGCTGCCCCAGAGTCTGTGATTCTGCCCATCAAGGAAAACAGAAGGCTTTTAAAGAGGCTATGCTATTCAAAGGCTGCTCTCCAGGTGCACCCTGAAGGGGTGTTGAAATTCATTTGTAAGTTTGGTAGATGGTCACTTCCCAGTTCTTCCCTTGATATCTCCTTCCTGTGGAGAACAAATAACTCCCGGTTAATCTTGTTCTCTGTCCCCAGGTTAGGGATGGGGAGAGGGAGAAGAGAAAAACATGTCCTTTTAAAATAAACAGCAAGGGCTGTTTTCAAAAGGTGAAGTGGACCACTGTTATACTTGGACCCCTCTGCAAGGTGAAGTGTGGGGGCTACCCCCACCTAAAGACAAGCAGAGGGGTCAAAGGGCTCAGGAAGGTGGCGGGGCTTGCAGGGACTAGGGCTGGGAACAGAGCCTCGGCTTTCTGCTGTAAGCTCAGGCTCTAGCTGCTCACCAACCTGTTGACTAACTACATCAGATATTTGCAAAGCTCTAGAATAGATTTGGGGGGCCACGATGGAGAGCCCCCTGCCCCTTCACCGCAGGAGGACTCATCAGCTGAGTTTTAGTTGGTATTTTCAGATTGTGTTGCTATTCCAGGCCTCTGTGTTTTGTAGTTAATTATTGTTGCAGGGAGCCACCCTCAGCGGGTCAGTCCTAGAAGGGAAGTGGACGTACCCCTTGAAGGGAACAGAGAACAGAGGAGCTGGCATTTATACTTTGGGCTTAATAACAGCAGCTGGGGCTGACACTGCAGCTCAGTGGCAGAGCGCTTGCCTAGCATGTGGGAGGCCCTGGGTTCGATCCTTAGCACCACACATAAATAAAATGAAGGCATTCTGTCCAGCTACAACTACAAAAAAAAATTTTTTTAAATAACAGAGCAGCTGATACATATTGAAAACTTTCAATGGGCAAGGCAACATTTTAAGTACTTTATATGTATTACTTGACTGAATTATCGTAACACAGAAATAGTAACTATTATTCTCATTATATATGAGAAAACCAAGGCACAGGGATTCATTTGTGCCCAGGGTCACACAGTGATCCCCCTGGATGAAGCAGGTTTCAAATTCAGGCTGTTCAACCTCAGCGCCGGGCACTTAAATCCCTCAACTTCTTTCACTCACTGTTTCCTCCTCAACAAAATGAACCTGAAGATAAAGCATGTGACACACTGCAGAACTGGCTTGAAAAGACGTCCGTGAACAATCAGTTATATCAATTGTTCTATTTTCTTTTTTTTAACATTTATTTTTACTTATAGGTGGATACAATAACTTTATTTTATTTTTATGTGGTGCTGAGGATCGAACCCAATGCCTCATGCATGGTAGGCGAGGGTTCTGCCTCAGAGCCACAACCCCAGCCCTAGTTGTTCTATTTTCACACAGTGGAATACTATACAGCCAAAATAGAAGCGAATGACAGCAACTGACACAAAACCTGGAGAAGAAGTCTCACAATCAAAATCAAGAGAGAAAAATAAGGCATATTATAGTAAGTATGATCCTATTTACATAAAGGTTTAAAATAGGCAAAACAACATTGTTATAGGATACAGTCAGTCAGGGGACCCAATGCCTTCAAACTTAAGAGAATGTTTAGCTGGAGGTGTGGCAACACGGTTGGGGAAGCAAGCCCTGGAGAGCCACTTCAGCAGCTGTTTCTTAACCTGAGAAGTGTTTGCACACAGAATTTTAAAGTTATTACTTAACTTGTTCAATATACTCTTTCAATAATATTTTTCAAAGGGCTGGGGTTGTGGTTCAGTGGCAGAGCACTTGCCTGGCATGTGTGAGGCACTGGGTTTGATTCTCAGCACCACTTATAAATAAATAAATATTATTTATCAACATCTTTAAAAAAATCAATTTAATTAAAAAAAAAAAAAAAGACCCTTGCAAGAGTGGCCCATTACCACCTTCAGGGCTGGGTTATAGCTCAGCGGCAGAGAGCTTGCCTCACACATGTGAGGCACTGGGTTTGATTCTCAGCACCACATAAAAATAAATAAATAAAATATTTTTTTCGGTTTTAAAAAAATCAAATCAGATTCCCTGGCCCTGGCCTATTAAAATGCAGATTCCTGGGCCCAACTTGTTAAAATGAAGATTCAGATTCGTTGTCCTCACCCCAAGAGAGATCTTGGCTCTCACTCATCCAGCCCAGAAACCTGCATGCTAATACCTTCTGGGGTAGGGGTGATTGTGTCATTTGAGAGCCTATGAGAGTTGGAGGGAGCAGGCTAAAGTGACCCCGCTGAGGTACGGAGAGAGGGCAGATGCTGCCGGGAGAGAGGGGGAACAGAGCAAGGCCACCCCACGCATCTGCAGCTGCAACCTCTCTCCACCATCCCCCTAAAGCCCTTCAGCTCCCCTTTATAGAGACCCCTAGTATATAACTCACATCTCCGTATCTTTTCCATAACCCAAAAATGGGGGACCCTGTAATGGGAACCCCGAGGGCCTCTGGGCGGTGGTCACGGAGCTCCAGATTGTAAATCCATAAGGCGCTGAACATCTGGATGGAGCAGGAGCCTTGGAAAAATTGTGCCTCTTGGTATCCATGGTATCTGAAGCAAAGCAAAACAGTGTGCAAGGGGTGGGTATGGAAATGGCTTGAACAGAACCCCTTGTTAAAGGGGTATGAAATGTCTCCCGGAGCCCCTACTGTTTTATTGCATGAGATTAATACACATTGGTGAGCACCTCCATGGGTTCTCTCACCCCCTGGGGTTCCCCCAAGTCTTGCTTCCATAAAGCCTTAAATTGTAAAGCCTGCTGGTATTTGAAAGGGAACATCATAAAATCAGTCAACATGGAGGCTGGCCTTTGAATTCCAGGTCAGTCTCGAAGCCTCCTCTGGTTCTCTGAGGCTGTCTTCATTTTCACTTGAACCCAGAGCATCCTTCAGAGCCTGGGGCCTCTCTTCTTGGTACTGAAAACTGACCTCAGCTTCCAACTATGAGCGACAGGGAGAGCTGGAGTCTCATTCCCTCCAAACTGGCTGCCAGGTGCTGCCCAACCATGAGAGCAGATCTTGGACCACAAGCATGGAACTCGCCAGCGAGCACGCAAAGAACATCCACGTTCCCTAAGCCTAGGGCTCGGGAAAGTGCCGGTGGGCTTCTGTGGCAGGTCTAGGTTGCGCAGGCAGCAGGACCAGGTGGAGAAGGCAGGACGGGGCAGGACTGCTCTGCTGTGTGTCAGTGGCAGGGATGAGCTGCAGGTCCTATAGGAACCTGAAACGGAGATGTCCCAAACATGACTGAGCCCACCAAATTCTATGTCTCACTTTAACAGAAATACCTATACAAATGTTCCTGGCCAGGCACATATTTTGAACTTGACTCATGTCACTAATGAGAAGGTCTTTCTGAAATCCCTGTACTAATTATAAGGGAGTAGATTCGTTCAGAAGGTTGTGATCACCTTGGTCAGCAGGCAGGTCAGAGGGTTGGAGAGGGGATGCTCTTCCCTGCTCCCCGCCCCCACCCCACAGCCCAGGAGTCCCAGCAGCCTCAGATAGGGGTCATGTAGAAGCTGGGCTTCCTGAGGCACTGAGCCCCAGATGGTCCGCTGTCCCCCTGTATTGGCGTCAGGGAGGCTGTCTACCTGAGGTGGGCTCCAAGGCACCATGCGTTCTCCAGGAGGCCAGGCTCACCTGCTGGGGACCCCTGCCGACTGCTCTTCCTCCCACTGGGGCTCCACAGGCCTCAGGGGCACACACTTGTTTTTTTTTCCTCATCTGATGCGTGAGATCAGAGGCTGATCCCCTTGGAGCCAGAGAAGGGGCCTCACTGGTGGGCAGTGATCTAGGATTGTGGTTCATTAAAACTACAATAGATTTAAAATTTTCGCACTGTCCAATATGGTAGCCAGGACCCACATGTGACTATTTAAATTAAAGTTTTATTAAAATTACATAAAATTTGAAACTCAGTTCTCTAACACTAGCCGCACAGTTCAAGTTCCCCTGCAACTGAAAGAATTCCTACATAAATCCTCTTCACTTGCTCTTGGTTACTTGCTTTTAGTTGACTTTCAAGTCACCCATCTTAGCAACACGGATATAATACCTCGATAAAACCTCCAACTTGAGTGTCCCGGTGCTAGCCGCTGATGAAACTTGGTGACACATGCACAGACCACCAAGATCCGAACCTCCCATCACCTTTCCTAGCCGCAGCCCACAGATATTCTGGAACCCTGATCTTGGGGAAGTGGTTTGAGACTTTTTCTCCCATCTCCACATCTCCATCACCTTATGAATAACTGTTTTGTAAACCTCTTTGTTTCAATGACTGGCAGACTTCACGACAGGCAAAACAGGCCTGGTTCAGTACCAGTGTTAACAACGACCTGTGGTAGCAGCTACCATATTGGTATTGAAAAGCAGCTACCATATTGTAGCAGGTATGGGAAATTTCTGTTAACACTGAATAAAATAAGACCTTTTTTTCTTTCTTTTTTTTTGTACCAGGGATTGAACCCAGGGGCACTTAACCCACTGAGCCACATCCTCAGCCTTTTTTACGTTTTATTTTGAGACAGGGTCTCGCTAAGTTGCTTAGGGCCTCACTAAACTGCTGAGAATGGCCTTGAACTTGGAATCCTCCTGCCTCAGCCTCCCAAATGGCTAAGATTATAGGTATGCGCCATCACACCCAGCCAAAATAAGACTTTATCATCATTAAAAAAGAAAAATATTCACTATAGTATAACTGTGCCCAGAACTTGATTTGAGCAGGCATCTCACCAGTCATGTGCATGTAAATCACCAGGTCTCGGCCCCTCCCTGGATTCTACATTCCCAATCAGTTCCCAGGCGGTGCCAGTGCAGCTGGTCTGTGGATCACCTTTAGAGCAGGGAGAGATTTAAGTATGCATTAAAAATACTTTAGGTGGGGGCTAGGGAAGTGGCTCAAGCAATAGTGCGCTCGCCTGGCATGCAGGGGGCACTGGGTTCGATCCTCAGCACCACATAAAAATAAAATAAAGATGTTGTTGTATTCACCAAAAACTAAAAAAAGAATATTAAAAAAATTCTCTCTCTAAAAAAAAAAAAATACTTTAGGTGCATTATTTGTGTTGAGCCTTCAGTAGTGACCCGCAAGTTCAAAACTGCCCGTCATCTTTCACTTCTGACAGGAGACCTTGGAGCAGACTCACTCAGAAGTGAGGTCCCCGGACTGCGGTGAATGAGGGACTCCAGCCATCGGCCCCTCTGCCAGGGTGATGGGCCCAGCTTTACCTTGTCAGGGTCCCCTACATCAAGGCCCCTGAGGCCAGAGGGCACTAACTCCCTGGGCCACAGTCGCCTGGGACAGCTCTGCTCACAGCAGGATGCCTCTCCTTTCATTATTTCTGCTGTTTTTTTTTTTTTTTCCCCAAATGTGAAAATAAAAAAATACAAAGCACCCATATCCTCAGAATCCCAAATTACCATGGTCAGAATTTTTTTTTCTTTCTTTCTTTCTTTTTTTTTTTTTTTGCTTTGCTTCCAGTGTTTTCCCTGTACGTCATTATAGTCAGTTAATTCAGTGGCCCCAGTGAACACGGCCCCTTAGATCCATGGCTTGTGGAGTCCCTTCCCCTAGAATCAGGCCAACCTTGCCACTTGCTCTATACACACGGCACATGGCAGAAGTGAGGGGCACTGGTTCTGGGCTCGAGGTAAACTAGCGGCTTGTGCTTCTGTGTTCCTGAAGCCACGAGCAGCCACATCCAAAGACCGGCACCCCAGGCTGGGGCTGTAGCTCGCACGCGCTCACCTGGCACACTGAGGCCGAGCACTGCAGAAGAATAATAATGACGATAATAAGGTAAAATAAATAAATAAAAGTCTGGCTGCCGGACTAGAGAGATCACGTCCAGAGGCCACGTGGAGAGGCACGTGGAGAAGGAGAGGGAGGCCAGGGAGTATGGGAAAGGGAACACCAGCCCCAGCTAGCCGCTCCACACCGCTCTGTATCTGGTCACCGGTGAGCCCAGCCCGAGGACGGCCAGAGAGCTGGTTCACAATGAAAGAATTAGGAGCAAATAAAATGAAAGTAGCCTTAAGTCATGAAGTTTGGGGATGGTTTCTTATGAAGCAGCTGATCATAAAACCTAAGTGACATGGGTGATAGCAATACACCCAGGGCCTCCCTCTGGGTGCCTGCCCCTGCCCCAGTTTCCTTAGGCAAGGAGGGACAAAGATAAAGTAGGGCACCGTCGGGAGAAGCAGGCGACACTAATGTATTAACATGTAACTCATCCAAAAAGGATGTTTACCAAAGGTGCATAGAATGTAAGCTTATCTTAAAAGCTAAAAGGGCTGGGCACATTGGTGGCATATGCTGTAACCCCAGTGACTTAGAAGAGTTGCAAGTTCAAGGCCAGCCTGGGCAACGGAGACTCTGTCTCAAAGTAAAAGTGAAATAAAAAGATTGATTTGCAAGCGAAGCCCCAGGCCTGGAGGGGCCTGTTCTAGCCACAGGTGGGCCAGGCTGGAGCACTGGGGGAGGGGAGGCCCCGCTTCACAGATCCCTTTCAGCTTCTTCAGCTCCTGTGGGAGAGGAC
This sequence comes from Ictidomys tridecemlineatus, assembly GCF_052094955.1. Lineage (NCBI taxonomy): Eukaryota > Metazoa > Chordata > Mammalia > Rodentia > Sciuridae > Ictidomys > Ictidomys tridecemlineatus. The sequence goes on along the minus strand of NC_135491.1, from coordinate 36,272,205 downwards.
CTTGTTCCAGGGGATGAGGCAGCCCTGGACACTGGGTACAGCAGGCCCCTCCACCTGCTCCACCCAGCTCCGTGGGTGTGGGGCTGTGGGGGAGGGTTCTCCTGTTCCGCTCCCCACCCTAATCCCTTGCAGCTGTTCCCCGCCCCCCAGGGAAGACAGTTGTGTCAGAGGGAAGGGAAATAGTTATGCTGAGTGGGTCACTGGCTTCAGACCAGGAAACATGGATGACCATGGACAGGGTGGGTGAGCAGGACCAGAGCCAGGCCCCGGGGGGGACTACACGGCCTGGTCCTCACAGAGGTGGGGACGGTGGAGGCGAGATGGGCCCGAGGTGGGGGTTGCAGAGAAGAGTCAGTGACCCGAGTGTGATCTAGATTGGTTGGAGGGGACGGATGGGGCGGACACAGCCTCCCCAGGTTGGCCTTCGTGCCAAGAAGGAAAGGAGGTGCCTGGAACTGAGATGGGGACTGCTGGGGGAAGGGGTGGCCTCTCACTCTCAGGGACTGGGCTGGCTGGGCTGCCACAGTGACAGTCCCCTTTTCCAGGCAGGACCTCCTTCCCATCAGAAGGCGGAGACCTCACACCTCCCTGGGTGTCTGCCCTTCCTGCCAGTGGGATCACCCAGGGCAATGAGTCAAGTGGATATGACCCTCTGGGCTCGGAAAAGCCAAGTGGCCTAGAGGTCAAGCCCGTCCCTTTAGGCATGCCAACTTGGACTTGGATTCTGGCTCTGCTGCTTCCAGCCATGTGCCCTCGGGACTGAGTCTCCTGCTTAACAGAAAACTGTGACAGCCACGTGCACCTCCTAGGGGCAAGATGGGGACCACAGAGAGAACCAATGCTACTCGCTTAGGACAGGACCAGCAGGTAGCTGGCAGGGGTTGTCATAGGGACGTGGTTTGTCATGGCTGTCTCTGCCATCACAGAGGGAACCAGGAGGGGTTTCATGGCTCAGGGAGACTGAGGATTCCAGAAATCCCGAGAAGGCAGGCCCCCGTGTTCTCCCCTGCCCTATCCCAGCATCTGGGGTGGTGCCCAGCGCACGGATGGTGCTCAGAGCAAATCATGGCTCCCGGGAGTGTGGCCTGCCCTGGGCGCCTGGCCGAAAACAACAGAATGGTGAAATCCTGGGCGAGGCAGAGCCCAGGAAGTGGCCACTGGATTCCTCTCTCTGGAATCTGAGCAGGTAAATAGAGCAGGGAGCAGGAGGGGCTTTGGAGGAAGAAGAGAGAAATGGATCCGCAGGGCAGAAGGGGGCGGCCACACAAGGTCCGCTCCTCTCCTCTTCAGGGCCTCCTTCTACCTGCCCAGCTGCTGGAGTGGCCAGAGGAGGGAAGTGACAGGGGGAGGGGGCAGAGCTTCCTGGGGCCTCCCCCAGCCTGCAGGCCATGAGCGAGCTAGTCCCTGGGTGCAGGGTGCACAGGCCCACAGGGAGCCCGGGAAGTTCTGTGTGAGGTTAGAGCAGGCACGGAGGGGTCCCCACTTCCAGCTTGCCCACGCCCGAGTCCAGGGAGCACAGCAGGGATGGGCTGCGCTGGAGGGCTCTGTACTCGGAGCGGTCAGCACCAGGCCCCAGGGCTAGGCAGAGCTGGGCCCTCTCCCCACCCCTGCTCTGCTGCTGCTGGCCCCTGGAGGATCCTGCCCCTCCCTGGGCCACTACCCTGTCTGCACAGGGAGGGGGCCGGTTTCCCGCTCTCTTGGCCCTGAACTTGGCTCACAGGGCCCTTGGGCGTTGGGGGCTCTAGGGGTGGGGTGTCAGGATGGAGCGGGAATGAAGGATATCTGAGGGAAGGGAGAGGTCGCCCCAGGTTTGTCTTCCATAAGAAGTCCTGTGGGGAGCTGCCAGAACATTCTAGGTCCTTCCATTAGGCTCAGAAGAGATGGAGTCTGCATGGCTCCTGGCGGGGGGAGGTTGCTTTCCCCTGAAGAAAGCCCCCCACCCATGGAGGAGGACCGAGGCTGCCTGCCCCCAGCCCACCGCCTGGCTTCCCAGGGAAGGCTGCCCGGGATCTTTGGCAGCCCCTCGGCCCAGATCTTCCTCCAGCCGGGGGCTGGGAGATGGTGATGGTGCAACGGGAGCCCTTCTCTGATATCCTTCCACCCTCACTTCTAGAAAAGACCCTTGGCCGAGGGTGAGGGTCACGTTATACCTGTGGCTTCGATCCTCAGACCCCAGGAGCCCTTCCGTGCACGCGTTCATCATCTGCCACCTGGAGGCAGGTGCGTCTGCCCGGCGGGCACTGGGGCTAGGAGCCTTGCCTGGCTGTGGGGAGCTCGGCAGTGTCCTGGGACGCTGGGGGAGGGCTGTGGTCGGGCTCTGCTTGGGGACCTGCCATGGGGTCCACCCACGCTGCAGGGCAGGAATCGGGTCGACCTCAACTTCAGAGCTACCACTGAAGGGCACCCCCAGGACCATGCCCTGGGGGCCAACCAAGGCAGAGGCAGGTGGGGGACAGGAGGCACCGGGGAGGTGGGGGGTGCATTGGTGAAAGGCATATTTTGGGGGGTCAGAATCCAGAGTCTGAATCCCAGTCCTACCTTTCACTGTGTGACTTGGGAAATATCCCCCAGTCCCTCAGGGTGGGCGAAATGAGATGACCTATTTGTTCATTCAAACACATATCCATTCTGGGGGATGTCAAGCCCCCATCATCTCTCATTGCAGCTGGGGGGACCCAGACAAGAACATACAGACACCCTCAATCACATGGTAGGGCGGAGGTTGGGGGGGCGGAGGTGAGGGGGCAGGGTGGGGGGTGGTCCCAGGAGGCCCCCCGAGAGAAGAAGGTGCCGAGCAACTCGGGCTTCTCCGGGAAGGGAAGAGCGTTCTGGTAGAGGAAGAGCATTTGCCAACCCCCAGGTGGGCATCTGCCAACTGAGCCAAGAAGAAGCCGAGTGGGGGAGGGGAGGGGAGTGAGAATGAGGTCAGAGCAGGGAGTGGGACAGCCCCTCCTCTGTGACAGCCCCGCCAGGAAGCGGCTCTGCAGCAGCTGTGAGAAAGCAGGGCCTGTGTGACAAGGGACACTGGACAGAGCCTGCCCCACCCCCCCTGGGCTCTCATTCCCAGCTGTCAGATGCCTGCTTCCTCCCGTCTTAGGGCCCAAGGCTTCCCCCACTGTGGCCTGTGACCCTCTTCCCCGCTGGCAGCCCCCACCTCCCGAGTGGGGAGGGCTCTGAGCCCTGGCCAGTCTAGGGAGCCTCACAAAGAGCCTTTTCACCAGAGGGCATCATGGGGGCTGGGAGGGGACGCGGTGCCCTCCTGCCTGTGGGCATAAAGACCCCCTTTCTCTTCTGCTGCACCAGCTCCCGGCGGGGGGGGGGGGGCAGGCTAGACAATGGCAGGGATTTTCAATGTGCTGCACTGTGGGGTGGCTGCTGGGGGGCCATCCACCAGCCGGCCTCACTTCAGCTGGAGGAAGCCCCACAAAGGCCCTGCACCAAGAGGCCTGGGGGCCCGTCTAGGACCCCAGTGCAGTGACCAAGATTGATTTCCCAGCTGTACAGCGAGGGGCTGCGGCTTGCACATTCAGAGACTCCCGTTCCCACTGTCCTGGGCTCTGCCTGAGCTGCTGCTTCCTGGGTGTGTGGGGACTCCTCCTGTCTGTTCCACCTGATTCCTCACTCCCAACCTGCGTCAGGTCCTCATCGCAGTCTTGATATTCTGTGTCAGGCGGAGATCTGCTTTCTGAGGGGCATAAGCAGGAAATGGGGAGTACAAGGGTCCACCCAGGGGCTGTGTGTGTGTGTGTGTGTGTGTGTGTGTGTGTGTGTGTGTAAGTAACATGAAAATCAAGTTGCCTGGGAGAAAGTGAGTGTATAGGGAATGCCGTGGGGCTTCCCAGGTGGAGAGGCAGCATGTACAAAGGTCCAGGGGGCGGCATGAGCCAGCGGCAGAGATGGAGTGAGAGCAAGAGGGAAAAGGACCAGCAAGTCTTGCACCAGAACAGGGGCTTCATCTGGAAACAGTGGGCCCTCCCCAAAGGTCCAGTGCGCACCTGCAGGAGGGGTTTGAGAGACAGATGGCCTCAGGAGCAGGGGAGGCAAGAGTAGAGCCAGGCCGGGCCCAGTGGCACATGCCTGTCATCCCAGTGGCTCGGGAGGCTGAGGCAGGAGGATCACGAGTTCAAAGCCAGCCTCAGCAAAAGTGGGTGCTAAGCAACTCAGTGAGACCTGTCTCTAAATAAAATACAAAATAGTGCTGGGAGTAGGGCTCAGTGGTTGAGTGCCCCTGAGTTTAATCCCCTTCCCCCCAAAAAAGAGAGCCAGCAGGGACTTGGGGAAGTGGGCCTGGCCAGTGCTGGGGACCAACTTGGGACACACCCTGGGTTCTGGCTTGAGCAACGGTGGGGAGGAGTGCTGTGGGAGCCACCCCTGGGGCTGGGGGTGCCGGGGAGGAGGTGGCTGAGGGCAGTAGAGGAGCGGGGAGGAGGACACAGAGGTGCCAGCAGAACAGCTGTGTGCGCTGGGAGGGCTGCAGAGCTGGGGGGAGGGGGGGCAGGGGGGAAGGGAGAAAGAAGCAGAAGGAAAGAGAAAGACCTAGAAAGAGAGAGAGGGAGAGAGGAGAAGTCAGTGGAGAGCGGAGGAGGTGAGAGGAGGCAGGGAGCAGGGAGGAGACCCGGGCCAAGCCTGTGGGAGCCGAGGCCCAGCCTGCACAGCCAGGGCCTCTCTCCATCTTCCCTGCACCGCGTGCCAGGCCTTGTTGGCCAGGGACAGTGGCAGGCAAGGCCAGCTCTGGTCTTTTCTCAGGGCAGGGGGAGGACAGGGGGACCTTCTCAAGGCAGGGGAGTGGCCACCATGACTCTCAAAGGGCATGACTGCAAGGTGCTTCCCCAGGTCAACTGACGGGATGCTCCTGCTCCCTGCCTCCGTTTCCCTCTGAGAGCCGGGGTCAAGGTTAGTGGCAACCGTGGGCAGAACAGGGACTCTAGCTCACACTGGGCAGGTGAGGTCACCGGGAGTCTGTGTCCAGGTAGCTTTGGGGGCCTCCTCCTCCCCATCTGCAGCCTTTGTTCCAGGAAAATCAGGAGGGGAGGGGAGGAGAGCCGAGCCCGCGGAGTCTGTCCTTCCATGGAACAGGGAGCCAGGGTGCCCCCTGCTCCCCGCTGCTCCCCTCCGCGCCCACCAGCACCTCCGCTTCTTCCTCCCTCACTTTCTGGCAGAAAAACCCAACACCTGGAAGAGCCCAGCTCTCCAGCTCCCAGCCCACCCAGGGCACCTGCAGGTGGGCGCCTTCGCACCCTGGGTGCAGGGGTGTGAAAGTGCACGCACATACAGGCATATGGGTGTGGAGATGTGTCCTCACACACATGCGTGTGTTAGTGTGAGTGTGCAGGTGTGCTTGCACGCGCTGCTACAGTTGATGGAGGCCACGTGCAGGTGAGAAAATGGAGGAAGCCTGGCCCTTGTCACCTGTAGCCAAGGTGAGGATGGAAGCAGGTTGATTCTGGGGGCAAGAAACAGACCTAAGCTGACCACCTGGAGCCTCAGGGCTTATTGTTGTTTCTTTGGCTGTTTTATTTTATTTTATTTTATTTTTGAGACGGGGTTGTTGCCCAGGCTGGTCAGCTTGCCCCCTCATTGAAGGCTGTTTCCCCTCCTCTTTCCAGATGGCATATGCCCCACAAATTAGGATCTGTGCTGTGTGGCTGGGGAGCCCTAAGAGTGGGCTCAGGGCATCCTCCCACTTATGTCTCCTGAGTAGCTGGGACTGCAGGTGTCACCACACCTGGACGGGAGCGTGGATTTTATTATTCGAGATGTGAGGATGGCGCTTGCCCGGCTTCCCCAGAGCTAATGTCAGTGTCACAGAGAAGCAGGCAGAAAGAGCAGGAAGTCGGGCTGGGGTGTGGCTCCGTGGCAGAGAGCTGGCCTAGCACGCAGGAGGCCCTGGGTCCCATCCTCAGCTCCCCATAAAGATAAATAGAATAAAGGTATTATGTCCGCCTACAACTTGAAATATTAAAAAAAAAAAAAAAAAGAGCAGGAAGTGTCCCTGAAGACTGACTGCCCTTCTACCAGCCTTCCAGGTGGTGCTGTTCTTGTCCGGAAGAAGCCTGAGGCTTAGGGATGTACAATGGCCTACAGGGGGCAGATGAGTCTGGACCCCAGGTCCAGCTGACTGCAGTTACTGGCAAAGTCCCAAGGCACCCCTTGACCCCTGGAATCACAGCCACAGGCCACACCAAGGCCCACGGGGATGAACCTGCCTCCTTTGCCCTCCAGGGCTCAGAGGCTCGGCTCCTGGGCCCTGGGGAGCCACCTCTCTCTCCCCCTGAGCCCTGTCCTCCTGGGGAGCTTCCCCCACTGCCTGTAGGACCTGAGGCCCTGCCCTGACTCAGGGATATTCTGCAGCTTGTTCCAGCCCCCCAAATCCTACAAGGCACCTGGTCCAGCCCCCTGGTAAGCCTGAGGCCCCAGGCGGAGTGCTGGAGGTTGAAAGCATGTCTAGGCAGAGCTGAGATTTCGGGGGGCCCAGGGAATGCACTCTCTCTCTTCCCTCCTCTAGACTTGGTTTCCTAGAGGAGCTATCAGGCAGGCACCCCCTTTCCTTTCATTGGCCCCCAAACCCACAACTTCCCTGACCCCTTCAAATGGGGGGATTCAGCCAAGTGGGGGTGCTGAGGCTATAGACACTTGTCCACTGCCCACCCACTCCCATGTGTGGTCCCCTCCTCCCTCAAGCTGGTCAAAGAGACCCAGCCCACCCCCCAACACCCCCCCACAACCCTCCCCCATCCTTGCACAGTGCCCCTCCCTCCAGTACAAGTGCCTAGCCTGCTGGCTGGACCACCAGAGCCTTTGGTTGGTCAGGCTGGAGACCACCCCAGTACCACCAGCTGGGCGTAGGAAGTAATAAGAACAGCACCCGACCCAAGTGTCCCCTTTCCCTAAGTCTAATCCACATTCCCCTCGTTGAAGCCTGTTTCCCCTCCTCTTTCCAGATGGCATATGCCCCAGAAATTAGGATCTGTGCTGTGTGGCTGGGGGGCCCTAAGAGTAAGGAAGGGCCCGAATCCACTGAATCGTTGTGTTCAATCATTTCAGCTCTGGGGACAATAGAGCTAACTTGGAATCCTGGTTCTGCCACTTACTGTCAACTTAAGCAAGTGACACAACCTCTTGGAACCTCAGCTTCTTCATTGAAAAGCAGGTACTTAGCTATTCATTCACGTCTACCCATTCATTCACCTATCCACCCATCTACCTGTTAATCCATCCACCCACCCAACTATTCATCCATCCGTCCATCCATCCATCCATCCGTCCATCCATCCATCCATCCGTCCATCCATCCATCCACTGGTACTGTATGCCAGGCCCTGGCCCAGGGTTGCTGAGGCTTCTTCATGGCTTGTGAAGAGGAGATGTGGTACCATTTAGTCCCTGGGCTGTGGTTAAGCATATTTCTGAATTTTAGAGACCTTGGCTTCAAATAAGCACAGTGAAGGGTGAAAGGTCATGCAAGAACTAGTAGGATGTTCGCCCACAGTACGCAGCAGCCTTTCAACAGCCCATAACAGCAGAGCCGTATCACACCCAGGGTCTCAGAGAACTGCTGAGATGTCATTGCTACCACCTGATGCAGGCCACCATAAGCCACCATGACCCAGGCCAGCCGGCTTCAGTGCTGGGCAAGCTGTCCTGGTGTAAAAACAGGGAAGTCAAAAGTTCCTTTTAGAAAGACTATTCTGAAGCTTCTGGTATTTAGGCTCCTGCAAAAACTACCTTATATCATGTAAACCCTAAAGGTGTCATTAGAGTGGGCAACGGACCCTTGGCTGGGTCATTCCTGGGGACTTCCAAGGAAGGAGGAGCTTGGGGGAGTTGTCAATCTAGAGGTGATGTGTGAGGCCGAGAGGGGCGTGGGCAGTGGCAGGGTTGGAGGGCAGTCTGGGACATCTGCACAGAGGCTGGGGCCTTCCCAGAGCCTGCTTGACACAGCCAGGCCGGCCCACATGACCCGGGAGGTAGGAGGACAGGAGGTGTCCACACGAGCCTCGGCTCAGGCTTTGCAGACAGCCAGGACCCACCTGGAGCTGCTGTCCTCCCTGGACTCCGCTTAGTGTCTCTGATGCCAAGTGCTTCTCTGAGTCCTACGGAGCCTGGGACACGGAGCCAGTCCTGGGAGCTCTCACCTGGGGGTATGTGGATGTTCCCCATGGCAGACTGGCACCCTCCCTCAGCTGATGTGGCTGCTGGGAACCGTACCCCCCACCTCTCTGGAGGGACGCCATGGATTTGTGGAGATGTGTCACTCACTGGACGTGCCTGGCAGGTTCACAGCAAGGCTGAGGGACAGGGGCACAGAGCAGGCCTGTCCCCTTTCCTCTGCATTCCACAGCTTCTCAGGTGCCACTTCAGCTCCAGAGTCCCCTGTGGGATCCGGTGGGCAGATTTCTTCTGCAGCCACATCTTTGCTCAGCCTCTGCCCTGCCCTGTCTCTTTCCTTCACTTCCTCACAGGGTTCTTGAGTCTCTCCACAAACTGCCTGCACAAGAATTCCCATCTCAGACTCGGTTTCTGGGGAGCTTGACCTAAGACACGCACAAAATCTACTTGGTGGCAGGGCTGGGTGGCCCAGGTTTGAGGACACAGGAAAGCCTCCCAGATTGGAAGACATTCGAATTGGGGTCTTGGAGGTTGAGAGAAGATTGGCTCCATAGGATCTCCTCCATTTGCTAAATCTTGCCTGATACAATGGCTGAGGATGAGGGGAAAGACATGTTAGGCAAAAGAACATATGAGCAAAGGCCCTGGGGCAGGAAAAAGGCAGGCAGGGTCCAAGAAAGAGGTGGTTCTGCAGCTGGAAGGCAGGGGTAGGGAGGGAGGAGGGATGTAAGATTAGAAAAGAAGTTAGGACACCCCACCCCCCAACAGAGCGCCAGAGGCTGAGGGTTCGTGTCACTTGTCATCACACACACGGTCTCTGATGGACTATTGTGCCCAGACAGAGCCTCAGAACTGTCTATCCTGTGCTCTGGCAGGTTCTATCAATGTATCAAAGTTAGCACGTAAAGTGACACCCATTTATTGTCCCTGCCCTGGGCCAATCCCAGGCTGGACTTGTTCTATGTGGGCAGAGTCCAGAGGCCTCATTGATTGGGCCTGAGTACAGTAGAAGCCTCCCTTGGGAAGGAGCTATTGTGGCCCATAAATAGGTTAGGCGGCCAGGAAACGGGAAATCCTGCAACACAATGCGGCCCGGTGCGCAGGGGTTTCCTCCAGGCCCAGCGCTGGTCCGAGGGTGCGTCTTGGGCCAAAAGACTTGCAGGACTCCCTGACTGCTGGCCACCCGCTGCTCTTCCCACAGTCCTCAGGGGCGCTCGGGGCCTCACGTCACCCCACCTGGCCCCGAGGGCAGCTCAGGACAGGCCAGAACTAGCCAGGACAGACAGCGGGTCGGACAAGGGAGAGAGCCACCGGGACAGCCAGGCTAGGCCCAGGGAACACAGTGACCCCCTCGGGATCAGTGAGGCCCTCTGACCCCAGAAGACTGCCCATCTCTAATGCCCCCGGCCTGGACTCCCCCAGGAGCACTGCAGAGGCCAGGTGGACCCCACCTGGACCACGACCATGAAAGCAAGGCGTGGCCTTCGGGAGAGGCGGGCAGTCTGCAGACACACATCCCGGAGGGGTCTATTACATAGAAAAGCGAATAACAAAACCCGAGGTCCCGTAGGAGCCTGCAGGTGTGTCACACAGACACACCGACGAGCATGGCCGTGTCTGTACGCACAGGGGACAGACAGGCCAGAGGTCCCGGAAAATGGCAAGGGGGTGAGACTGCAGGGGACCGCTGTTTTCTTCTTTGTGTTTTTCTGAGCTTGCTACCTTTTCTACAGGGACCTTTTGTCCTCATTCAAAAAGAAAAGGAAAAAGTCTTGAAATACCTGTTTTCTTTCAGGCACAAGGTTTACAAAGAGGGTTTTAAAGAGCCAGGATGTGCCTATAATCTAATGCCGCAGGAAAAACAGGATATTATACCGTGTATGGGCGCCATATGTAGAGGATGAGATGCTCAGGGCGGGAGGGGACAGGAAGGAAGCTTGCAGGGGATCAGGGTCCCCCCCCTAAGCCTTCACGGACAGTCCAGGGCAACCCCACGCCCTCCTGTACGCCGGCAGCACGGGCTTTACAGCGCCGTACAATTCAGTGCACAGAATTCAGAGCCTCGTTCTGATCGGCAAATCCTTTATCACTGGGCGTCTTTCCTCATCTGACACTTTATCATGACAACGTTCGCTGGGCACAGTGGCGCACGTGGTTCTGGAGACTGAGGCAGGAGGATCGTGAGTTCAAAGCCAGCCTCAGCCAAAGAGAGGCACTAAATAAAATACAAATAGGCCTGGGGATGGGGCCCCTAAGTTCAATTCCTGGTACCAAAAAGAAAGAAAGAAAACATTTAACACCTAGAAAAGTAGAAAAAAATTGCACCCTGAACACCCACCGACCCACTATTTAGGTCCTGCAGTAACATTTGACACATGGCTCTCTGCCCATTACGGCTTTTTTTTTTTTTTAAATATATTTCAAAGTGGTGCCAGACATCAGTACCGTTCACCCCTAGCAACACGTATCATTAACTAGTCAGTAGTCATTACGGTTCCTTTTTGTCCTCCACCTCTGAGTACAATTTACCCTTGGTAATGCAACCATCTTAAGAGTCAGTGCCGCTTGATTAGTTACGACAATCACGTACATCCATGTAACCCAGCCCTTATTATGATAGAGAACATGACCTCTGGGAAAAGATATCCTGCCCAGACCTAATCCATCACTGTCCCTCCAGCCCCAGAGGCCGTCGCTGTCTTCTGTTTTCATTGTGGATTAGCTCTTCCTTTTCTGGAACTTCCCGTAAAGGGGATCACACAGTTTGGACGCCTTTGTGGCTGGCTTCTTTCGTCAACGTCATGTGTGTGTGACATGCATCCACATCACCGCAACAGCCAGCTACTTTTTACTGTTGAATTATGGTCCGTTCTATGGATGTGCCCGTTGTTTATCCCTTCTCTTGTCGGAGGACAGCTGGGCTGCCTGAATTTCTGTTTGTCGATAAAGCTGCTATGAACACCCCGATACAAGTCTTTCAGGGATATCCGTTTTCATTTCTCTCAAAATGCAATTTCTCCAGGAATGCGATTGAGCCAGTCTTCCTGCATATTTGTTAGACATTTGGATTTCTTCTTCTCTTGCCTATCCTTTGGTCTTTTCCTTATCGACTCGTGGGAGCTCTTTGGTTATCAGTGTCGGATGAGACAGGGACGTAAAAGGAAATTCATGGCGTAGTCAGTCTCTGGCCTCGAATCGCTCACGCCTTAGCAGGGTGGTCAGACACAGGTGTGAGATGTGACCCGACGGCTGCCGTGCACCCATTCATTTGTGCCTTTGTTTATTTAGGTTTGTTGAGTCTGATCCCCTCGCCCCTCGGCGGCTCCACCGCACTCAGGGTAAAAGACAAGGCTCTACACGACCTCCTGCGATCCGGTCCCCTCGTCCTCTCTGCGCCCACTGCTGCCACTCTTGGTGCTTCAATCTGCTGCTCTGACCATGGCTCTTCTAGAACCCGCCAAGCACGATCCCTGACGTGGGTCCTTTGTCCTTGAGAATTGGTCTTGCTGAACATTCCCCAGATTTCCACTTGATTTTCTTCCTATTCTGGTTTCCTGGGGCTTCCACGACAAACCATCACAAACTTGGTGGCTCAAACAAAAGAAAATCGTTCTTTCTGGAGAATTCTAGAAAGTTCTGGAGGCCAGAAATCAAAACGCGCCCTCCCACCACCACCCCCCCAAAGGCTCCAAGGGAGAACCGCAGCCTCTTCCGCAGCCTCTGGTGGCTGCAGGTGTCCCGGTTGGTGGCTGCCTCTGTCTCCCGGCAGCTTTCCTCGCTGGGTGTCTCTCCCTTTTGTGTTTCTCACACGGGTACTTATTGTATCTGGAACTCACCTGGATCATCCAGGACTTCCTTATCCTGAGAGTCTTAATTTAATGACATCTGCAAGAATCCTTTTCCCAAATAAGGTGACATTCACAGGTTCTGGGGACTAGGACATGGGGATACCTTTTTGGAGAGTCTTTATTCAGAACACTACAGTCCACACTGGTTCTCCAAAACCCAAGTGTGTGAAATCCATTCACCCTAGGCCAACACCCGGCACCCTGAATCTCAATCCATGACAGCATCAACTTTAAAGATCATCCTTTCAGAAATGTCCCAGATCTCATTGTCTAAATCGGACCTGGGTGAGAATCTGGGTACCACCTATTCTGAGGTAAAATTCCTCTTGACCTATGGAGCTGCAAAACCAGAAAACAGGGTATCTTCTCCCGAAATCCAATGGCAGCAAAGCACAGGACGGACAGTTCGTTCCAAAAGGGAGAAAATAGAAGGAATTAGAGACTGGTGACGGGCCACTGTTTGAGCCCTGGAAGGTAAGCCGTCCTGTGGGTAAGCCGTCCAAAGTCCAGCAGGGTAAATTTCATTATGCTCCATGGCTCACTTGGATAATCCAGGATGATCTCCTCTTGAGAGCCTTCATGTTCTGAAGAGTTCCATTCACTGGTGTGGGGTGAGAAGACACATCTTTTCAGGGTAAACATTCAACCCATGACACTTCCTAGTGGCCTTAGGAAGTAGGTATTATCTTCTAATTAAGTGTACATCATCTTCTAATGACAAACACGGACTCAAATATTATCTTCTAAGAAACTTTCTCTGGCCACATTATTTAGAAGTGCACCTGCCCCCATTCCAGCTCTCCTGTGGCCCTTCCCTGATGGATTTTTCTATCGCACACACTTCCAGGTACACCATGTAGAGTTTACTGCTTCCTGAATTTGTGTGTTTTCCTCTACTAAAATCTAAGCTCCACTAAGATAACTTCTTTTGGTATTGGTGGTTGAACCCAGAGGTGTTTTACCACCAAGCCACATCCTCAGCCCTTTTTATTTTTTATTTTGAGACGGGAACTGGCCAAGTTGCCCAGGCTGGCCTTGAACTTGCGATCCTCTTGCCTCAGGCTCCCGAGTCACTGGGGTTACAGGCCTGCGCCACCTGGTTGAAGATAGATGCAGACAGAGAACTGTGCTGTTCCCTGTGGTATTCACAGGCCCTGCTGAAAATGAGCTCCACCTCCCGAGCAGCTGCAGTATGAACTTCCAGGTGACCTTAGATGGGGCTACCTTGGGTCCATGCACAAAGCCAGGCTGAGAACATAGAAGGTACTCGGGAAGTAAATGGAAGCAAAAAATGGAGGAATGAGTGTTCACGTGCAGTGCCAAGCCCTGCGTGACACAGGACCTAAACAGTACAGTCAGAGCACAGAGGGAGGAACCAGTCATTCTGTCATCCCCAGAAACGAGAAGAGCAGACCCAAGACCCAGAGCATGACTGGGAAGGGAGGGGAGCTTGGCATGACAGGGCGGAACTCGGGGTGCAGGGGAGGCAGGGGGTGGCAGCTGTGACATCTGCTCCCCTTCTCATGATGGGGGAGAACATCCCGTTTCTGGGCCCCTCTCCCTGGGAGACCCAGTCTGATGACTTCTCCCAAAATGCGTGAGCCAGGGAAGGCCCCAAATTGTCCCCATCCACCAGTGTGCCGGGTGTCTTGGAGTTCCGGTGAGTTCCGGTGGAAGTTCCACGGGGCATTTATTGGCCCAGTATATGAAGAGCGCCAGGGTAGCGCTCACCTTGGTCACAGGCGCTTCCAGGGCTCAAACAGTGGCCCGTCACCAGTCTCACTGCTCTGCTGGCTTTCCCCGACAGTGGTGTTCCGGTCACAATCAAGATGGCAAGGTGGCATCCAGTAGTGGCTCCATACCCCCAGGCCCCAAATGAGGCCTACCTCCCCAGCGGCTGCAACATAAAATTTGACATTAGATGTGATGGGGCTCCGCTCCTTTGGCTTCTAGGGTCACGTCTGAACCCATCACGCCACCTGCGGCTGGCACCTGCTGATTGGCCATCCCTGGATCTTGTGACCACCGAGGGGTAGAGCCAACCACGTCCTTCACCTTGTGCCTTCCTGTCCTTCCCACGCCCCCAGCTGCACTGGCCCTCGCAGAGCAAGGATCAGCTATAGGACTGGGTCACTGCAACCCTGGTCTCAGGGACCATTCAGGAGACACCTCAATGGAGACGCAGGAGCCTCCCGGCAGCTGCTTTAATCACTTTTCAAAAACCAAATCACTGGCGAACTCCTGCTGAGACCCAACCCAACGTCGTGATGGGGGGCTGGAGACCTTCCAAGCCCGGGACACAGCTGTCGTGAAAGATCTTTTGGGGAACCTCTGCGGAGGGGACTTAAAGGGGACCTCGTTGAAGGGCGGTGGCTGCTGTGTCTCAGAACAAAGGACAAAGGTTGCCCTGCTGTCCCCCCGGAGAGGAAGACCAGGTGCTGGGAGGACGGTGGAAAGCACGTGCTCTCTGAGCACAAAGGCCCTCCGTGGGGACAGGTTGACGACTTGACTCAGAATTCCACTGGTTTTGGATGGATTGTTTGTTTTGGTCCCGGGCTTTGAACCAAGGGGGTCCTCTGCCACTCACCAGTCTTTTAATTTTTTTTTATTTAAATTTTGAGACAGGATCTTGCTAAATCTCCCCAGCTGGCCTCAAACTTGCAGTCCTCGCGCTGCAGCCTCTCAAGTAACTAGGATGACAGGCATGTACCACTGTGCACAGTTTGTTGCGAATTTTCAATATGTCTATTAAAAGTTGCCATTTGAACTACCCGGAGAACTGAATTTCGTAGCATTAGTTTTGTTCTCATTGTTGCGCAACCATCCCCACGATCTCTTCCAAAGCTTTTTTCTATTATTCCAAACGGTGACTTCTAATCATAAAGCAATGATTCCTGATTTCCTATCATCCCAGCCCCTAGTAACTTCTAATCTACTTTTGATGAATTTGTCGATCCTGGAGAGTCCTTACAGTGTCGCGACTGTCTGGCTCATCTCACTTAGCATCGTTTCTAGGTCCATCCATGTTGTTTTGTTCTTGGAATTCCAACTTTTTAATGACCAAAAAAAATATTTCCATTGTTTGGACAGGTCACCTTTCCTTTATCCACTCATCTGGTGATGAGCACTTGGGTTTTTCCACCTTGTGGCTAATTTGGCTTGTGCTATGGTTTGAATCTTAAATCTCCCTCAAAGAACCACGGGTTTACGGCTTGGTCTTGGGCCTGTGGGCTGTGGGCCATGAAACCTCTAAGAAATGGGGCCTAGTGGAAGGAAGTGAGGTCATGGGGGCGACCTTGAGAGGATCTTGGGATGCTGCTCCACCCCTCTCTGTCTCCATTTTGCTTCTCCTGTGGCCAGGAGGTGAGTAGGTTTCCTCTGCCCTACGCTCTGGGCCGTGATGTGTTCCCTTGCTGCAGAGTCAAAAGCAAGGGGCTGAGAAACTAGAGACTGCAGCCTCTGAAACCGTGAGTCAGAGTCAGCCTTGCCTCCTTTTAGGTTGTTTTCTCAGTGTTTTGTCACAGTGATGGAAAACTAACAGCCTGTTTTTGAGCTTTATATAAATGGAATCAAAAAACTTGTGACGTTGATCAAGCGGTCATGGCCGACGTACCTAGCAGCAGGACTGTGACACTGGGTTTTGCAACAAGGAAAAGTTTTATTGACAGCTGACTGCCAAAGAGTCAGGAGGCAGCTCCAATCCACCTCCCGATCAGCCAGTGGCTGAGGAATTTAATTGGCCAGGCAGGAATAAGGGCTGAGCTGTTGTAACCCGGGGTCTCGTGGAATAGTCTCCACCTGGGACGGGGCCAGGTGGAACTTGTGGATGCTTCTCACCTGTTCTAAAGCTGCTGATGACACCCTTGCTTCTCATCTAAGGCTGCAAGGCCTTGTTCTCCTCCCTCGGGTCCCATTTGTGGGAGACTTTTGGTGCCACCAGGCTCTAATTCCATTTTAGATCAGGTCTTTGGCTTCTGTGCCTGTGTCCTGAATAGGAACTTGCTTTGCTCTGGCTCTTTTTTTTTTTTTTTTTTTTTAAATACTCCTTTGTACTTGGTTTCCTTTGCTTGTGTTTCTGAGATTCTTTGTGCCATTACATGAGGTTACTGTGTTCGTTTTTCCATGGAGTGCAGTTATTCCTTTGTATGCCTATACCACAATTTATTTATCCATTCTGTTGTTGATGGACCCTTGGTTTGTTTATAGTCCTTGGCTATTCCAAATAGAACTGCTACGGATATTCTTATCGTTGCCTTTTCATGAATATATGAATGCATTTTTGTTGGGTGAAGCGGCTGGGTAGGCAGGACGCATGTGTTTAGCTCACACAGATGATGCCAAATGGATTTTGAAGGTTGTACAATTTCTGTCTTCATGAACAGTGTATGAGAGTTCTGCTTGTGCCACATCCTTGCCAACACTTGATATTGTCTGTCTTTCACTTTAGCCATTGTGGTGGGTCGGTTGTGGTATTATGTTGTTGTCTTAATTTGCCTCGGCCTGATAGCTTATGAAGTTGGACCTGCTTTCATGTTTGTTGATCAGTGGGATATCCTTTTTAAATAAAGTGCCGACCAAGTCTTTTATCCATTTTTTCCCACGGGTCATCTGTTTCATTTCCTTATTGTTTTGTGGAAATTCTTTTTGTATTTTGGACATAAAACTTTTGTTGGACATATATATTGCCAAGTATTTTCTCCCACTCTGAGACTTGCTTTTCATTCTGTTAATGGTGTCTGGTTGAGTGGAAGTTCTTCATGTTAAGGCTTTGCCCTCTAACGTGATCTTTAAGAGGTCTGTTTGCAGTGTTATTTAACACTGCAACTATGAAGTCATATCCCCAGGAAAATTTACTAAATCTGTGTCAAATATCTTTGCCTCTTTTTCTCCCCAGTGAATTCTGCTGGGTGACCGCCACAAACATCCCAAATTAGAATTCACTGAGGTCACTTCAGGCTATTGTCTCTTCTGCAAATAGTACTTCCTTGTTTAAAAGAAAGGGATCAGAAAGCATCAGGTAACGAGAGCGCCGTTATGAGCATTTGTACATACAGGGACTCCCTCTTCTCTAAGGACTTTTTTTTTTTTTTTTTGAGAGAAAAAAATGCTTGCCTAATATCCCAGCATAGTGGGTGCATTCAGAAGTATTCACTGTTGCACAATTGTAACTGAAAACGACTGGAAATGCCAAAATGTCCAAATTGGGGCAGATTCACTCAATGGGATACTGAAGAGGCATTTTTTTAATGGTGAATCTACACTTGGGAACGTAGATTTAAGGAGGAAGAAAGCAAGCGTGGAACAGCCCAGGTGGGAGGCCCTGTGTGTCCGTCTCTTCTTGTCACAGCCAGTGGTGGGAAGGGGCTGGGGGCTCTGGGGTGGGAGGGACGCTTGCATTCCTTTGCAGATCATTTGGGACATTGACAACATTAAAAACCCACGTGCATTTGTTATGTCCCCTAAAAAAAGCGAAAAAAATTGAAAACTTTGAAAAACAGGAATTGGAAAAGGAATCAAAATTTTCATTCCGATAGAAATAAACAAAAATTTTATCTGAGTCCTTAAAGGTTCCCTTCAAAGCACTGACAACTTCTCCCTGCTTCTGAGCAGCTGATCCTAGCGGGAGTCTCCTTTAGGGCCCAGCCATGGAGGGACTCACTCTGTGGCCACTGTCAGGGCCACCTTCTCATGAGGCACAGCAGACCAGTGCCCAGGGCCTGTGTTATTTCAAGGGCCCACAGAAATGTTTAAAAAAAATTTTTTTTAAATCATTTTAAAAATAAGAATATAATCTGAACTGGGTTATAATAGTTTTTTTTTAATCAACAGTCATAAAATTAAAAAGTTGTGTGTATGGGCATATAATACATAAAATTATATGTTCATAATATTAAAATTTATTTATTTATTATGTTAATGAGGAGGGGCTGGTGAATACAGAAATGCCTAGAAAGTCATAATGTGATTTCTGGGAAAACTTATTCTCTTTCTCTCTCTCTCTCTCTCTCTCTCTCTCTTTTATAAAAAGTCAGGTGAGCCGGGCGCAGTGGTGCACCCAGCGGCTCTGGAGGCTGAGGCAGGAGGATCTTGAGTTCAAAGCCAGCCTCACCAAAAGCAAGGCGCTAAGCAACTCAGTGAGACCCTGTCTCTAAATCAAATGCAGAATAGGGCTGGGGATGGGGCTCAGTGGTGGAGTGCCCCTGAGTTTAATCCCCTGTACCCCCAGCCCTGAAAAAAGGTGATGAAATTTTTAGGCTTGGGAGCCACACGCTCTCCGTGGTGTCTGCACTCTGCTCCTGGAGAAGGAAGCAGCCATGATAATATATAAACGGCCTGGAGTGGCCCGGATTCAGCAGAACTTCACAAGAGCAGGCAGTGGGTTGGTTGGGGCAGAGCACCCAGCCCTGAGTGGGGGGCTCGTGAATACCCAGTATTTGCTGAATGGATGAATGAACTGGACAGGGGTTGGTAACCAGGCCTGATCCCTGTCCAGTGGCTGAGTTGTGGGGCAGGGTCTGTATTCTGGGCTGAGGGCCAATTTTCCTGGTACCCCAACCCCTGATGTGCTGTGTGACCTTGGGTGAGCCGCCATCCGGCTGAGCCCCAGCTCCCCATCAGTACGGACGCAGTGCTCCCATGGCTGGACCATGTTCAGAGGATGAAATGTGACGGGGGCCGTAGAAGTGTCTGGAATAGGAAAAGGAGATCCCCACTGGGCAGCTCAGGGCAGGAACTCGGAGGCCTGGCAGCCCGGGGAATGTCAGCTTGGCAGAGGGAAGAAGGGGTGGGGCCGGTCAGTAGCATGACCCGAAACACAAACAGTCCCCGAGAGAGGGGCCGAAACTCTCGGGTTGGGGAAAACATGCCAGTCAGGTTTCCGTCCTGCCTTTGAGCAGGACAGGGGCAGGTGGCCGGGACTGGTCTCAGCTGGCAATGGCTGGTATTGGCCTGGGCCCCTTTGGTGGGCATGTATCTGGCCAGAGGTGATCCTGGGCGTCCCAGGGTGAAGACTGTCCATCAGCCAGGACATGCCCTCGGAGCCGGGGGTGGCATCTCAGCGGTCAGACCTCTGACCCCAGGGAGGAAGTCCCATGTCCCCATGTCACTACAGGGCTGCCCATCAGCCTAGCCAGGCCAGCTCCCTGGGGACCTGAAAGGGCAATTTAGAAGCATGTATTAAAGCAGAGCCGGGTGCGCACCTGTGATCCCCGTGACTCCCGAGGCCGGGGTAGGAGAATCATGAGTTCGAGGCAGGCCTTGGCCATGTAGTGGGATCTTATCGCAAAATAAATTAAAAAAAAAAAGAGCTGGGGGTGTATGTACCTCAGGGTGCAATCCTCAGTACCAAATAAATTAAATGAATGAATAAATAAAAATAGACGACACCCATTTCGGGGGGGTCTGGGAATTTCGCCTTGTCTCCAGGTGTATCAGGATGTAGAACTCTCCATATGGGTCAAACAAAAAGCACAGTTTTCATAACTTAAAAGAGCTGTGTTCCGGGGCTGGGGCTGGGGCTCAGTGGCAGAGCGCTTGCCTAGCATGTGCAAGGCCCTGGCTTAATCCCCAGCATCCAAAGGAAAAAACCAAAAGTGTGGCCAAGCTCACCATGTTCTACCAGGGATGTCAGAGTACGGAAGCAGCACAGTGGAGGCCCACTGCCACCTCAGGCCTGGAGGGTAAAGGAAGGGAAGGAGGTTAGAACCTGGCGGGAGCTTTGGCGGCCCTTGGCTTGCTTGGAACTGTATTTGGGGGAGGCACTGTCCCTGGCCATACTCTGTGCTTATGCAGCATGAAGTGAGAAGCTAACTCCCCGGTCTCTCCTCCAGCCTCCCAGTCTCCAGCTGGTGCTTCCCACGCTTGGAACCCAGCCAGAAGCCAAAGGGCAAGGACACCCACTGGGAAATGCAGCCCAGGGGGCCAACCATGGCAGAGCAGGTGCCTGTAGGCAGGCAAATGGAGAAGAACCCAGAGAAATGCTCTCCAGGATGCTCGCGAGGCACACAGGGGTTATTAATTGCATTATGGTGTGTAATGTGAAGGGAAGCAACTGATTGGTGAGGGGAATCGTGGGAAATTTTCATTAGCCCATAAGGTGCCAGTCAGGATAGGTAACGTTAAGCTGCAAAAACAACTTACCTCCGAAGTCTCCGCCCTGCAGCGCACAGAGCTGTATATTGCTCAGGCTAAGCCAACGTAGGTTAGAGTCCTCTGCTCCATGCAGTTATCCGGGGACTCAAGAGGGGAGAGGTTGCTACCTTTATCCTAGTGATCTTTACTGTTCCAAGGGGCAGCGGTTCAAAAGAACCAGGCGGAGTCAGGTATCAACATGGAAAGGTTCCTGGGTTGTATTGGGTGAAAGAAGCCCCAGGACCTAGCTAGCGTTGATGTTAAGCCAATGCCACAAAACAGATGCTGGGGTCTGTGATTTGTAAATGCGCAGCCGTGCTCTGGAACCTCTGCGGAGTGAGAGGGACCTGGCATTGTAAATGCGCAGCCGTGCTCTGGAACCTCTGCGGAGTGAGAGGGACCTGTATCATTTGCATTTTAAACGTGGAACAGGTGTGCAGAGAGCACCCTTGAGTGATGGAGAGAGCGGGGGCCTACCTTTCCTTGGTGGCCACGTCTAACTCTGCTTCTAACTCTCCTGCGGCCTGGCCTCCTTTTCCCAGGTAGAGGGTGGACCAGGTGCTCTGGAAAGCTGAAGCCGGGCCTCACGGGGCCTGTTCACTCCTTCCTAGTCTTTCTCTTGGGCTGCCCTGGAGGGATGTTCAGGGAGTTGACCCTAACCAGGCCTAGACTGTGCCCTTCTAGAAAGGGATGTGAGGGGAGCCTGAAGCCTGGCACAGCCTTGGAGACCCCTAGTCCTTTGGCCTAACTTTATGGTTTTGAAATGCCTCTGGCAAGTCCAGACCCTGAGTCCTCTCTGACAGCCAGACCTCAATTTCCTCATTCACCTCAGCCTCTGTACACTGACCTGTGCCATTTTTCCTACCACACCTGTCTTGTCCTTATTGTTCCAGATTTTTCCATCCTTCAAGACTCAAACCAATTAGCCCTTCTCTAGTCTGCCTTAGTCCATGTTCTGCTGCTGTAACAGAACACCACAGACTGATTCATTTATAAACAGAAGTTTATTGGCTTGGTTCAGGATCCTGGGAAGTCCAAGGTCCAGTCCTGAAATCCAATGAAGCAAGTGTAAAAAACAGGGAGAGAGAACTGGGCTGAACTCATCCATTTTATCAAGAACCTACTTCCAGGACCGGGATGTAGCTGAGTGTTGGAGCTTCTGCTTAGTATGCATGAGGCCCTAGAGGTGGGGAGGGGAAACCACTCCCTTAGTAACTAACCCTACTGTGGAGATGACATTAATCTATCCTTAAAGGTTCCACCTAACCTCCTCTTAAAGTTACCACCTTTTTTTTTTTTTTATGGTACTGAGGAGGTACCCAATGGAATTCTACCACTGAGACATATCCTCCTCCCTTTTTAAAAAATTTAACATGGGTTTTGGTTTTTTTAGAAAATACCTTTATTTTATTTATTTTTATGTCGTGCTGAGGATTGAACCCAGTTCCTCCCACATGGGCTAGGCAAGCGCTCTACCACTGAGCTCCAGCCTCAGCCCTGAAACAGGTTCTTGATAAATTACCCAGGCTGGCCTTGAATTTGTGATCCTCCTGCCTCAGCCTCCAGAATAGTCGGGATTACAGGCGAGTCCCACCTCTTAATATTGTTATAACGGTGGTTAAATTTCAATATGAGTTTTAGGGGGGGGATGTTCAAACCCTGCACCCTCCTCCCTGCCAGAATGTCTCTCTGGCCATCCAAAGCATAGATTTGCCACTCTGAGAAGTTTGTTCTTCAGTTATACCTGTGCTTAGTGTCCCTTTTTTTTTTTTGGTTTGATTTTGATTTACATATTAAAGCCCTTATGCTATCTTGTTCCATGAAAAAAAAAATCAAAGCATCTTTTTGCTTATATATCTATATGAAAGGGCTACTGATAGTGTAAAAAACACTAGGGTGTAGCTAACGGAGAGCATGTGCCCATACATGTGTATGGGGCAGGGTTTCATCTTTGGCAGCAAACAAATAGATAGATACTCAAGTTGCTGGGTGCAGTGGCACATGCCTGTAATCCTCGGGAGGCTGAAGCAGGAGGATCGCAAGTTCGAGGTCAGCCTCAGCAATTTAGCAAGGCCCTAAGCCATTTAGCAAGACAACCTTTCACAAAAGAAAGAAAGAAAGAAAGAATTGGGGGGGGGGGCAGCTGGGGACGAAGCTTGGTGGTAAAATACCTCTGGGTTCAGTCTTCAGTACAAAAACAAAACAAAAAAAAAAACATAAGTCTACCTTTTTCAAAGTAAAAGCAGCAAATGCACTTTATAAAGAATGGATCAGGGCTGAGGCTGGAGCTCAGTGTCAGAGCGCTTGCCTAGCTGCATGAGGTTCAATCCTCAGCACCACATAAAAATAAATAAATAAAATAAAGGCATCCGGTCCATCTATAACTACAAAAAAAAAAAAAAAAAAAAAAGAAAGAAAAAAGAAAAAGAAAGAAAGAAAAGATCATCCAGTCATGGTGGCACAGCTGTAATCCCAGCTGCTTGGGAGGCTGAGGCAGGAGAATCACAAGTTCAAAGCCAGCCTCAGCAATTTAGCAAGGCCCTAAGTGACTCAGTGAGACCCTGCCTGTCTCTACATAAAACACACACAAAAAAGGGCTGGGGATGTGGCTCAGTGGTTAAGTGCCCCTGGGTTCAATTCCAGGTACCAAAAAAAAAAAAAAAAAGAATAGATCAAAAAGAGAAGAAAAGCCACCCACTGTCCCACTTCCCTTGATACAAAATCTAACCCTGCCAGCCATTTTTCTTCCTCATTTTTCTCCTGCTCATTTGTACTTTAAAAACCATCATTGTTCAATTTCTGTCCTGTCTTTTTCACTTAAATTTGTACTAAATCCATTTCCACGTTGCTGCCTGAACTGGTTCCAGAATCACCATCTCAAAATCGTGTGGTGCTTCATCAAAGAACACGCCAGCGCCGCTCAACCCGCGTCCCGCTGCCTGCTTCCTTCCAGTCACTTCCCTTGCAAATAAAGCTGAATGAGTATTTTTATCCCCAAAGCTTTCCCCACGTTTTGAAAATATAGTTTTTTAGTCCCGATTCTCAAGCTCTGTATGATTCATTTATGAAAAGGAACCAGATCGTGTGTTTGCGACGATGGATGTTACATGTAAGTTCACATGGGCTCCTGGGACAGTGGCCCGGGGGCAGCCCCCAGCGAGCTGAGCAGTGTGGTTAGAGACGGGCATGTCTGGGCTCCCAGGTTCTGTCTCTGGTGCTAATTTGTTGTCTGACCTGGAAAGGCCTGTTCCCTCCCTTGAGTCCTGGACTTTGGTGACAAAATGAAAAGATCTGAAAAGTAACAATTGTGTTGGGATATATATATATATATATATATATATATATATATATATAAAATATATATTTTGGTTACAAGTTACAGAAATTTCAACTTGAATGAAGAGATTTGACCAAAGACAAGATATTTACTGGCTCTCCAAAAAGAGTATGGAGTCAGGTCTGGCTGCATCTAGGGGTTCAAACAAGGTCATCTTTCTGTCCGTAGATCTGTTCCCTTGTGGGATGCTCATTTTAAGATAGACTGCTCCCGGGTGTGTGCGAAGGACAGAGATGACTGACCCTCCTGTTCATCCCTGGCAGGGATAAAGTTAGGGGTAGGGGACTGACTCCATTTTGGTCCCCCTTGCCCCTGGAACCTGGGGAGGGGAACCCTTTTGTTAACTCATGAATTTGAAGTTGGGGAGGAGTGGCTTCCCAGAGAAAAATCAAAGTCTGTAGCCAAGGAAGTTGCCCAAGCAGAGCTGGGCTGTCATTCTGAGACTATTTTTTTTTTTTTTTTTTTGGTACCAGGGATTGAATCCAGGGATGTTTTACCACTGAGCCACATCTCCAGCCTATTTTTTAATTTGAGATAGGGCCTTGCTAAGTTGCTTAGGGCCTTGCTCAATTGCTGAGGCTGGCCTCAAGCTTGCAATCCTCCTGCCTCAGCCTCCCAAGTTGCTGAGATTATAGGCAGTGCCACCATGTCCTGCTTGATTCAGGACTTTGGCTGATCTGTCCCACTGGCTCCTTCTCTGATGCTCCTTGAACATTTGAGGTCCGCTTCTCAGATTGTTGGCTGGACATATTCGCGAGCAGCAAGCCCGCAGGCCAAGATCTGTGGCCCTTCCTGTTATCTGGGTGAGGGGAAGACAGCCCCCTCCCCTGCACCCCGAGGAAACAAAGCTCTCTAAAAACAACGAACCTCAAATCACAGTATCGGATCCTCAGGTGTCAGGATGTTCTCCCGTTGCCATAGCAGTAGTGTGCCAAACACCACCAATATTCCCACCGTCTAAATTTAGAAAACCATTAATCCTTAAAAAAAAAAAAAACCCACCAAAATATAATACCACACCCCATAAATAGGTGAGGGCTTTGAAGAGAAACCAACAAAATCTAAAATTAAATCATACCTAATAAATATGCAGTACATGTCGTTGTTTTTCCGTGGAATTTCACCACGGGACTAGAAGGGGCTTTGCTAAGGGACTGGGGGGTGGGGCAGGGGGAGACTTCCACAGGCATCCGGAGGGGAAGGGGCCTCTCTGGGTCATGGATGAAGCCGGCACATGCTCCCTCCTGAAGCAGCGTGGCTCTGAGGACTGACCAGGGTCATACTCCAGCTTTTATGTGCCTCAGTTTACCAATCTGTACACAGGGGCATGGACGAAGACCCTTCTGGTTCTCAAATTCATTGAGATTAGCTTCCTCACCCCATAAAGAGTTTCCATGAATAAGTAAGAAGAAATACCTCAAAAGAAAAATGGCCGTTGGGGACCAGAGGGTAATCATCCCTTCCCCTTAAAGAAAGAAAAAATAATATTATTTGGAGCCATCATTTTGAATATTTGCTTAACTTAGTGATGTGCTGGATAAAGCAGGGATTTACAGGTAAACAATTTGACTTGGCTGTATTTTTTTTTTTTTTTTTGGTGCTGGGGATTGAACCCAGGACTTTGTGCATGTGAGGCAAGCACTCTACCAACTGAGCTACATCCACAGAGTTATGAAAAATTGTGCTGTGAATGGATAATAATGAAAGTAATGCATTCCACTATTGTCACGTGTGAAAGAAAGAGAAAAAAAAAAACCCACAAAAACCTGGCAAGGTGTTGACATTGAAGCTGTCATAAAAACACTCAAATGCAGTGGTGATCAGAGAATTGCAAATAAGACCAGCAAATAAAACCATCATTAGTCTTGCCAATCATGGGAAGATGCTCACACCTGCCCAGTGGTGGAAGGGGCACAGGCACTCAGCCACTTGACAGAGGAGCAGGGGCATGTTCTCCTGGGAGGGTAATTGCCCGTATGTCACAGAGGCCTTAGGACCCTGTGGCTGCCATTGCATCTCTAGGACTTCCGTTGGAAACAGAACTGGGCACGTTTGCAAAGGTTGCTTAGCAAAACGTACAGAGGTCTCTCAAATCACAGTATCAGATCCCCGGTCAGGCCGGGTCCAGCCTGGGCTCCTGGGCTTGCTTGTGTACGAGGGTCACCACCCCCCAGCAGGTGAACCCACAGAGGGCGTCTCTGCTATTCGTGGCTGGCTCCTAGCCTGGCACCCTGGCATCCACAGATGTTCAATGGATAAACAAAAGAAGCTGGCGTTGGATCAGTGTCCCCACAGGTCTGGGTGTCAAAGCCTTGGTCCCCAGAGTGGTGCCAATGGGTGGTGGGGGGCCTCTGCCAGGTAAGGACTTCTGGGAAGCGCTGGGCTGTGCTCTTGGAGAGGACGGTGGTCTCTAGTGGTCACTCCCTGGCCGTGGAAAGAGCAGTTCTGCTCCATGCCCATTGAGGGGTCTATGGGGGACTAATCCTGCTACCATGGGCCTTACCACAGGCCCAGAGGGGTGGCACCAATCGATCATAAGCTGGGACCTCCCAAACTGCGAGCCAACGTAAGCCTCTGGAGTACGGGGACCAAGGCGTGCGCCCCACCTCTGCTCCCTTGGGGTGTTCCTTGGGTCCCCTCGTGTCCGCCACGGTTGGCATCCAGGTTTTCTGCAACCGTCAATGCTCCCCCTTCCCCACCCGCTCTGACCCCTGGATCCCGAGGGCTCTGGTGGCTCAGGCCACGTCATCAAGGCTGGGGGGTTGTGCAGGGGACCCCACAGTGAGCCCTGACTCTCAGTCAACATTTGAGGTGGAAGGAACATGTGCTCTGTGACCCAGGGGAGTCCCCGATGGCCAAGAAAAATGCCTTAAGCTAAAAACCCAAACAAGAACAAACCCAGCAACGACCCCCACACACGGGTTTCCCACGCAGAGGAGCTTAGACCGACTGCAGAGGCGCACAGCTGCGGTCCCAGGTCCCAGCGCCTTCAGAACCTCTCTTTTCAAGGTCCTGCTTTCCCGGGTGCTGGCCTCTCTCTGAGAAAGGTTCTTTATCTGGTGGCAAAATGACCCATCGGTGGCTCCAGGCTCACCTCCGACAGACAGTGCCATTCTCCCAGGCCCCCCCCCCCACAGTCCCAGGAAGCCTCTGATCGGCCAGATGAGGGCTCTGCCCCCTCGGAGCCCGTCTGTGGGGGAGGCTCATCTGGCCAGAGACTGCAGGCTTTGGGTCACCCGGATGATCTCTGGGTGAAATCACTGGGGCCCAGCTGCCCCTCCCTTCTGCAGGCTCCTTCTATTTCTCTTTCTCTTGGTGGTGCGGGGCCTGAACCCAGGGCTGAGCACACCAGGCAGCCTCTACCAGCGGAGCTACATCCCCAGCCCTCCTTCCGTTCTTAATTCCCTTTCTCACTGGTTTCTAGTATTTCCCTGGGGAGCTGTGCTGGGGGGGGGGAGTGAGCCCGTGTGTCCTGGAGGGTCCTCTTAGCTTGGCTGCGGGCCAAGTGGAGACCAGAGGCTATTTCTGGCAAGGACTGAGGTGGGTGGGAAACCCGGGGCAGGGGATGTAGGGGCACTTGGAGGGAAACCTGAGCCTGGGGGGCCTGCACCCGCCCCGGGCCTGGGAAGTCTGCTGGCTGCCAGGAAGGAGGCTCTGGGGTGGGGCGGGGTGGGGCCCCAGCAGCTGGGAGGGAAGGGGTGGGACAAGAATGTCCCTCCTCCCAGGCACCTGTCCTCTAGTGTGTCAACCTTTGACCTCATCCCACAGTCACCGGCGAGAAGCAGGGAAGTGACATAGCCCGCCAGGCAGGTACCTGTACTTCCAACAGGGATGTTCACCTCGCCCTCTTGAGAGTTCTCAGAGCCAGATGCTCTTCCACGTGTCTCTAAGTGTTAACCCCGTTTCCTACCGAGTTTCACAATGGTATGAAATAGGCACGGCTATTCTACAGATTGCCATTGGGCTCAGAGAGGGGAAGTGACTAGCCCAAAGACACACAGCCAGTGAATGACAGAGCCATGGTCAGTGTCGGGGTGCCTGTAACAATGGGCAGGTGGAGCTCAGGAGCAGTCAAGACGCTGGGAAAGGCCGAGGCGGAAGGCCGGCCACTCACCCACCCCGAGGAGGGAGGGTGGGAATGCAGGAAAGGCAACCTGTGATCTGGGCCCTGATCTATGCCATTTGCACAGGATGAAGTGTGCAGGGAAGGGCTTTCCAGGAACAGCATCAGCAAAGGCAAAATGCTAAGTGGGGACGGGGACATCTGGGACAGGGCAGGCCTGGCTGGGGCCTCTGCCAGTGTTTTGTGGGTCATGAGAAGCAGGCTGAGGGTGGACTGTGGTGCCCTGAAAGTGCCCCGAGGCCTGGCATCCCCAGCGTTGCTGCAGGGACAGCTGACCCCACTGCCTGGCGTGGTCTCTTGGATTGGGGGTGGGAGACACGGGGCCTGGCAGGACACAGGGGCAGGAAGCCCTGCTCCTCCCAAACCTATGCTGCTGGTCCCTCGGTGGCTTGGGTGGCTGGGGATGGACGGGAAGCCGGCCACTCCTGTGGGGTTAGAGAAAGCCCTCTGTGTGCACCACGACAAAGAGGCTTTCTGCCAGATGGGAGGAGAGGAAGCGGCCATCTCGGCCCAGCCCCGGCATGAAAGGAGGCTCTGTTGGAGACCTGGGGTCCTGGGTCCACAGAACGGGGCTGGGGGAACGGCGTCTCCTCAGTCTCTGCCCGAATTCCCCAGCAGCATGAGGGGGGGTGGGCTTGGTCTGTTGGAGACTGATCCCAGCATAGCGATTGCCCGGCTGTGTGACCTTGATCAAGTCACTTCCCCTCTCTGAGCCCTACTTTCCTCTTGAGTAAAATGTGGGTGGGGAGCATGCTGGTCAGCTAGGGTCAAGACCAGTCAGCACATGCCCAGTGAGCACCGTCACCAGCACCTTGCAGCCTCTGCATCCTGCCCTGCTCTGGCACTGGACCTAGATGGTGTCACCCCTCCACCGAGGCTTCTGTACTGCAGGTCAGGGCTCCAGCCCTGGACGTTTGGACTCTGCAGCTCCCAGCTGCACCACGACAGGGAAGGGCTGGCGGGAAACACCCAGCTGTCTGGAGGGTGATGGTCTGTGCCTCTTTGTTTATTTGGGCCCTGGGAATGGCACCCAGGGCCTTAGGGCAAGCTCTGTACCACTGAGCCAGACCTCGGCCCTTTCTTTGTGTTTGTCTTGAATATCTTAATTTTCTCAACTTGGGTGTGAGCAAGATGTAAAGGAAGAAAGATAAAGAGGAAATGGAACCTCTGGGGGGGATCCAAGGTGAGTTTAAATTAGAGTCATTTTTTTTTTGGTACCAGGGATTGAACTCGGGCACTCGACCACTGAGCCCCATCCCCAGCCCTATTTGTATTTTATTGAGAGACAGGGTCTCACTGAGTTGCTTAGTGCCTCGCCATTGCTGAGGCTGGCTTTGGACTCGCCATCCTCCTGCCTCAGCCTCCTGAGCTGCTGGGATTACAGGCGTGTACCCTGCACCGGGCCTTATAGTCATGCTTTGAAAACCAAACATTTAAAGATGCAGATTACTGTTCAGTTCTGGGAGGAGGTAGGGTAAGGCCCCAGGCAGACCTGGACTCTAGGTATCACCCCTTGCTCCTAGAAGCCCCTCAGACCCTGAGTGAGGATGACAGCACTCCTAGACGGCCCGGGGTTCCGTCCACTGAGAGGCTCTGGGTTGCAGCTGAGAGCCGGGGCAGCTGCTGGGGTAGTCTCCTGAGCGGCAGAGGCTCTGCCAAGTCTCTCCTTTGGCCTTGGCTCTGAGGAAGGGCGTAGGAGAGGTCTCATCCTCTTCCTGTACCTGGCCCTACACTGCCCTCCACCTGCCTGGTGACCTCTGTAACCCAGGGCTGCGGGCAGGGGGCAGGCCAGGGTGGGGACCTGTGGCTTCCGCACCTGGGAAGCTGAGATGGTGCCTCCTGGCCCCTCTGCATCACAGAGGCCCTGTGGTGGGGACTCCAAGGCCGCTTCCTAGATGGGTTGCCAGCCTCAGCCTCGGCTTCCAGAGGCAGCAGATAGAGGAAGGGGGAGGACTGGGCTCAGAACAGGTTGAGGGACCCTGCCTGTTCCAGGATTGAGGGGGGCCCTCTAGGGCTGATCACTGCACTCCTGGGGGCCCCAGCGAGCTCCCGATAGACCAGCTGGGGGCATGGATGTGGGGGGTCTGAGGCAGACCTCTGGTCAGAGGAACCCCCGCCGCGGGCCAGCCACGCCTCGGTCTCTGCTCCCTGCATCACCGTCTGCAGCCTAAGCAGAGGCCCGCGGTGGGATTTGCTGCTTCTCCAAGGACGAGGTGGCAGGTCTGGATAGAGTGTGTGGTGAGGGGAAGTTCTGGAACCCGAGTGGACCCATTTCCCAATTCTCTTTGTACCCAGCTCTGGGCCCCCGTTTCCGACAGGCCTCAGGTTGCCCAGAACCCAGTGTGGCTGGGTGGAGGACGGGCGGCCTGGCCGGCGCTGTCCATGCCTAGATGTGGAGGGACGTGGGAAGCTGGCCTCCTTCCTCTCCACCAATGACCAGCAAAGAAATCCCACATCCCTCCCCGCCCCACCCAGGCTGACCCCGGGCCCTGCCACTCCCTCCTATGGCCCACGAGGGCAGCCACCTCCCACCGCCTCCAAACACTGGTCCTCCCGGTCATTGTTTCCAAAGGTCAATGGGAAGGAGCCTGCAGTGCACTGCAGACAGGTCTCCTGAGCACTGGGGCGCGCCCCCTTGTCCTTGGACTTGACCCCCTGCCACCTCTAGGCCAAGGCTTCTCACAGACAAGGCCACACTCGCCGGCTGTGTATTTAATCAGTGCAGATTATTTGCAGAAATATACAGAGGGGGTGGACACCCAGCCCTCCACGCCCACCCCTCGCTGGCTCTCGGGTTCTGCAGAGGTCATCAGGACTGGGGGCAGCTCTTGGACTCGCACTCAGCACCAGGTCAAGAGAGGCTGGCAGATCGCCCCCTCCCCGCCCCCAGTGCCCTCAGGGATCCTGGGGGGCACAGCCCACTGGCTCAGGACTTGGGGGGAGCAGAGGGGACGGAGCCGGCTGTACAGTACCATTTCCCACAGCAGCTTCAGCCTCCTGCTGACTTTGGGAAGGAAAAGAGTAGAGGAACACCCGCCCACCCCCAGGCCGAGCCCAGGAGAACTGCCGGGCCACCGGGGGCTCTGGTGGGGGATAAGCTGCTGGCCTGTGTCCCCTGGGGAGAGGGAGCTGGAGTCAAGGGAACCCCGAAGCCTGACTTGTAGCACTGCGGGCACCCCACTACTGCGGGCACCTGTCTGGTGCTCACTGTCCCAGCCTAGGCACTGGCCAATCCCCTCTCACTGCCCAGGGTTGGGGACACTGGCAGCAGAAGCCTGAAACTGGCACAGGCCCCTGAGGATGTGGTGTGAGAGGGAGAGGGAGAGGGTGGGGGGGCCCAGGGAGGGAGCAGATGGGTCCAGCTGAGAGACGGACGTCCAGGCTGGGGCAAGGTCAGTGGTGGCGCTGGGGGAGGCCCTTGGCAGACTCCCTTTGGTCCTTGGTGAGGCAGGCCCAGGGCCCCTTCCCAAGAGGGAAGGAGGTGCGGCCCGAGGGGATGTGGGAGCTGCCAGCTGACCAGGGGATGGGGAGCAGGCTGCCCGGGCTGTCTGTGTGGGGGCTGGGGAGGAGGCGAGATGTGACTCAGAGGCCAGTGGACCGCTCCTGGCTGGGGGCTGCCCCAGGGTGAAAAGCTCATCCTCAGGCAGAGAGACTCAGGAAGGTGGGGACCCAGCTAGGTCCCTTCAAGACAAACAGGGCCCCTGGGTACGGCCAGGGTTGGAACAAGTTCCACCATCCTTACGCCACCTCCCAGAGGTGGGTCTCTGTCCCTTGCTCCTCTGACTGTGGCCAAGCCACAGATGGATGAGGGCTGGCTTCCCTGACTGGCGCAGAAGAACACTGAGAAAATGCTAAGCCCTCTGCTCTGGTCAGGAAAGAAAACGAATGCTCAGTTAAGGTGCCAATTAAAAAAAATATCCCTAGGCATAAATAAAGGACAGACAGGACAGGTGTGCAGATGGAGGGACCCCACGGTTGTTGCTTGCTGGGGTGCCCCAGGGAGCCACCTGGGAACCACAATGCCACCTGGCCCCCCAGCACCGGGCGGGGAGGGCGGTCACACCCACTCCTGCAGGGAGCGCTTGCAGTAGAGCAGCACGCGGGGCGCACCCTTGCGCTGCATCTGCACCAGGGCGTAGGCCAGGCCCAGGACGCAGAGCAGCAGCAGCAGCGGCACCAGCACCATGACCACGTTCACCGTCCGGGCCACCTCCTCCATCTGCACCACCACGCGGCTGCCCCCGTCCTCGTCCTTATCCGTCCCCGCCCCATCCCCCGCGTCACCCTCTGCACTGTCCCCGTCGACCCCGGGCTCCGCACCCCCGTCAGGGTTGAAAGGTGGACGGGCCACATCAGGCCAGCGCGGTCCGGGCTCCACCTGCTCCTGGCAGCCCATGAAGTCCCTCAGGATGGACTTGGGGTAGCCGGGCTCCATCCGTAGGCGCTCATTGTCGAACTTCCAGTACTTGGTGCCCTTGTAGAAGTAGGTGTAGGCTGCGGGACGAGAAGGCCAGAGTGCTCCAGGCCAGGCCCACCCCCCCGCCAGCGACCCTCAAAGATGACCGATGGACGAAGGGGCCCCAGGTTTTAAGACCCCCCCCCCTCGGGGCTGGGGGTAGCTCAGGGGCACAGCGCAGGCTTAGCGAGTCCCAGGCGCTGGGTTCCGTCCCCAGTGCCAAGAACAAGACAAAACACACTCCCGTCTTCTCACTTGCTTTCCTGAACATTTTCAAATCCGCCATTTTCCCACCTGACAGGAGCTAAACTGAGGCTCAGAAGGGCTTGGGTCAAGGGCCTGGCGAGAACCCAATGGGGTACAGCCTGCTGGGTTGGGGGCTGCTGTCAGGGAGCTGCTGACCCGTCCAGGCATCAGCTTCCCCCCCACACGGGAAGGTCTGTGCAGCGCAACGTGGCCTTGAGCCTGCATGGACCCCGAGCGGAACTCGCCGCTGCCTTGGACTGGCTCTCTGGCCTTGGGCACCTTGCCTGTGTCCCCTTGACACTGGGAAGGGCCAGGTTTGAAGTGAGGGATGGGTCTGTGCTCTGCTGAACACAATGAGATCAGAGGAGCTGCAGAGGGACACCCCCACGGAAGCCGTGTGACCACACTGAGCACAAGCCAGGTCCCCTCTGAGCTAGAGAATCTAGAACCAATAACCAGGCTAATGGTTTTTCTAAAATGCCTCCGAGGCCGGGTGTGGTGGCGCACCCAGGGGCTCGGGAGGCTAAGACAGGAGGATCATGAGTTCAAAGCCAGCCTCGGCAAAAGTGAGGCACTAAGCAAACTCAGCGAGACCCTGTCTCTAAATAAAATCTGAAATAGGGCTGGGGATGTGGCTCAGTGGTTGAGTGCCCCTGAGTTCAATCCCCAGTATCAAAAAATTAAAAAAATAAAAATGCACCAGAGACGCTGCTGGTGAAATGCAAGAGCCACAGCCCCTTGTCCCTGGGTTAGGATGATAAACCTGACTTTCCTTCTAGGTGGGTAAGTGACACCCGGAGACTCTGCCCCCCATACTGAGCCAAGCCCACCCTTCCAGCTCGAGGCTCCCTGGGGGTTGTGTGGAGCTGGACCTTGGGGGCAGCAGCAGTTCCGAGCTCCAGGTCTGGACCCAGGCTGGCCAGGGCAGTGGCCTGGACTCTATAGCTTCCTAGCTGTGAGCTTTGAGGTGCTTTGCTCCAGCCTCTGGTCTAGTGTATCTGTCCTCACCAGGGGGAGGGCCAGGAGGAAATGCCCAGGAAGCTCCAGGCCCAGCTGACGTCGCTGTCCCCATGCACTATGTGGCAATGCTGAGGGACTCCGGCACCTACGTCCCCTGTGCCTGTGGCAGGGCGTGGAGTGAGCACTGGGAACTCTGGGAGGGGGCTGGCCTGGTACCTGCATCGTTGCTCAGGAAGGCCCCTTTGGGGGAAGCGGGGATCCCCTGCCAGACGCTGATGGGCTTGGGGTAGCCGGGGTCTCCGTGCTGAGTCTCCTCGTTGAAGCGCCAGTACCTGTACGGGAAGCACCGGCGATGGACCTGGAGACCCTGCTTGGGCAGGGCCCACCCCCACAGGAAGTGGGCTCTTACTGTGGGGCCTTGCAGGGGGCAGGGGAGTCTGGTTGGGGCCTCCCCCCTTTCGGGGAGGGGTGTGCCACTCACCTGTCCTCTTGGAAGAAGAAGGTGTGGCCCGTGGGCTCCCACCAGATGGCCGTGTCGATGCGGTCATAGGGGATGCCCAGGCCATAGCTGGTCAGCGGCTGTGGGTAGCCAGGCTCTAGGTTCGCCTCTCGGAAGAGCCAGTAGCGGTCACCTGCAGGAGGGGTGGGAGGTGGGTGAGGAGGGGCCTGGGGGAGGCTGTGCGTAGGGTGGGGGTTCAGGAAGTGCTTCTCTGGGCCCACAAACCCATCATCTCAACACACGCACAGAAGAACTCAGCACTGTCCACACGCCAGGTGGACATCCGCACGCCAGGACCATGTACAGCACACCTCCCCAGGTCCACACCCTGGAAGTTGCGCTGTCACAGACACCTGCGACACACACGTGTGCAAGTTAGTCACACACCCAGACACACCCACGCACCCACACAGCCCTTCACCCCCATGGGGACCCCCTCAGAGTTCTTGCACAGGTAGGGGAGCGGGGCCTCTGCCTGGCCCCAGGTCACCTCAGTGGCCCTGTGTCCCCTGGGACCTCCAACCTCCCCTGGGCTGGAGCTAGCAGGGCTGGAGACCCAGCCGTCCATCAGGGCCCTGCCCCTCAGGGCCTGCAGCCAGACCGCAGAATTCCTGCCCCAAAGTGGCCTGGGGACCTGTTCTCCTGGGGACCTGCTCTTATGGGGCCATGACCTTGTGCAGCCAAAGAGGGACAGACACTCACCCCTGATCTGAGGCTTCAGACTCGACAGTCCCAGGTCCACCTGATACTCCTGGCCTCTATCTGCCTCCCCACCCCTTGCCACTAGGTGCGGTCACTGCCCTCAGGTGTCCCCATCCTCCCAGAGTGAGCTCAGAGTGGGGACACAGATCGAGACAGGACCCACAGCCCTCTGCCCCTCCTCTTCCCTCAGGTCCAGCTGGGCCAGAGGTCAGGGCAGGAAGCTGCCCAGCCCCTCCCCGATGCCGGCCCCAGCTCACCTTTGAAAAAGACAAAACGGCCATCCTGGCGCTCGTAGGCAGCACTGATGTCGCTGGGCAGACCACGCCAGAAGTGGCCAATGGGCATGGGGTAGTTGTCCAGGACACGGTTGTGCCGGACTCGCCAGAACCAGCGGCCCTGGGGAGGGGCGTGGTGTTGGTGGGCAGCTGTGCCTTGCCTGGGGAGGCCTGACCCTCACCCCACTGCCCAGGTCAGGGAGGGCCTGGGGGAGTCACTGTGACCCTGGGGAGCTAGGCAGAGCCAGGACAGCCCCAGGTTGAGATCTGGGCTGGGCAGCTGGCACCTGGGCTTGCCATGTGACCCTTAGCAAGTCCCTCATCCAGGGTCTGATGGCCCCTTGGGGCTGCTCAGTGAGGGAGGGACAAGGGTGCCCAAGGTGCCAGGCTGGTGAGGCTCGGGTGGACTGGGCGGGAGCTCTCCTGCTCTGAGCCTAGGCCAAGGGGCTGGGCGTGGGGGAGGCACCAGGACCAGACCTTGAACACGAACATCTCCCCACGAAGCATGGCCACTGTGTCAAAGTCCCCGTCGCAGATGTTGGGGCCGTACTGGTCAGGCCGCTCTGTGGCTCGGGGCTGGGAAGGGGGGCCTGGCTTTGGGGGCCTCTCTGGCTTCCCGCCTGGGGGAGGTGGCTGGGGGGGCCGAGGAGGTCGGTGGTCTGGTCGCCGGGGTGTCACGGTAGGGAGAAGCCGGGTGGGCTGTGGCTGGCCATCTGGGGTGCCTGCAGCCAAAGGCAGGAAGCAAGAAGTAAGAGGGCGGCTGCAGACCTGAGAGGAGCAGCATCTCTGCCCAGAGTCCTGGGACGGGGTGGGAGGAAGGGGCAGCCGCGGGCCCGCCTGTCCACAGCAGACCCCTCGCCCATGCTCACCATCATCCTCAGAGGGACCTGAGTCTTCACACAGTCCCTTTCTGGACCTCCCCACTGGGCAGGGGTCACTGTACCCCAAGGCTGCCTGCCTTGGTTTCCCCTGGGGCCCCTTGCCTCAGGATGCCTCACTAGGAAGCAGGACTCCTGCAGGCAAGGGCATAGCTCTGGCCTCAGGGACCTTGAACCCTGCCAAGTGCATGTCAGTGGCTGGGGATGCGGGCAGTAGGCCAGGGCTGCAGCCCCAGGAGGGCTCAGTGTGAGCAGAGTGTGGGCTCTGCCCAGGGCACTGGCCCTCAGGGGCCCTCCCCACTGGAGGCTTTGCCAGGTGGGAACTGGCACCTGCCTCAAAGCCACTGGGAAAATGACTAACTCAACACTCAGGGGAGGGCCTGTGACAGGTGAGGAGGGAGCAATGGCGGTGGCTGTGGGTCCTGGGATCCTAGGGCACTCTTCGTCTAGTGGCTCCTCCAGCACCCAGCCTGGGGCCACAGTGCAATGCTAGGTGAGGCCAGGCCCCGACATTGGTGGCCCCGGGTTCCATTTCCAACATGACCACTTCCCGAATGGCGTGGCTCCGTCACTGATCCCGTTCCTCCTCTACAGAGCGCAAGGCTACAGTGCTTACGTCTCCTGGGCTGGGGAAGACAGCAGGCAGGCAGGGACTAGTCACCGTCCACTCACCGTAGAGCTGCTGGATGCCCCGGAGGTCATCCTCGGGCAGCCGGAAGTGGTCTGTGTCCATCCACTGGTAGAAGGGGGCCATGATGGCATTGGGGTTACTTGAGTGCTCCAGGCCCAGCGCGTGGCCCAGCTCATGCACGGCCACCAGGAAGAGGTTGTTCCCTGCAGGAAGGGCGGGCAGCCTGGTCACTCTGACCCATCCCAGAACCTGGCCACCCAACACCTCCAGGCCGAGGCTGCCCAGAGCCCACCCTGGCTTCTCTCTTCTGACCCCTAATTCCCCCACCTGAGAAATGGGTACAGCAAACCCTTCTCTACCTACCTCCCTTGGAGATGGTGGGACAACAGACCAAGGTTAGTGCAGGTCTCCAGAGACCCAAACAGGGGACACTCTCCCTTCCTGACCTCGCAGCCGCTACACCCATTCAAAGGGGCCATGCCTAGCCCAGGAGCTGCTGGCCCTGCCCCCACCCTGGCCAGCTGTCCTCACCATGCAGGTCAGTGCTGGAGAAGGTCCAGGGCTCATCTGCGTCGAAATGGGTGTCCCCACCCAGGCCAGGGCCAGGGAAATAGGCGTGGGCCAGAAAGCCGCCCATGCCATCAAATGGCGAGCTGTCACCGTGGAAGCCAGAGGCAAAG
The DNA here is from genome assembly GCF_052094955.1 of Ictidomys tridecemlineatus. NCBI lineage: Eukaryota > Metazoa > Chordata > Mammalia > Rodentia > Sciuridae > Ictidomys > Ictidomys tridecemlineatus. The sequence goes on along the minus strand of NC_135491.1, from coordinate 36,235,331 downwards.
AGTACCATGATGTCGGCTTCCTTCTGCCGCCGCAGCCGGATGTCCTCATAGGGCACCTCTTGGAAGGTCAAGGGTGTGGCCTGCTCCCACACACGGAAAGCCCTGCGCACGGCCTCCAGCGAGTGGTGCCAGCCCAGCTTCTCGGTGTAGTTCTGGATGCTGTGGGTGGGTGGGAAGGTCGTGAGCGGATGCAGGCCCCAGGGCTACTGTCCTCTGCTGACAAGTTCCCAAGAAACGCACACAAAACGGTCAGGACCAACCATTAGTTTATTTTGAGGTGAGTTAGCATTTGTCAAATTAAAATTCTACACTGTGGCACAGAAGCTGACTATAAGTAAGAAAGACAATAAGTTAATAAGAGCACAGAAGCTTCGTGGCTGGGGAAAGACCTAGGAAATGGGATGCAGGTGGCTGAGGTTTGGGAGACAGGCCAAGCTGCCCTGAACATTGACCCTCTGGCCAGGCAGACCCAAGTTCAAGGCCTGACTCTAATACCCTTGGAGTGACCTTGGGCAAGTGACTTAGATTCTGAATGTTTCTTCATCTGTCAAATGGGAGGGGTGGGGAGTACTTGTTCCAGGGGTCCCTGTGTGGACTGAACAGAATAACTCTCAAAGGACTGGTAGCACTGAACCTGCGTGCAATGAAGGTGGGAGCACCTGCTGTCCAGGTAAATCAGGTCAAGACTTCCATGAAACGGGCAGGGGAGGCCACCTGATCGTGAACTCACTCGGGGGCTGGAGGTCTACACGGTCTTGGGAGGTGTTCTTTCTTGGATGGAGCTGGGCAGGGGGCGTGGCTGAGCTAGAACAGGAGTCCTTTGGGACTCTGCTCAGGAGTTCTGCAGGTGACTTGCTCTGCTCAAGACAGGTGCCTGGATTCCCACCCCCACCCCCACCCCGACTCCACTGGAGCCCCTTGTGGCCGCCTAAGGCCAGGACTGCTAACAGTGGGAGGCAGGGAAGGGCAGAGAGGAAGTAGCTCCAGGGGTCCTGACCCTCTCTGGAGAGAGATCCTAGAATGCATGGCTGCTCTCCCCAGCGTGGGAGTCGCTGAACCGTCTAGACGGCCCCCAGGGTGAGTTGCTGGGAAAGGAAGCCTGGGGCTCAGCCACCAAGAGGGCTGGACGCTGCCCTGGGCAGCAGGCCCTTACCTGAAGGTCAGGTGGTGGTTGTTCCATTTCCTCCCCGTGAGGGCGTAGCGCTTCCGCCGCCGCAGGTTGGCTTTCACTCGCACCCCAAACTGGTCTGGCACCCCACAACGGGGCCGCTTCATCCACCTGGGCCACAGGCGGGCAGGGTGAGCTCAGAACGTGCCTGTGTCGGCTCCGCCTCCTCCAGGCAGCCCACCCCCTTCCAGGCCCCTCCAGCCTCCCAACTGCTCCTAGGATGGAGGGGACAGGGGTGGGGACCCTCAGCTTTTATTTCCAGTGAAGTTGGGCAAAATGATCTTATATTGGAAGGCGGAGTGTCCAGCAGTGACTCAATGAGGGCGAGTCCCTTTTGACCAGTGCACTCGGAACAGCTCTTAAGGCCACCTGTCCTCGGTATGTTCTGTCCAGTGCTTCTCAAGGATGTGGCTTTGGGTCACCTGACCTCTTAGATTCAGAATAAGGCCCCACTAGGACACCCTATCCTGGCCAGGGCTGTGTATGCGCCTCCCCCTTCCCATGCCTGTGGCAGACGTCACTAGTCAATCCCGAGACCCCCCTCTGCCAAGTCTGGATTCCGCCTCCGAAGCTTTCTCAACAGCTTCAGGCAGCCCCTACAACCCGTCGGAATGGGCAGGGAAGACGGAATCCTTGGCAATTTTTTTCATCTAGGTCACTCTTTTCTGGAATCTCCACATGCCAAGCCCTACGGAGAATAGGCCAGAGGCACCCGTGGGGTCTGGGAGGGGCCAGAGACTCACGCCTTGGTCTCTTCGTCCAGCACACCCGTCACGGGGATCCCGTAGAAGCGCTGCATCTCCGCAAGGGCGGAGGCCAGGATCTGGGCGGAGCGCATGGTGGACATGTGGCGGCTAGGCTGGGGCAGGTAACCATAGAGCCGCAGCCAGTTCTGCAAAGAAGTCACAATCCTGTCAGCCAGAGCTGGCCTGCACCTTCCAAACACGCACAGTCTCCGCCGGCAGCTCTAACCCGCACCCCCAGCCTCGGTCCATGACCCCACCTTCCTTGTCTCTTCCCATATAAAGAGAATGAATGGCCTTTACAAGTCCTCTGCCTGGAACCCTAAATGACCTCTGAGCTCAGAGGAAAAGCCCATTCTTCAGGAGCTACAGCCCTCACTACCTGATCCCACTCCCACTATTGACCCCAGCTGGGCAGGCCCCACTGCAGGGCCTTTGCACTTGCTGTTCTTACTCCCTGCAATACCCCCACCCCCCTCCTCTGCCATATTGGTATGGCTTACATCCTCATTTCCTTCAGTTCTGTTCAACATGACCTGGTGGGAAAGGTGTTCTCTGGCGGTATGTAGAAAAGACCCGCTGACTGCCCGCAGCGCGCCACCTCCCTCTTACTGCCACCTGACAGGCCGTATGCTTCACTTAGGGGATTACTGTCTGTCTGCCCTAGAGGACAACGTGTGTCTGTGAGGACAATCTAGAGTAGCTGTCATTATTATTACACTGGTCCCTCCAGAGTGGGCCCCTACCAATCCAGGTGACTGCTGGGGACCTCAGGGTTCAGAATCTGTTGGGGCCTCAACCTGTAGGACAACCAGCTCCTCAGGGTGGCTCGGAGCAACCCTGACAGCCTCAAGCAGCCTACCTGGGTCTAAGAGTTGGGGACGAGGGCCTAAAGTCAGGATGTCCTCTGCCACAAACTTTTTTTTTGGGTAGTACTGGGGATTGAACCCAGGGACCATGTCGCCAGCCCTTTTTATTTTTTAATTTTGAGATGGTCCTGCTAAATTGCTGAGGCTGGTCTTGAACTTGAAAATCCTCCTTCCTAAACCTCCTAACCTGGGATTAGAGGCACACACCACCATGCTCTGCCTGCCATAAAGTCCTTTCTCTGAGCCTCAGTTTCCTCATCTGCAAAATGAGTTAGAATGGGGTTGTTGGGGTGAGGTTTGAGAGAGGCGGCCTGGGAAAAGTGTCGGATACACAATGGGTGTGCTCAAGCCCTTTCAGAACTTGCTGGACAAATCTCATCCCTCTGTCCATCCATCCATCTACCCATCCCTCCATCCATCCACCCAGCCAAATGTTTGGAGCACCATTCCTAAGCCGGGAACCGTGCAGCAGGAGGCCCTAGGGGACAGGGCTGGAGTGTCCTACCCTCCAGGGCTTACGGTCTCTGGGGAGGATTTTACACCCTGTGACATCTGCAGTCGCAGCTGGAGGGCGGAAGCCAGGCTGAGCCCCAAGGAAGGCGACCTCCCTGCCCCTCAGCAGAAGCCAGGGACTAAGGGGCCTCAGTCACATGCAAGGGCGTCCTGCCGGCCTTTCCTCACCCACGCTGACGGCCACTCCTTGAGCAACTTGGAAGGCGAGGACTGTACACATGGGGTGTCCAAGGCAGGCCAAGAGCTGGACATGGTGGCTGCTGGGGACTGACAGCTGTGCTGACTGGCCACACCCACACACCCGCCTGCAGTGCCTCCGGCTCCTTGGTGCTTGTGCCCTCAGCGCCCTGTGCCGTCGCCAGCCCAGCCCAGCAGCACCTAGGCTGGGATGCGGGACTGCGGAATGGCAGGCTGGCGTGCAGCTGGCGCAGGTGGCCTCTCAGGACCCAGGGAGCAAGCACAGAGCAGGGACACTGAAGCATGGAGCAGAGAAACCACCGTCAGCTCCACAGCAGGACAGAGCCTGGCCTGGCTGCTCCCGAGATGTGACTCTGCGTCTCCGTGGTCAAAGGGGGTTGCTTTAGGGCCCCCATCTGGGGGTCTCTACAGGGATGAAATAGAAAGTGCCCAATAGAAACCAGGGGGCCCGCCCGCTCCTCTCTGGGCCTGGCAGCCTTTTGCTCCCGGCTGGAAGGGTGGGCTTCACAACACTGCCACCAGCCAGGCCCAACAGGCCCTGCCCAGGTGGCTCCGGCCCCTCCCCGCCCTCCTGAGCTCTGTCACACACTGCCAGTGTCGTGGCACTGCTGTGGCTTTTCCCAAGCACCGACTCTCCTCAAAACTCCTGTGGTGGTGGCGGCAGGGGACAGTGGGTCCACCCCACTAGTGGATACAGTTTTCCTGAAGATGCCAGGAGAGGCCCAGAAGGCGAGGCCCCCGAGCTTGGCCAGCTCTGAGGGCACGAGGCACGAGCTGGGGGAGGGGGAGGGGGCTGGCTGCGGTGAGGGCACCTCTACATTTCCTATTTGCATAAGGTAAAAATATCTCCAGGAGCGCAATCACAGGCCACCGAGGGGCTGATTAGCGGTGTCTGCAGAGCGACAGGAGAGAGGGGGAGAGGGGAGGGCAGAGGAGCTGGCCTGTCTGCAGCAGAGAGTTCCAGAAACCAGCAGAGGGGTGAGGCAGAGGGGCTTCTGGTCCCAGGGCCAGCTCAGGGGAAAGTCAGGAAAGTTCCAAGGGTGGCTGTGGGCCCTCCCCCTCACAGACAGGCACCTCCGAGCACCCAGGGAATGAAGAACTTCTGTCTCCTTGTCAGTCAGCCCTGAACCCTCAGCCTCCCGGTGACAAATGCCTCACAGCCACCGCTGTAGTGACGAGCTAGAGGCCCAGAGCTGGTGGCACCTCTTGGGCAGCAGGGACGCAGGCAGAACTGTGGCCTTGGCACAGAGCAGCCAGGCAAGCCTCTGGGTGAGGAAGAGACGCTGAGGCCTGCCCGACTCTGGCCAGCGTGCTCAGGCGGCCGGGTGCCCAGAGCCAGCAAACCAGCCAGGTGTCAGCAGACGCCTCCTGCAAGGCTGCGGGCTTCTTTCCTGTCCCCAGTGCCCAGGAGGGAGTTTCCTGCCACCCTACCCCCGCATCACGTGTGACAAGCTCAGAAGGCGAGGACACGGGGTGGGCAACAGCTTGAAGGGAACCCAGGGACGTGGCAGGTGCTGCTGCCTCCAGGTGAGGGGGCCCGGCCTGCCAAGCCCTGGTGCTACTGCGCAAAAGGTGGGAACCGTCCCCAAGGCTGTGACCAGTTCAAGCCCCTGAAGCTCCTAGTGGTGACTAAAACTGTCCCCTCACAAGGTGACTCCTCTCCCTCGGCCTGGAGTCTCAGAGCAGGGGTGAGCAAGCACGTGAAGGTCTGTTCCTCACCAGGCGCGCGGTGCACACATGTAATCCCAGAGGCGCACACATGTAATCCCAGAGGCTCGGGAGGCAGAGGCAGCAGGATCAAACCAGCCTCAGCAACCTGGTGAGGCCTTAAGCAACTCAGTGAGACCCTATTTCAAAATAAAAAGGACTGAGGATATGGCTCAGTGGGTAAGTGCCTCTGGGTTCAACCCCTGGTACAAGAGAGAGAAAAAAGTGTTCCTCAGGGAGGTCAGTGAGAGGCAGAACAGGGAAGGGTGTGAACGAGGGCTTGCTCCCTCCCCCCTCCATGAGGCCCCGAGGGAGGAGAGGAGGTTTCTGGGGCCATGAGGGCCCCTCCCATCTGCAGAACAGGGCGGGGCTGCTGCAGGAGACCCCAGCACTGTGGATCCCTCCGCCATTTCTTTCTTGAGCTCCAGGTCCCATCCTAAAAGTATTTATTGATGCTGCAGGTGAGTGGCTGGCCCGGGGCAAGATGACTAGGGGCCCAAGGAGTACGTGCCCAAGAGAGGCCATCATACAGCACCTGAGAGTCCAGCCTAGGCCAGGCAGCACAGTCTCATCACCCCACTGAATGCTCACAACACCCCTGAAAAGTAAATGAACATGGAACCATCCCCACTATACACCCAGAAGGCCCAGAGAGGGTGGGTTGCCCAGGCAGGGTCATTCAGCAGATCTGGGCTAGGAGTGGGCCTGTGGGCAGAGCTATCAGAACAGACTGTTTCTAAGCACCACCAGCAATCCCGACCTGTGTGGGGACACTGGGCTCTGGGCCCTCTCAGGAGCAGTGCCCAGCACAGCATTGGGTAAGGGCCTCTAATCCTCCCCACACCCAACGTCCCTGGCTGGGTCTGGGCACCGAGCCACACGGCCCTCCCCCAGGACTGCTGAGACAATACAGGCAGGCCTGCAGGGAGGGTTTGGCTGAGAAGGCACCAGATCAATATTGTGCAGTAAGTGGCCAGGGGATGGGGGCGGGGCCAGAGCCTGTTCTTGCCGCCACAGAAGCTCCTCAGAGGCCCAGATCAGTGGAGCCAGCCAGCAGCCCCTCCCACAGGGCCCTTATCAGACCCCCGTGATAAAGACCATGCATCCTGGGCTCTGCTTCACCTCTCGCCCAAGTTCTCTCTGCAGTCAGACCTGGGCAGGCTCATGCAGCCAGGCACAAAAGGAGTCTTGTCAGGGCCACCAACGATGGATCCAGCCCCCAGACCTTCTGTGGCTTTGTGAGGTCCTAATCATGCCCATCTCCGCTACCCCGTACTCCTGCCCCCGAGGGCTCTTGGGAGCAGGCCAAGGCTCTGTACTCCCAGCTGTGCCAGGGACTAAACTGGGCATCCAGAGCCCCTGCAAGGGCATGCACTCCAGGCCCACAGGCCTGTCTCTTCCAGAGTCCACACACCAGCTGGGTGACCCTGAGCAGGACCCAGATGTATCCAGTCTAATGCCAAAAAGGGCTTCAATGTCACCAAGCCTGCCACTCCCTGAGGCCACAGTTGGGCCAAGGACTCATCCCGCCGCTCCCCTGCAGAGTTGGGTAGCGCAGTCCATCTCCGGGCAGCAACAAGTGTTAGAAAGCTCTTCCATGGGCTGAGCAGAAATCAGCCCCCACCGTGTCACCTCTGCCCCCTGGTCCTGACTGCTTGTCCACATAACAGGCCTTGGAGGAACGGAACATGATCAAGGCAGCTTCTCTGACCCTCAGTTCCCTACCCTGTAAGATGGGGTCATGCAGAACAAGCTTAAGAAAACAAATGACAACTAGCTCCAAAGTCATTAAAGAAAGGGGGCTGGCTAGGTCACCCAGCCTTTGGAGTCTTGCTAGATAACTTTAGGGGCAGCACTGTCCATATCTAAGAAATTCTGGGACACAGGTGCTTCTCTGGGCTTAAACCTACCCCCTGCTATGGCTCTTTAAAGAGTTGCACATGGGGGGCTGGGACTCTGGGTGGCAGGGGACATCCAGCCTGGGAAGCAGGAAGGAGGCAGACTTCCGAGTTCCTGCCACTTCTTTACCCTCCAGCCCGCCCCCACACTCTTTAACCTGGAGGAAAAAACAAACCAGTCCTTTGGCCAGTGGGTGGGCAGGGGCGGGGTGAAAAGAGACCTCTGTTCCCTAGGAGTTTCAGGGTGGGCTGGGGGCCAGGCCTTGGGGCCTCACCTGGAACTCCCCCTGCAGGTGGTTACTAGATGGGGCTGCCGCAGGGCAGGGGCAGAAGGCTGATGGGTGGGGACTCCAGGCTCACACTGCTGGGGCAGTTCTGGCCCCACCCCTGAAACCTCCTTCCCACCTGGCTCAGGCCCAGCAGGCTCCTGCCAGGCGGAAGTTCCCCAGCATGGCACCCTGCAGGCTGATCTGCAGCTTTTAGCCCAGCTGAGGCTGGGGTTTCAAGCCACACTGATCTGAGTTCAAATCTCAGCTTCTCAGTCTCTGGGTGTAGAATTTGGTATACTCTCCCTCACACAGTGGGGAAATGGAGCACCCAACTAAGAGTTGAAAAGACAGTGAAATGTACAAATGCTTACAGAGCATTCCTAGCCATGCCCAGGATACAGTATGTTGAAGGTGCTCAGAAATAAAACCTGAAGCCCCGCGCCGTGTCGCGCACCTTTAATCCCAGGGGTTTGGGAGGCTGAGGCAGGAGGATCTCGAGTTCAAAGCCAGCCTCAGCAAAAGCAAGGTGCTAAGCAACTCAGCCAGACCCTGTCTCTAAATAAAATATTAAAAAGGGCTGGGGATGGGACTCTGTGCTCCTGGATTCACTCCCCAGCATCAATCAATCAATCAATCAATAAAAATAACACCTTAGCCTCTCTGAGCCTCACACGTGGCCACTGCACACAGCATTCAGTGTTTGCACATAAATGCAATAAGGCTCTCCAGCAACTCCTTCAAGTAGGTACTACTGCTATTCCCATTTTATAGATGGTAACTGAGGCTCCAGACAGGTTCAATGGAGGTGCCCAACTGTAAATGCCACTTGCTTCTCACAGTCACTAGGTTTGCTACTATTTTGCAAGCACTTCCTATGGACCAGGTACTATGCTTATAAGCACTGAGCTCGGAGCTGGGGAACCTTCACCCCTCCAGGATGGCTGTCACTCCTGGGGAAAAGAACAAGGTGGTACCCAGAACTGCAGGTTGGGCCTGGAGAGCTAAACCAGACCTGGCCTCCAGGTTTCACAGCTCCAGGGCTTGGCCATCATATGGCAGGAGGATGTGGAGCTTCTCTCGGGGCTGGCCAAGGCCAGGTCTTCATCCATCTATCCTGATGCCGGAGGTTGGGTTGGGTCTTCCTGCTCATTTTCTCCATGGGAATGGGATTTGGTAGGATTTTCCCTCTTTGTTTCTCTGATCCAAGCCCTGCTCACACACCTCTGCCATTCATGCCTAGGTCTGCCACCTCTCCAAAAGGGCCCAGCCCCATGGCTCCTGGTCTCCAGGCACGTTTTATCCTTCTGGGGACCCCTTCAGGAGCCCTAATTCTCAAGCCCTCAGAGGGGCTTATTCAGCCACAAGGCACCTCTGTCTGTCACAGGCCTGGAGTGTTCAGCTACCTTCAGGATCCCAGGCCCTCATGTTTATCTGTGGCTTCTCCACGGACCCTTTGTAATGAAGAAGGATCCAGGAGGAGTGTCCTCAAACTCTCCCTGTTTTTGCTGACTCAGGGAATGCATCTCCATGCCCAAAGCAAAACTGGTCACGGGGCTTTGCTCCTGCCTGAGTGTCCTAGAGTGTGAGCCACATGTGTCAGGATGATATAGAAGGTGCCAACTTTGATCTGACCCAGGAAGCAGGGACATCCCACAGTAACCACCATAGCTAGACTCAGAAGCCAAACTGGGCAGAGGTGACAATGGCAGGGAACTGCTAGATCAAGCAACAACGGGGGTGTGGAGGGACAGCCAGAATCAAGTAGTGGGCAGGGAGCAATTCTTCTAGGCCTATGGCATTGCCATTCTGAGCTGGCATCAATGATGGGGGCAGTGGGTGCTGGGCTTCTAGCAGAAATCATCTTGGAGGGGGACTAGGTATATTTCCCGTCCACACCCAGGGATGTCTTGAAAGAATCCGCAACCCTTTGTGATGTTGGTGTCCAGGAGTGGACAGGTCAAACACATTTGTTGCTTAGAGGAGGGGACACACTAGCTGTTCTCTGCAAGGAGGCAGCTGATGGGTTACGCCCAAGGGCAGCCAAGCACAGGGACGTGGCAAGGACTGGTTTGAAAGGTACAGCCCCAATCAGAGTCCCATCCATCACATCAATCAGAGTCCCATCCATCATATCAATCAGACCAGTGCTCTCTGGGACTGGAAAGAGCACATGGAGAGGGCCACGTGTCAGCAGCTACTATGGATTCCCAGAGACGGCCCTGACACGGACCCCTTTTTCCTGAGAGTGGATAGAGGGTCTCTATGGTTTCTGCTTCATTTAAAGAATATGGATATAAGGAGACTGGGGGGTGGGAGGCAATGAAATGTGAGTAGAAGTGGAAACCCAGGGCTGCGGCTGGCAGGTCCAAATGAGAACTGGAGTTGACTCCATCCCTTTGCTCATCCCGCTTGGTGGCCAGGAAGGGGCGGGAAAACACTCCTGGGTCTGTTCAGGGAAGATGGGTGTGTCCATGTTTATGTGGTGGCATCATACCTGTGAACTCTGGCAGCTGAGTCACCTGAAGTTGTGCCTGCGGGGTGGGACAGGCTGAGGGTGGATCCAGGTGGGAGCTTCTCTGGCGACAACCAAAGGCAGGTAACTGCAGCCACGAAGAGCAGCATAGAGACCTGACAAGGGCCTGGAGTCTCTGTGCACTTGGCCCAAAGCTACAGCTAGCACCTCAGCCAGGTGGGGCTTCAGTGCACAATGGCTGGAGGCTGGGCTCTGGTGTCCAAGGGAGGGAGTTGGATAGGAGAGCTGCAGTGCTGGCTTCTCCAAGACAGCCTTTCTGGGTGGGCCCAGGCTGGCTGCAGGTGTCTGCTGGCTCCTCGCACAGGCCAGACTCCTTGAGTCAACTGGGGGAAACTTTTGAGGCTTCCATCCTGGTTGGCTGAAAGGGAGGGGAGGGGTTGGCTTCGGCCCAGCTGCCACCGTGCTTGGAGATGGTCCTAGGGTCTGGAGCTGTGGACATTCTGGGGCAAGAACCAGAGCCCTTTTTCAAGGTAGGGAGGCTCTGGCCAGGGTGTAAGCCAGGCCCAGGAGTCTGAATAGACATGCTGGCTGCTAAGGCCACTGCCTCTTTGGGTCTAGATACCAGCTTACACCCCAAAGCCAGTTCTAGGAACTAGGACTATCCATTTTGTTATTGTTGTTGCTGGGAATCAAACACAGGGCCCAGCCAAGTGCTCTACCCCTGAGCATCATCTCTATTCCATTCATCTCTCTCTCTAGCCTTCTACATTCAAGTCTTCCTAAACCTTCTAGGGTCCCTTCCAGACACAGCCCAGGCCCAGCTTGAGTTGTCTCACAGAAGTAGGGCCAATCAGAATTCCTAGCCAGTGACACCACAGGTTCTAGGCCATGGCCTGTGGCTTCAGTAATACCAGGGGTCTCTTCCCTGGAGAGACTGAGCTGTGGATATATGGAACTGTGGGAAGTGGGAGTGATGGACTCACAGAAGCAAAGGAAAGAGTGTGAAGCCTCAGAAACCACTGGTCTCAGCATCTCAGCTCCTGGCCGTCCAGGATGCTCATTCATAGTGCACAGCCTCCAAATTCTAGCTTGGTCTCTAATCTTCCTGTATGAGGATGCCATCCCTATGTGTATTATAAAGTCCTTAAGGGTGAATCTGACTTGAAATTCCTTGTGGCAGGTGACACCTCCTCCCCACAACACAGTACCCAGATCACTGGCAATCCCTACTAGCAAGAAGCCCTCTAAGTTTCTGCCTGTGAGAATTGGTTTGTGGAAAGTAGGACTGGGCCAGGGCTTGGCTCCCTGAAGCATCCCCTGGCCTGGCCGGGAGGGAGGGCAGAGCAGGTGGGGAACTGGTTGGGAGGTGTAACTCGAGCCTGGGAGGAATTCCCTGCCCTTCCTCCAAGCTTTTATTAAAGTAGGGCGGGGAAGGGACAGGCTTCCATCTGAAAAATCTCCCGAGCAGGCTGCCGAAGGCTGGGGGGGAGCACCGGTCCGCTGCAAATAGAAACAGCGCACAGACGTTCTCTGGGCCGGCAGCCCGGGCAGCCCAAGAGCACTGAGGCCCGAGCCTACCCTGTCTGGCGACGGTTCCAGGGCAGTCCTCTCCCCACTCCTCTCATCACCTGTCCAGGATCTTAGAAGTCAGGAAAGAATCGACTCTTTTTGTTCTAGGACGACGGAGCTGTTGTTGGGGGACCCCTTGGAGCTGGAGTTGCTGACTGGACCTGGCTCTGCGCCGGGAGGCCGCGCCTGGTTACCCGCGGGACCAATCCAGAGAGTGGCCCGCGTGGGGACGTCAGTCGGGCTTCCAGAAAAAAAGAGGCACGGAGTCTACTCTTTCCTATCAAGCCTCGGAGTAAGGGTGCGGGTGGGAAGAAGGGCTGTGGAAGACAAGGTCTCTGCCTGGGACTCCACCAGGGTGCGGAGAGGCTTCAGCGCAAGAGCGCTAGAAAGTCGCCAAAGCGCCTCTGCAACCTGAGTCTGCTGCCCGCGGTTCGCACCCCTCCCCCTCCCCATCCTGGCCAGCTGGGCAACGCAAGGTGTCTGCCAGACCCGAGGCTACCTAAGCAGGAGCTCTGTCCAGCTCCGGCTCCGCCCCAGACACCCCCAGCAGCCCCCTCCCCACTTGTAAAGGGCGCGCCAGTCCGGCTCTCGAGGAATCGGCAGCCGGGGAGGGACGGAAAAGGATGGGGGCGGCGGAAGCGGCTCCGGGACACAGGCTAGAGCGGAGCAGTGCCCTGGGAAGGCACAAGCTCTATGTCCTCCAGGGTTTGGGATGAGGGCGAGCTCGGGAGGAGCAGCCCGGCAGCTCCTCTTTCTTCCCGGACCCTTCTCCCCGTCAATCCCCAGCCGGGTTGACGTCTCCGCTCCCCCACCTCCGGGTCCCCGGCTGCGGGCGTGGCTCCCCTCCCCATCCTCCAGCAATGGAGCAGGGCGGGGGTCCTTACCTCTGCGTGGATTTCTGCGTCCTCGGCGGCTGCGCCGCGGCCCAGGCAGCCCAGAAGCACCAGTAGCAGCAGCAGCAGCCGGGGCCGTGCAGCTGCCTCCCGACCGCCAAGGAGGCTGCCCGCGCCGCTCGGCCGTCCCGACGCGCTCCGGTCGCTGCCCATGCTCTCGGCGCCTAGTCTGGTCTGGAGCGCTGCACGCCGAGCTCCTTTGCTCGCGGGTGCCGGGTCCCCGTGCGCGGCTAGAAAACTTGCGACGCTCCCTGGCTCCGGCCCGGCGGGCGCGCGGCGGACCTCTGGCTCTAGGTCCTTGCTGGAGCCGCTCAGGTCCCCTCGGCAAATTCCCAAGCGCGAGGAGAAGCGGGCAGGGGCAGGTCCGGGCGCGCTGAGCCGGCCCGCGGGAGGGGGCCGGGCCGGAGCCGCGGGCCGCAGGGTCCCGCAGCGTCGGCGCCCAGCGCCCGGCTCCCGAGAGCAAGCGCAACTCCTGAGCCTTTGTCTGGCTCAGCGCTCCGGCCGCCCGGACCCGCCGCGCCCCCTGCGCTCTGAGCTCCCTCTGTCCATGCCCAAGGCCAGGCGCTGCCCAGAGCGCGCGCCTCCTGCCCGCGGCTCTGCTCACCGCTGCGCCCAACAGGGCCCGGGTCCCCAGGCAGTCCCGGGAGGAGCGCAGGGAACTGGCGCCCGACGTACCCGGCGAGTTCCGCGCGGCTCCCGGCGCTCCCAACCCTCCTCCCCGCGCGCTTCGGCCGCCGCCGCTCTTAAAGGGCCAGTACGCTCCCTGCGTGCGGTCCCTGGCGGGGGGGGGCTGGGGCCAATACCCTAACCAGAGGCTTCTGAGTAGCAGGTGCCGGTAGTCAAGCCCCGGCAGGTGGGGCTATTCTTCCCAGATGGCGACAAACACCCCTAAGCCCGCCCTGCGTCACTCCATCCCGGTTCTGAACGTGAGGGTGACCCCAGTTGGATCCTTTTAGAGGGCGCAAGGAAGGCGTGGTTTCCCTGAAAGGAGGAATGAAGATTCCTCCTCTCCTCGCCCTGGGTGGTTGAGAATGGGGAATACTGAGGCAGAGGTGGACGGGAAGGAGGGCTAGGAAGGGACCCAAGTGTCGTGTTTTGACTAAAACAAACGAATGCACAAAAAACTGAAACAAAACAAAACTCTGGAAGTTTGATGGCCAAGGCCCCTTTTCAAAGCGTCTTTTGGGCCCTTTAGTAACTTTCCTCAATCACAAAGTGAGGGGGGAGTTGAGTGCCTCCGGCGGGCGGGGTGGCACAGGGTTAGGAGTCCCGTGTCCCCCATTCGCCCGCTGCTTGGATGTGGACAAATTATTTCGTCTTTCTGGGCCTTCATGATTTCATCTGGAATGTGGGGCAAGGAGTTGGGGTGAAGATTGGGTGAGGGTTCTGGCTCCTGCTCAGCACACATTAATTTCCAAACTGAAGCCAGGCACTTCTTGGCCACCATTATGTGCAAGTGAAATGCCCACTGAGGCTCTGGACCCGGGGGTGGGGGGGCAACCTTCCCTCGGATCTTAATGTGCTAGATTTAAAAGTATTCCAGGAGTGGTCTGAGATCAGTCCGTGTCGGTGCTGGAGGCCAGAGCTAGGGACCCCGGATTGAAGGTCCCCCAAAGACTGTGCATAGGGATCTAGGACTGCTCTGACACAGGGCCCTGGCCAGGCAGGGCAGCGAGGTGATTGGGGTGATTGGGGCTGAGATCTCACCTCTCTGCAGACCAGGAAATAAGAGCTTCCCTTACCTGAGGGCGGTTTTCCCTAAAGTGGGCCCTTGGGGCTCCTTAGCCAGCTTGCCTCCCTGAAATTGGAGGCAGGGTGAGAGCCTTGGAAATGGCCTATTAGAACCGACCTGATGTTACCTGGCAGAGCTTCCTCCGAGGAAGGAAGTTCGAGTTTGGCAAATTCATTGATTTTCTTTAACTTCTCTGTAGGGATCCCTCATATAGGAAATGGGTTTCTAAATTCTCCACTTTGAAATTTGCTTTGGGGAAACGTACAGTGGTTTTCAGAAATGGACATCAGGGTTGCCCCTGTTTAAATGAATGCATTGCAATCTTTCCCCGTGTTTATTCTCATTCAGCCAGTTTTTCTTTTTTAATAAAAGTGGGTTTATGGGACCACTGAATAAGAAAGGAGCCCAGAAGGTGAGCAGCATCTGTAGAGGCCTGCAGCTGGACAAGTCCAGAGATTGTTTTCTCTTATGGGGATCCCTCTTGAAAGTGGCTTCCCCTGTGACCAGGGGTTCCCAATGATTAGTTCTGGCTCCTACAGGTACCGTGGGCAAGGCAACTAAGTTTCTGTCCTGTCTAGCCAGAACCTAAGATCTTAAGAGGACACAAGGAACTGAGAAGCACGAACAGCAGCCCTTGGTCAGCCAGCTTTAAACACCACAGCTTGCCAACATTGTTTCATCTCTATCCTGACCCCTGACCCCAACTTTTTTTTTCTTCTTGGTCTTTTGAATCAAAGCCTGTTTACTGTGTTTCATAGCATAGTTTCATTTTGAGACCCTGATGTGGTGTCAGGGGTTGTATAGAAAGCTCTGGACTGAAAGCCAGGGCATGAGGTTCCTATCCCAGCCCGAATTTGCTGGATGATCTGGAACATGTTATTCCCCTCTGAGGATTTGTCTCCTCATTGTAAGAGCTGACCCAGCTAGAAGGAGAGGTCTGGTTCAGTGAAAGAAAGTTGCCCAGGCCCAGGACCCTTTCCCCCCTCAAGGTAGCATACCAGGCCCACCTCAAAGGTGAGGCTGCCACTGAGGGAAAACCTGAATAAACCCTCTTGCATTTATCACCCATTTTAGCTGTCCTGTAGCTCAGCAGTATACTCACATTCACTTTGAGATAGGTAGATAACACTTCTGATATATGAGTCGTGGTAAAGTTGGTTTTCAGCAATTTTGAGGTAGTTCAAATCAGCTAAAATCACTAACCCTTCACTTGGGCCCGGTCAGGTGTCCGACGGGTGCCCTTTTGACATCAGAGAGCTAAAAATACCATCTGCAGAGCATGCTAATGCTGCCATTTTCTGAAGAGTCATAGGACTCTTGGTCTATGCCTGAGCAGAACTCAGATGACTTCACTTTTTCCTAGTCTGACCACCCTTCCCCACGCCTCAGACCACCCTGCCTCTTTACCCCATGCATCCCTAAACCCTGTCCTGGGGAGGCAGATTTGAGACTTGGGACTCCTGCCTCTTCTCATTTGGCTGCCTGATGAATAAACTCTTTCTCTTTTGCAAAATTCACCATTTCAGTGCTTGGCACAATTGAGGCAGGCAAAACAGGTCCGGTTGGGTTGCAAGGCAGTTCCTGGGACTCCTGGTGCCAAGACAAGGAATAAACAAGCAAGCCGAGGTAATTGCTCTTTCCCTTGGAAACAAAGCTGGGGTGGTCTGGAGAGGCGATGGAGAGGCCTGGGAGTGCCAGGTGGAAACCCGCCAATCAGGCCATGAGATGACCATTTCCCTGCCCTGTGGGAAAGTCTGAGGACGCTGGGGCCAGATGTGTTGATTCGGTTCTCTCCCTGGTGTGAAAAAATCCTCATCAAGAGCATTTCTTCCTTGCAAGCCAGCAGCTTGGGACCTCAGCCTGCTCCAATCTTTCCTTCTTTCTCAAGAGTTCTCTCCCTGGTTTCTGGAGTACATTTCCTCTTATGGAAGAGCCTCAGCTGCTTCTGCACTGTCAGCGGGAGTAGAGCACTTTGCTCTGCTCTGGAGGCACATCCGATGTCTGGGTATCCGCCAAGCCCCTGCTGCCTGGCCTCCTCACGCCCAGCCTGGCCTGCCCACCCCTCCCCCCAGCGCAACTTCTGCTTCCTTCCTCAATCGCCACCATCCATTCTCCATTGAAGAGCTGCTTATTGATCTTGGCCCATTCCTCAAAGTGGCTGCTCTCTAATTCCATCCTCTGCCGGACACTATAGGAGTTACATCCTCCCCAGGGAAGCAGCCAGTCGTTTTGGGAAGTATGAAGTTGGGGCTAGGGATTCCTCTCCACGCACCTTGCCTGCTTTCCCCATTCTGAGCACCGGGGTCAGACTTTGACTGATTTATGTCAGTGTCCAATTCAGGCCTAGCACAGAGCAGGTGTCAGTAATGTGGGTTGTGCAGCCAGAGTTACCACGTTGTTTGCAAGACAGAAAACATGACTGGCCCCCTCTCTCTCACCATTGTGATCTCAAATGCAAGAAGAGGGAAGCAACTGACCAGTCAGGCAGGAGTCAGACCAGTGTGGTGGTTTCAGGGGAATAGGTACGCACGTGGCCTCCTGAGTGAGGATAGGGCGGTTTTGCCAGGGCACAGTGGCAGCCAGAGCAATGGGCCCCTCTCCCTGCACCTTTCCCTCAGGGCTGAGCAGGAGCCTGTGGTGTGCAGTGATACACCTGGGCCCTGCCAGAACAGGAGTTGATGTTAGGGCTGGGTCAGGCCATTACCGCTGATTTTTCATGCCCCCAGGCAAGTCACTTAACAAGTTCTTCCATAAAGCAACAATCTTTCCTACCCTGGTTTCTGTTCAGGGGGTTATGGAAAAGAGTACATGAGAAGGTCCTAGGACGCAATAAGTGTTACAGCAGTGTAAAGTCTAAACATCTGTGCTTCGACCCTTGAGGAACGGGGAAGGCAATCCCTTGCCACACACCCAGCCCTGGCTACATGTGCTCCGGCAGCCTCCCGTGTGAGGGCCTGGCAAGGCTGGGTGACCCCACCCTCATTTTACTGAAACCCCTTTAGCCCACCTTAGAAGTCATAAGAGACTCACAGAGACCCTCTAAATTGTGAAGCACACCTGGGGAGGCAGGGACAGAGGAGAGTCACCTTTCACTCACCTTCTTACAGTCCAAAACAAGACAAAAAATTTTTAAAAATGCAATTTTTATTTGTTGAACATAATTTGAAACTATAACAAAAACATTTCTTCATCTATTACCAGAAACCCAGATAATAACTGGAGAGAGCTGGCCCTTCACCTTGGTGAGGGATGGAAAAAATAAAGGTCCTGTGTATCCCTGGTCCTCCCTCCAGGTTCCCTACAGAATGCCCAGGCACTGACCGGGGAAGTTGGGAAAGTTTGTGGGGAAGCCAGAGGTCACAGAGTGCTGGAGGCCGGGCTTTCAGCCACGGCTAGGCCAAAATGAAACATCTGCTCAAGTCTCCCCAGGCACCTGGCTGGGGGTGAGTGGGAGGAAAGAATGGAGAAAACTGATGCTGAACCACAAATTACCACCCTGTACCTTGGCCCCGAAATGGTCTCTGTTGGCACAGGAGGGGCTGGGATTAACAGAAAATAAATAAAAGTGACATACTTCAAGGAAGGAGGGTGACAGACTCTCGGAAAACCCTATGTCCTTGCTTGACAGGGATAAGGCAGGGCATGATGATTTAAAAAAACCTGGTATGAGGCCAAGGGCATCAAAATACTAAACACAGAAGGGGGAGTGGCAGGGAGGGGGCTGTTCATTAGGGGGACTATGGTGGGGATTCTGGCTGAGTGTGGGTGGGCTCCCCTGGCAGCCCTCATTTTTCTTTTCTGCATAGCCACAGTGTAAGAATTAGGAAACCCAGGCTGCCCTCTACTGGTGACTCCTGGGAATGACCACAATACAGCTGCATCCAACCTGAAACCCCAGAGGACCAGGAGAAGCAGCCCCCAGGACAATCCAGGATGGCAACACCACTCAGTCCGAGGCATGACTGGGCCTCTTAGAGGGAGGTTGGGAGTGTTCCCATGGACTATTCCTCTTCATGGCCTGGCCTGCAGAGGGGCCTGGACAAGTAAGGCTTCTGTGCTCACTTCAAAGGCATGGAGAAGAACTTGTTCCCAGACTTGCAGCGCACCTGCTCGGTGAGCACGCGGAGCAGCATCTCAGAATCCTCAAACTCATCCAAGATTTCCTTCAGCCAGCAGCGGGACAGCACGGTCACATTAAGGGAAATCCCGGACCCAGAGGACATGGCAAACAAAAGCAGCCTCGTGAATTCCTTCAGAGGGTAGACAATGCTGAGGGGGAAGCAGCTGCGCAGCCCCCGGCTCTGCAGGAGCTGTCTGGTCTAATCATCTCTGCAACTTTGTGCCATCCATCTACCACCCCAACTTACAGATGAGGACACAAAGCTCAAAGCTCTGGGTTTCAGAAACCAGGGGGACCAGGACTGGGACCCAGGTCTGCTAGAGTCAGAAGTCCGTGCTCTCTGTTTCTCCCAGCATGACCGAGGCAGAGCAGGGAGGCTACTCCATGATGGTCTGTGGGTTGCACAGAGTCTGTTTGCCTTACAAAGTGTTTTTAAAAATCGACATCATTTTCCAATATTTGAAAACTGGGAGATACACATAAAAATCTGCATTTCTGGCTTTTCTTGAAAAACAGAATTGCCAGCTAAGCAGCATAAGCCACATTCCCGCATGGCCTGCCTCCCCACTGCCTCCCCACCGGGGGCAGAGCATCAGCTGCTGGTCACTGTTGGTTCTCCCCCAAGGGCACTAATGGGAGGGTAAAACATCTCACCTACTATCAAACTGTGCTAGGTTCTGGGGGCTGGATGTTCCTTACACCTGGCACCCTCCACTCACTCCCAGTACAGGCCAAGCCCAAGCCTTGCAGGGAAAACCAGCAGCCTTCTCACAGCCTCCTGCAACTCACATCCCTAGGGATCTTATTAAAATGCATTTCTGCTTTCCTAGGCAAGGGGTGGGATCAAAGCAATAGTATTTCTAATAAGCTTCCAGGTACTGCTGGTGCTGCTGGTCCACGGACCACACTTTGAGTTGCAAGGTAACGTTTGAGGGTTTTGTTTTTTGTTTTTTTGCCATTTCACTGGCTTCCCAGGCATACAGGTTTGGATGCTTAGTCCTTCCCCTCCCCAGTGTCCACCTTGTCCTTCCAGAGCTCAGCACTCTCTGCTCCTGCCCTGGGAATTTACCTGTAGTTCCTGCAGGCACTGTCCTTCTAGCTGGGGACGAGCATCACCCACACACCAGGCCAGACTGATGTGGAATGAAGGGTCCTGTAGAGGAAAAGAGGGATGCAAGCTATCACCTGGATGCCACAGCAGGTCTGGGACAGAGCTATCAGGATATTCTTGCTGGATCCCTGGCCTGTCTGAGAGATCTGACCCTTAGCGTTGATCCCAAGGACAGCAGAAAGATAAAATAGCCTGCAGTTGGTCTTATCCCCTTCCCCAAATTCACATATTGAAGACCTAACCTCACCATTTTTATGGCATTTGGAGAGGGGCCTAAGGGAGTAATTATGGCTAGATATGATCACGAGGAAGGGACTCTCATGATGGGGTGAGTGCCCTTGGCAGGAGAGATTCTGGAGATCTTGTGCACTCCCGATTCTCTCCTCCAGGATGGGAGGGCACAGTGGGAGGAACTGGTCTATAAGCCAGAGTCCTTACCACAACCAACCCAGCCAGCACCTGGATCTTGGATAACTAGCCTCTAGAAAGTGAGGAAACAAATTTCTGTTGTTTTAGACACCCAGTTTATGGTATTTTATTATGGCAGCTTGAGCTAACTAAGACAATCCGTTCTGAGAGGCTTTCCTATAAATATCATACAGAGAGTCATTAAATCTGGGGATATGGAAGAGAAACCAGGATCTGACTCTGTTTTCCGATCGAGAACATCCTAACAGATGCCATACTTTTCAGATGAAATGAACAAAATTCAAAACGTCTAAAATTTTAAAGAAATAATACTTATTTCCATTCAAGTTCATTGTTAAATATTTCAGCATGGTTTTAAAAAAATATATCAAATAAAATCAATGGGCCCTTTAAAGCCTTGACATTCCACCTGGACTCTTCAGTACCCCCGGAGAGCACGTGGCAGGTGCAGTAAAGTATGCAAAGCTACAACTCTTCTCAGAGGGTCTATTTTGCTAAAAATTATAGGAGATACTTCTTAAGAAATATAAAACAAACATGGAGACATTGTGCAGTAGGAGACATACTGGACCATATTTAAAATATGGAGTTTTAAAAAACGTTAGACTTTGGATGGGCTGCATCTAGCTGTACCTCAGACCCCTCACCTCCCAGTGGCATGTGTCCTCTGTGGGCTGGCATCTGGGACACTCCACACAGCAAAGTCTGGAGGGCTCTTTAATTTGCCTCTGATGAAGGCTTCTTTAAGGATGGCTTTATTCCAGTTAGAGACGGGCCAGTGGAGAAGCAGCAGCCCGTTGAAGAGACAATAAGTATCTCCATTCATTATCTCCAACCCTGTTCATTACCGGATAGAAAGTGGTGAGGTCGAATTCCTCCATGACTCTGTCAACCTCTGAAACCAGGTCCAGGCACTCGGCATGCCCTGAAGTGACCTCAAGCCCAACAAAGGTCCTAGGGAGAGGCAGAGGCAAAGGAAACATGGGCATGAGATACAGCCTCTGAGGGCACAGACCACCCAAGGAGGAGCGGTACGCACCAGGCAGGAAGCCTGGCCATAGGCTCACTCCACCTCCCTCCTGAGCTTCCAGGGCTGCTCCATAAGCCTCTCCTCTCTCCTCCTCTGTCTCTAAGCCTTCTTTCCCCAGGTCCAACCCACATGGCTCCTGCTGCTACTGCTCTGCACTCTGCCCCCTGGGTCCGCCTCTTCCCACAGTGCTCAGGCGGCTCTCCCGCGCAGAACCACGAGAGCAGAACCACGTAGTCTGGTTAAAGCCCTTCCTGACCCCACCTTCAGCCAGCCCCCATCCTGTTCTCAGGAAAACTTCTTAAAAAGGTGTTTGGTCCAGCTTTCCTGTCCCCTTCTTCCTTGCCTCCTGTCTCCAAACCTTTGGCAGGAGTGCCTGCCAGTTGCTGATTGCTGATGACCTCCGTGTCACTAAAGTCAAGGATACTCCTCTGTCCTCACTTACTTGTTCAGTGGTATGTGACGCTGCCAATTCCTCCCTCCTGGAAACCCAGTAGCTTAATAAATTTGTAGAGCACAGAATGAAGGAAGGAGTGAGCCCTTTCAGAGGTGCCGAGAGAGGGTGGCTCAGTGAGTGGAGGGGACACTGGGGCTCGCTCTGAGACTTGGTAATGATAATTTCTTCTTATATTCATTTAATGCTTTTAAAATCCACTGGCCTCTTTTGAGCCTCACAACTGCCCAGCAATGGATGAATCAAGGGGAGGTGTGTGACGGTGTCACTGTGGGGATGCTGGTGTAGCACACAAAGGTCAGAGAGCAGAATGTGTGAGATAAAGGTTAAAACTAGGGATGCAGATGGGCAGGAGCAGGTTTTCTACCTTCACAGCTTTCTTCCCTATACCGAGAAGGGCCCCATCTGCTCCACCTCTGGGACCCCTCCCGATGTTCCCCCAGTTATTTGTCTTTCATTTTTGTGTCACTGCGGATTGAACCTGGGGCCTCACAGGTCAGGCAAGCGATCTATCACAGAGCTACATCCCAGCCCTTTTTACTTTTTGAGACAGGGTCTCACTAAATTGCCCAGGCTGGCTTTGAACTTTGATCCTCCTGCCTCAG
This sequence comes from Ictidomys tridecemlineatus, assembly GCF_052094955.1. Taxonomy (NCBI): domain Eukaryota; kingdom Metazoa; phylum Chordata; class Mammalia; order Rodentia; family Sciuridae; genus Ictidomys; species Ictidomys tridecemlineatus. Next base: position 36,213,553 of record NC_135491.1, on the reverse strand, counting down.
CCTCCTGAATGTCTGGCATTATAGGCATGTGCCACCATGCCTGGCCTCCCAGTTCTTTTTCTTAAATGAAAATTCAGATTTGGGAACAGCTTCCCTATAATCTGGCAGACTTGGTTAAAAATTTAACAAAAAGCACTCCACCAAAGACTCTTCTTCTGGTAGTGACTTGGGATCAGGGGGACATACCTGGTCTTCTCTTGATTGGTATAAATCTTTACACGGTTGGCCGTAAAGAAGAATCTGAAATTTAGAAGAAAAAAGATCATATTTCAGGAAGAATAAGAAAAAACAAACAGAAAAATAGTTTGATAAATAGCACTTGAGAAATAGAACTTTATACTTAATATTGTCACCTCATTATATAAATGGTAAACTGAACCCTAATTAGAGCTAGCAAGACCTTAAAATCACCCTGTCCAAGTATATGTAGTATCATTCAGATGCTAGCAAAAAAATTTTATTTTGATAAGAGCAGTTCATTCCAAACAATTTGAGACTATCTCAACTTTACTGATGGGAACTGAGAAAGTCTTAATCACTTAATTTGTTATCAGTGGGTGATAACAAATCATATGAGGGCTAAATTGTGCCTTGCAGGTTAAAACAAGGACAACACTGATTTAGTCTAAGCAATAACAAGAACACTTCCCATGTGCAAGGGCTGAGCTTTGGGTTTGGGGCTTATCAGCTCATGAGATCCTCACATGAGCCTTTGAGGCAGGCACTATAACTATGCCCATTTTACAGACGGAAACTGAAGCTTTCGAGGCAGGAACCTCAGTCTGCCTGCAAAGCCCGTGCTCTCTCCTATGAGGCTCTAGGAATAGTGGGTCTCCAATGGTGTGAAAGGAGGCAGAAACAGGCCCCCACTGACCCCTCAGATGAGTGACACGGGGACCAGTCAGGTTCAGTCAGTTAGGTGCTGGCTGTGTCCTAAAGATACTGGTGATTGCAAAGTGACAGACTGGCTTCTTGCCCCTCCTGGACCATCTTGGCAAGTCTCATCATAGGAAAAGATAATTTCACAGCCTCCAGGCCAAAGGATTCATCCCAGTGGAAGGAATGGACTATCTGCTGGCTGGACAGAGCCTTACAACCTGTGCACGTGCATGAAGTCAGCCAGCCAGCACCCTGCCTCCTCGCTCAGCATCCCTTTTGGGGAAAATGTAAGGGATAACAGAACCACTAGTTCTTGGGAAAGCACAGATTTTGGAAAGAGTTCTGGAAGGTGTTGGATAAGTGTTCTGCCGTCGACACTGGATGTTGTGTCCAGCCACCGCCCCTTCAGCTGCAGGCACTGACCTAGGCCTGGCCTGTCAGAGCAGAGTGCCCTCAGTGGCAGCAACAGAATCCGGGGTGCACTGCTTGTTCTCAGTCATCTTGGACTCAACCTGACAATCAAGCTCAAAGAGGCCATGGCTGGCTGAGCCCCACTCAGGACACAGAGCAAGAAACACTGAGCCTCGGGCACATCAGATGCATTTCCTCAGAGGGAACCAATCCAGCAAGCCAGGGGCAGTTCTCTGGAGCTGTTTCCCAAGTAAACAAGGGAAAAAGCCACCTATGTACTCCTTGGGTACCCCTCGGGTACTCTAGAAATAACTCTTGGGTGAATTTTCCAGATGGGCACCTGCCTATCAAAGAACAAGTGGGTTCATGGAGGCCCAGAACTGTGACTTCCCACCAGGGCCTCGTTTCCTTTGTCTTGCACCCTGGGCAACTCTGCTGTTCCCAGACCTAGAACTTATCGACAAGCTGCCCTTGGTCAGGGAACAGTGTTCTAGCAGAGAAAGCTTCTTAAGTAGAAGGAGAAAGGGCTTTTTAACTCTTCACTCACAAAAGGGAGAGCATGAACACCAAGCCAAACCAATCCAAGTCTTTTGTGACTTTTGCTGAAGTTATTTGAAAAATGGGCTTTTGGGGGCAGGAGGATGGCTCAGTGGCAAAGGCTTGCCTAGCATGCCTGAAGCCCTCAGTTCTGTTCCTGACAAAAATAAAAACAAAAACAAAAACAAAAAAGTAAAGAAGAGCACTATGGGTTGGGTTTGTAGCTCAGAGGTAGAGCACTTGCCTAGCATGCATGAGGCACTGGGTTCAATCCTTAGCACCACATAAAATAAATAAAGATATTGTATCCACGTATAACTAAAATATTAAAAAAAAAAAAAAGAGGGCTATCTTCCTAGGCAGGTCAGCCTGGAGATGCTAGTGTCCCTCAGGTGCACAGAGCTGAGACAGTAAGAGCCAGGTGCCATCTTCTGGTGACCTCCACTCTCTCATCACGAAGCTAGCGCTTCCTCTGAACTTTGTAGCTATACCAGCCTATAAATCCCCTTTTGTGTTAAGCCACTTTGGGTTGAGTTTCTGATATCTGTGACCAAAACAGTCCTGAAAGTATACATAAAGTTCAGCAAATTTGAAAGGAGGTGGCCTAGGCTTGGAGAACAGATGAGCTTCAGTCTTGATCCTCTAGATGACTGACTGGCCTGGAGTAAATCTTCCCCTCTAGCCCTCAGAAAGGGTTCAACTAGTTAGGTCGAACCCATTAGTTGGGCGAAGCCCTTCACTAGAATTTCTGGGCCTAGGGCTTCTTCAGCTGTGGGTATGGGCCTTGGCTAGGAGACAGAATTCTATTTCTTTTTCTCTCAGTGCTGGAGTTCCCACTCAGGGCCTTGTGCAAGCTACACATGCACTGTACCACTGGGCTACACCCCCAGCCCAGAGACTTCTATTTCTACCTGTCTCACACATCTACACAGTGGGTGTCTGTGGAACACCTCATTTGAAAAAAAGCTCTGCAGATAAAAGCAGAGTCACAAAACCACCACCGCTTCTTAGGCTCTTTCCAGTCCCAGCCTTCAGTGGACCCACCGAACTCTAAGAGAGGTGTCCTCCAGGCTCCGTTCCCTCCTGAATGTCCAAGCACTCAGCAAGAATCTATTTAATGGCATGATTAACCAGAGCACCTGGAGAAGGCTGTGGGTTATTCAGAGAGAAGCTATTATCCTGCTGGGGGGAACCTGGGCTCCAGAAGGGAAGAGGGACATGGGAATGAGTGGAGGTGAGGAGTAATGAGCTATAGGCTGTAAATAATGCCAAGACTGATGATCCCGAGGACTGAGGGGTTCTGGGGCACATGCCATCTGGTAGAAAGAGCAGGAGGGTCCTTTTTTTAATTTTTTTTTTTGTACTGGGAATTGAACCCAGGGGCACTTTACCACTGACTATATCCCCACCCTGTTTTATTTCTTGAAACAGGGTGTGGCTAAGCTGCTTAGGGCCCTGCTAAATTGCCAAGACTGGCCTTGAACTTGTGATCCTCCTGGCTCAGCCTCCCAAATCATTGGTATCATAGGCATGTGCCACCATGCCTGGCAAGAGCAGGGTTCTGATGTGCTGAAGTCTAGCAGGAAAAGCATGTCTGTAGGAGAATGGCATGAACTAGTTAAGGGGGAAAATGTCGTAAGCGCGTAGACAAAACCAGAAATAGGGTTCAGTTCTGGCCCTTTACCAAGTGCCACGCTGAGGGGCAGGCAGAATTTCATTCACCATAAGCGCCTCTGAGGCAGACATCTTGCCATGCCCTGTATGCAGATATGAGAAATTAAGAAATTTATATTGGTCACTGCTTCCGTTCTTGACCCAGAGCTCCTAAACCCATATAAGTTCCTAAACAGTAAGGATGCTGAGACCATCTTTCGTTCTATTATTTAGTGTTTGACAGGTTCCTTACACAGCATTCCTAAATCCTTTGGAACTTTCCGCAACTCTTGCTGGACTCCTATAAGAGGGACAGTCACCTGGAAAGAGCAAGCCATGATTAGAAGCCTGGACTTTCAGCCCTATACCCCCATCCTTTGCGGAGGGGAGAGGAGCTAGAGTTAATAATGCCTTCATATTGAAACCTCCAGAAGAATCCCTAACGCACAGGTTTGAAGAGTTCCTTCTGGTGAAGAATGCATGGTGCACTGGGAAGGTGACACACTCCCTAACTTCACGGAGACCAGCTCCTGAGCCTGGCACACTTCAGACCTCACCCTATGTGTGTCTTCATCTGCCTGTTCATTTGGATCCCCTAAAATATCCTTTAAAGGATCCAAATTGATAATCTATTAAATGAACTGTTTTGAGTTCTGTGAGCTATTTTAGCTAATGATCAAGCCTGAGGAGGGAGTCACAGAAACCTCTGAATTATAGCAAAATTGAAAAAGAGTTGTGGTAACATGGGGATCCAACATGAGAAGCTAGCATCTGAAGTGGGGGGCAGTCTCGTGGGACTGAGCCCCTAACCTGTGATGTGTGCACTAACTTTGGGTCATTACCATCAGAACTGAACTAAAATTTCAGGATATCATGTGGCTACAGTTGTGTTAGAAATGTTGAGTGAGAGTGTAGAGAAAGAGAGTGAAGATTTTCCTATATGGCATGTTAGAAACTAGAAGTATCAAGAATTTATAATGTGCCCAAGGTCACATGGGATGAGATGTACCGCAGGTGGCCCCAGGAGATGTTGCAATGTTCCTGTGTTCTATTCCTTTTGCTGGGATAATGAATCCCATACCTCCAACCTGCAGTAGCTCAGGAAAGGGGGAGAAGCCTTGGAGAGAACAGCCAGAGGCCCCGGGAAGCGCTCACCTCTGGAAAGAGGCCATGCGGTCTTTCAGAGCCTGCACGAAGGGGAGGATCCAGTGGTGACGCAGAACCACGCTCTGAGACAGGCTGAGGTGGAAGGCCTCCATCCTCACCAGCCGGGGCACGTAAGTCTGGGCGTGGGGTAGCAACAGATCAAGCAGCTCCAGGAACTCCTCCCTGGCTTCATCTGGAAGGAAGAGTGGAGCGGATGGGCTGTTGTCTTAGCCAAGGTTCAAGGCTGAGTGAAAAAGCCCAGAAGGCAGACAGAAGCCCATATCACTCTGGGTTTGAGTCTGTGTCTATAAAGCTTATTAAAATTTAACATGCATTTCTGGTTAAAGAAGTAATATGTGCTCACTGAAAAGAATTCAGGTAAACAAGATACACACAGGGAGGAGACTTCGGTTTATAGTCCAGCATTAAAAAACATGGAAGTTGCCGGGTGCAGTGCTGTACTCCTGTAATCTCAGCGGCTAAGGAGTCTGAGGCAGGAGGATCGTGAGTTCAAAGCCAGCCTTTACAACTTAGTGATGACCTAAGAAACTTAGCGAGACCCTGTGTCTAAATAAAATACAAAAAAGGGCTCAGGATGTGCCTCAGTGGTTAAGTGTCCCTGAGTTCAATCCTCAGTACCAAAAAAAAAAAAAAAAAAGTTTGGAAATTTTCACTTCATGCTAACAAGTAAAATGTTCAGCAAACTAAGAAAACAACAGCTCTTCTTAGATCTATAAGAGAAGTGAGTGACACACAGCTGAATACAGAGGCTCACAAATTATTGACCAGACGTACATGAGCTGAAACCTGTGTGAGAACAAGGGCTAGCGCAGGGAGGCCTAAATTGTAATAGACAAATTGCTGGAGACTCAGGGTACACAAATCTGAAAGTTAAAAACGCTAAGAAGATGTGGGTTGTGGGACATACATATATGCACATTGCTTTCTGAGGGTTAGGATCTGGAACTCTACCAGGTTCTCACAGAATTTTGGAGAAAAATCATCTTGTGCTTCTTCTGGCACAAGGGGATAGAAAGAAATCATTTAGAAATTCTGTTTTTCTTAAAAGGTCTGCCCTTAGGTTTAACCAGAGCCTGACCTGCAGGTGTTTTAATAGGAGCCCTACTGACCTGGGGGAAGGGAAATAACTTTAAACTGGCTCTCGCCTTGCTGTCCACAGTCCAGAGGCACAGGCTCATTTAAATGACTGGGACCTGATCACAGGGCTGCAGAATGCTTCCCCTTCACACCTCACCATGTTACTGAAGGCCTGTTTACCATGTCCCTGTTATGCAATACATCATATTCAGCTATGAAGAAAAAATGATAAAACATAATAAAAGGCAAAAAATACAGTTTAAAGAGAGAGTAGGTATCAGAACCCCTTAAATTTAAAAGATTAGAAATCAAACATTGTCTGACTTTGGGCCACAATGGAATTAAACTAGAAATTGATAACAGAAAGAGAACTGGAAAATTCCCAGATACTTAGAGATTAAACAACACACTTTTAAATAACATCTGTGTCAAAGAAGAAATCTCAGGAGAAATTTGCAGATTTTGTTTTTTTGAGACAGAGTCTCCCTAAGTTGCTGAGGCTGGCCTCGAACTTGCAATCCTCTTGCCTAGGTCTACCACCAGTTGCTGGGATTATAGGCAGGTACCACCTACAAGTATTTTTAAGTAAATGAAAATGAAAACACAACTTATCAGAACTTGTAGGATGCAGCAAAAGAGGTGCTTGGAAGAATACTTATATAACTAAAAGCACATATTAGAAGATCTAAAATCGATCCTCTATACTTCCTCTTTAAGAATCTAGAAAAAGGGGCTAGGGCTGTGGCTCAGCGTGAGGCACTGGGTTCGATTCTCAGCACCACATAAAAATTTAAAAAAAAAAAAAGTGTCCACCTAAAAATAAAAAATAAAAAAAAAATCCAGAAAAGAGCGAATTCTATTCCAAGTAAGCGGAAGAAAAGAAATAATACAAATCAGCAGAAATTGATGAAATTGAAAACAGGAAATTGATAGAACTGGTAGGTATAGTTTGAATATGGGTCTCCCAAAGGTTTATATTGCTATATTGTTTATTAGTTATTAAAATTGATAAGATAGACTTCATTATGGGCTAGGGTTGAGGCTCAATGGTACAGTGCTTGTCTTGCATGTTTGAGGCACTTGGTTCAATTCTCAGCACCATATGAAAATAAAATAAAATAAAGTTATTTAAAAAAAAGTAGACTTCATTAAATTTAAGAACTTCTGCTTTGTAAAAGATATTAAGAGAATGAAAGCTATAGACTAGGAGAAAATACATTTGCAAAAGATATGTCTGATTAAAAATAGAAAAATATAGAAGAAACTCTTAAAATGAAACGTAAGAAGATAAACAATTTGATTATAAAGTAGGACAGAAATCTGATTCACACCTCACCAAAGAAGCTATACAGAGAGCAAAAAGCACCTGAAAAGATGTCCCACATCATATGTCACCAAGGAAATGCAACAATATACCTGTTAAAATGGCTGACAATACCAAATGCTGACAAGGACATGGAGTATCAGGAATTCTGATTCATTACTGTTGGGAATGTAAAATGGCACAACCACTGCCTAGGACATTTTGGTGATTTCTTACACAACTAAACATAATCGTTACCACACAATCCAGCAACTGCCCTCCTTGGTGTTTACCCAAAGAGGTTGAAAACTTACATCTACATGAAAGACTATACACAGATGTCTATATTTTATTCATAACAGTCGAAACTTGGATGCAATCACAAGTATCCATCTTTAGTAGGTGAATGGATAAATAAATTATGATACATCCAGACAATGGAATGTTATTTAGTACTAAAAAAAAAAAAAAAAAAGTGAACTGTCAAGCCATGACATACATGGAGGAGCCCTTAATATGTATTACTAGGTGAAAGAAGACAATCTGAAAAGGCTACCTACTGAATGATTCTGACTCCATGGCATTCTGGAAAGGGTAAACTATGGAGATGGTTGAAAGATCACTGGTTCACAGAGGTGAGGAAGTAGGGGAGGGATGGATAAGAGGAGGAGAGGATTCTTAGGGCAGTGAACTATATGATTCTATAATGGTAGCACAAGTCTCCCCACAGAAGGTACAACACCAAGAGTGAACCCTAATACCAACTTTGGAGTCTGGGTGATGGTGATGTACCAATGTAGGCTCATCAACTGTGACAAGTGCACCATTCTTGGTGGGGGATGTTGGTGGTAATGGGAGAAGGCTACACAAAATAATAAGAGCCACCACCTACTTTGTGAATTGTACGAGGAACCTGGCAGAAATTATCTAGTTCATCTTCCAAAGATAGGTATTACTATTATCTCCTTTTTGGAGGTGAGAAAACTGAGATCTGAGAAGTCCAAAGGATACCCAGAGCAGTAGATAATGGATGAAGTCTGACTCTGGGCATTTTTTTGCCTGCTATCCACTTATCAGGGCTGGGGAGGCACAGACAGGGTTCTGGTTTCTTCCTCTTAGTTGTGGCTAAATACATCAAGAGGCACCTATTGGTCTCAACTGTTTGCCTGTCACACATGACTCACATGGTAGGTACACATGGGTGGCCCAGTTGCCTCGCTCATGAGGAAAGGTGCGCACACGTCCCCCATGTTTTGCACTGTCATCCTCAGGCCTCTCCTCTGTGCTGGGGAACATGTTCAGTACACTGTCGGGCACTGGAAACCTCTGGCTAGGATCAGGACTCTGGCCACTGCAGAAGAAAAAAGAAAACAAGCACATTTATCTTTTTAGCATTCTCTTGCTTTTATACACCCAACAAAAGCTGTAACCCCTTATAAATATGATCCTGAGTGTGGTTTTCCAGGCAAGTACATGAGGTAGCTTCTAGAAAGTCACAAAGCTTTCTCCCACGTATTTGCGCTGGAGTCTCTCAACAAGTCTGAGAAGCAGACCTTAGAATAAAGCATGGTCCCCATGAGAAACACTCGGGCAGGCAGCAAGGTGTGGTTTAGGTATTACATCCTTGGTTGGACAGGCCTGAGATGGAGCAGCATTTTCTAACTCTGTGATCTTGGGCAAGTGATGTACCCTTTCTGAGATACATGTTTCCTCATGTGTTAACTGTATTTCTACCTGACAAAACTACTAGGCCATCAACAGTGATACTGCTTGTAAAGCACTCAGCAAAGATAGTTACTTAAGAACCTAGAGCCCACAAAAAAAAAAAAAAATAGACTTTCATGGCTTTTGTCCACTTAAGTTCCCAGTCTTCAGTTTGGCTCAGACTAGGTGCTCAAAGAGTATTTGTTGGATGAATTAAAAGGCTCTCCATATGCTGTGTTTGGGGGAAGGCAGTGCATGTGGTTCTGGAGATCCTAGGGCACTTTACCATAAAGCTGCCTTCCCAGCTATCCCCTCTTAATTTTATTTTTAGACAGAGACTGTTGCAGGAGGCCAGCCTCAAAATTGTGATCTTTTTGTCTCAGCCTCCCCGGGTCTCTGACATGTGCCACCGCACCAGGGTCTCCATAAGCTTAAGCAAGTATTATCACTGCAATTGTGTTCAAATGAAGAAACAGACCCGGGACGGTGTGCTACCTTACAGAACACAGAACTTGCCAGCGCCCAGGTTGGACCCGAGCTGGCGTCCTGCCTCCTAACCTTGCCCGAGCCTGGTGGGGGCACTCTGGGGCTTTGTCCAGGGGTGCCCTTTGGATCCTCCTTTCCCGCTTTTCCTTCCCCGGGAACCGCCTCCCCTCCCCAGTCGACAGACGCTCGGGTCTGGCGGGGTTCTCAAACAAATCCGCGCCCCGGCGAAAGAGACTTCCTCGATCCTCACCGACGACAGCCCCCAGCCCCGGGCCAGGTCCGCCCCTGGGTCGCGGCCTCGATCTCAGCCTCAGCCTCGTCCTCATCTTCGGAGCCGCTGCTGCTGTAGCCCACTAGGGGTCCAGCGCTCATGGGGCCTTGTGCAACACCTTTACCGGGCAGGTCCGTGGGCAACCTCAGCCCGCACCCCGCGTTCCGCTGAGCCGGAAGTGCTCCCGGGGGGGGCGGGGCGATGGTATCACCGCCTCGGGGCGGGGCCAGAAGGGGCGGGACCCGCGGGACACTAGCGAGGACGGTGTCCGCGATCTGCACGCTGTCCGCATGCTGTTTGCCCGCTGGCTGCGCGTGGAGGGCTACCGGGCCTCCCGGAGCCTCCCCGCTCCATCCTTGGTGTGCCCGTTTCACAGGTCCCGGGGCCCCCTCCTCAAACCGGTTCAAAGTCCGAGCCCCGGGGCCGCTGCTCTCAGAGCTAAGCCGAGCGGTTTAGACGCGCGTCGGTTGCCGAAGATGAGAGGGTCCAGGCGGGCTCTCGCTGTCAGGTGCAGGAGTCGGTCGGGGGGCGGAACCGGCAGTCGTCTCCCCTGAGGCCGGGTTGGGTGGGCGCGAACTGAGCGCCCTCCCTTGGTCAGCCGAAGCGCGCCGGCCCGGCCTCGGTAGGCACAGTCTGGCGCACCCGGCGTGTCCGACCCGCCAGGCCGCGGGGTCCCCGGCAGGGGGCAGCCTCGCTCCGTGCCGCCCGCTCCTCCCGCAGCAGCCGCCGCCGCCGCCCCGGCTACCGCTCCTCCCCCAGCCCCGCCTCCCTGGCCCCCGCGCCGCCCGCTCGTCCGCCTGTCTCAGCAAGGCCATCGGTCCGTCCGCCCGCCCTCCCGGCGCTCCTCCGCCCCGGCCCCGCTAGCCTGGACGCGCGCGTCGCTTCCTCCGTTCCGGTCGCCGCAAGCCGGCTCCCCGCCCCCGGGCCGGCCGCCACCTCTACGCTAGGCCGGGGATTGGCAGCGCGCGTAGGCCGCGCCGCCGCTGATGGAGCTGGAATAAAGGGGCGGCCGAGAGAGCAGCTGGTCTCCGCTTGCCCCGCGCCTGGCCCCGCGGGCGGCCTGGAGCAGGTGAGCGGCGGGGCGCCCGGGGCTGCGTCTAGGGGCCACTCCCGCTGCCACCGCACCCGTTCCCCAGTCGGCCCGGCCGCCCCCCCCCCGCCCGCCCGCCCCTCCGACCCGACCCGGCGGCCTCCTGAGTTCCTGGGCGGCCCAGGCCGGGCCTCCAAGCACAGCCGCTTCCCGGGCCGGGCCTGCGTCCTTGGGGCCTTCCTGGGGCCCAGGCACCCGCTCTCGGGCGGCAGGGGCTCGGCCCTCCAGGCGAGGGCTGACAGGAGGCAGCCCAGCTGGGCCGGCGGGTAGGGCCCGGTGGGAGGTGATCGGCTTTCATTCTTTTTCCAAGGGAGGAGGAAGAACTGGGGTGGGGCGCAGGTGGGGGCCTCCCTTTGCCTCCCCTCCACTCCCTTCATCTCTCCTTCCTTTTGTGGAGTGATTAGATAGGTTTCCTGGCTGCACCTTCCGGGAGGAGGATCAGGGTGGGCAGTGGGATTGCGCCCCAGGGGCCTCTGGCTCTGGCAGCCATTTATGCCAGAAAAAGAAACAACCACAACACAGTTGGATTGATGCAGCCAGACCTCGAACGTGCTCAGAGCAGCCACCTTTCTCCTCTGCCTGCTTAGATTACCAAGTGGTACCTGCTTGTTCATGCAACCTGCTGCCTCCACCAAGAGCAGCAGCCCCTTTCCTTCCTCCCTTCCCAGAAGATGCTGAGGATGACAGCTTTTAGCTTCACTCTTATATTTTGTCGACAGAACAGTTAGAAGTCAGGCTGGCCTATGAGGACATACTTTACCCTTCCTCCTCTCAGGAGAAAACTTACAAACTTTTCAACTTCAGAGGCGGATGAGCTGGAAACCTGAAAGTGGGTTGCCTGTGACTCTAAAAATTCCTCCCGCTCTCTGGCATTATCATATGCTGCCACAAAGTGGTGAGTTAGAGATTTGCCTAGGCCGGGTGGGCTTTACCTTGCATTGATTACCCAGAATATTATAGCCCTGGAGCAAGGTAACAGGTTGTCTCCAGAAGGGAATTGGAGAGAGATGCTCTGTTGTTACATGGCTGAGACAGACCAGTGCAGTTTCTCACATTTTTCTGCAGGCATTGATAGCCAGTCAGAGAGATTCAGAGGATTTAGAACTTTTTTTTTTTTTTTTTTTGGTTTTGGTTTTCTGAAAGATGGCTAAAGTAAAGACATTCTGCTCTGTGGACGAGACTGGGTGGCTCTGGGAACCTAGCTCCTATCATCTGTGGGTTTAGGTCTCTGCCAGGCCATCCATCCTATTATGTGGCAAGAGGATAGGTATGTAGCCAGAGTGGAGGGCTTGGAGATAGGTGAGGAGGGGTGTGAGCCAGTGCCACACAGGAGAGGTAGTCCTTGGTTCTATGTAGATTTTCTAATGTTGTCTGCCAGAGGCCTTTTGCCATTGGGCTCTCAAACCTGGGAGGTGTGGCCTTTTTAGGTCAATAGACTGCTCCTTTGAGCAGTGGGGTCCTGGGTCAAGACTCAGGGTAGCAATGGGAACAGGCTTGCAGGCCTTAGGGAGGCCTCTGTATTGTGAACAGATCACCCCAGGTTCTCACCTGGAGACACCTGACTGAAGAGAATTGGCAGGAAGCTGAGGAAACTCATGTAGGCTAGGATGCCCTGGCTCAGGCATGGGTAGAGTAGAGGCAGCTGCCATCCCCTTTGCCTAGAGGAGCTGAACTTCCCGCAGACTACTTTGGTGGCAAGTGAAGGGAACATCTCCCAGTCCTGAGTGTCTACTTTGGTGGCAAGTGAAGGGAACATCTCCCAGTCCTGAGTGTCTCTCTTCTCAGATGTGGTTTATGTCCAGGGGCAAGTGCAGGCGGAACAGGGAGAGGATGGGGAAGGGCTGCTTGTTTCTGCTCATGCTCATGGTTTTTCTCTTCCCCACAGAACTGCTCACTGTGGAAGGCAGAGTTTCCCTGGCAGTGTTGGGACCCTGTCTTGAAGCACCCCCTGCCCTGTAGACGCAGCCTTGTATTCTGTCTCCTCACTTGATGACTAGGGCCGTCTGACCAGTCCTCCTCCGTGCTTTGTCTGAGGTCCTTGTCCATCCTTGAGATTGGGCAACTTCTCTCTCTGAGTTGGGTCACCTTAAGCGGGAAACTGAAGCCATTAATCTCCAAACCCTGTTTCATCTTCCCAAGCATGTCGGAAAGCTGGCAGCAGCCGCCTCAGACACAGCCGCAGCAGCCCCAGCCACCCCAACCTCAGCACCATGCCGAGCCCCCACCGGCCCTGGCAGAGCATGCGCTGCCCCCTGGTACTGCTGAGAACCCCCTGGGCTGTGCGGTCTATGGCATCCTCCTGCAGCCAGACACGGGCCTGCAGCCTCCACAACATGCACCCCTGCAGGCAGCCGGGGAGCCAGGACCCAAATGCGGTGTGTGTGGTCACGACCTGGCACACCTGACTAGCCCTCATGAACACCAGTGCCTGGCGGGCCACGACCGCTCATTCCAGTGCACGCAGTGTCTCAAGATCTTCCACCAGGCCACTGACCTGCTGGAGCACCAGTGCGTGCAGGCCGAGCAGAAGCCTTTCGTCTGCGGAGTGTGCAAGATGGGCTTTTCCCTGCTCACCTCGCTGGCACAGCACCACAGCGCGCACAGTGGCCTCGTGAAGTGTTCTATCTGTGAGAAGACCTATAAGCCAGCCGAGGCCGCAGAGCCTGCCACTGCTGCTGCCCCATCACTTCCGCCAACTGCCCCGCCTCCTACTGTCGCCCCTACAGAACAGGCTGATAAACCCTACAGCTGTCCCATCTGCCAGAAGCCCTTCAAGCACCTGTCGGAGCTCTCCAGGCATGAGCGGATCCACACAGGTGAGAAGCCGTACAAGTGCACGCTGTGTGACAAGAGTTTCAGCCAGTCGTCCCACCTGGTGCACCACAAGCGCACGCACAGCTCTGAGCGGCCCTACAAGTGCGCGGTCTGCGAGAAGACCTTCAAGCACCGCTCTCACCTGGTGCGCCACATGTACGCGCACTCCGGCGAGCACCACCTGTTCCGCTGTAATGTGTGCGAGCTGCACTTCAAGGAGTCCTCGGAGCTGCTGCAGCACCCCTGCACTCCAAGTGGCGAGCGGCCCTTCCGCTGCGGCGAGTGCCAGAAGGCCTTCAAGCGGCCCTCGGACTTGAGGCAGCACGAGCGCACACACAGTGCCGAGCGCCCCTTCAAGTGCGACCTGTGCCCCATGGGCTTCAAGCAGCAGTATGCGCTGATGCGGCACCGGCGTACACACAAGACGGAGGAGCCCTTCAAGTGCGGGCTATGCGAGAAGGGCTTCGGGCAGCCCAGCCATCTGCTCTACCACCAGCACGTGCACACCCTCGAGACTCTCTTCAAGTGTCCCATGTGCCAGAAGGGCTTCGACCAGTCGGCAGAGCTGCTACGGCACAAGTGCCTGCCCGGCGCAGCCGAGCGGCCCTTCAAGTGCCCTGTGTGCAACAAAGCCTACAAGAGGGCGTCGGCCCTGCAGAAGCACCAGCTGGCGCACTGCACCGCGGCCGAGAAGCCCCTGCGCTGCACCCTGTGTGAGCGCCGATTCTTCTCTTCCTCCGAATTTGTGCAGCACCGCTGCGACCCAGCCCGAGAGAAGCCACTGAAGTGCCCAGACTGTGAGAAGCGCTTCAAATACGCGTCAGACCTGCAGCGGCACCGGCGGGTGCACACGGGCGAGAAGCCCTACAAGTGCCCCAACTGCGACAAGGCCTTCAAGCAGCGGGAGCATCTTAACAAGCACCAGGGTGTCCACGCCCGAGAGCAGCAGTTCAAGTGCGTGTGGTGTGGCGAGCGCTTCCTGGATGTGGCCCTGCTGCAGGAGCACAGTGCACAGCACAGTGCTGCCGCTGCAGCTGCCGAGGGCGCCTACCAGGTGGCCGCCTGCCTACCCTGAAGCCAGGCGATGGCTCCTAGGGCCCAGCCCAGCCTCGCTTCCTTATAGCTGCAGCCCACCAACCCCCCACCCAGCTCCATCTTCTTAGGCTCCAGGAGTGAGGACAAACAGTACTGGGCCAGTGGAGGGTGAGTGTACTCAGCACTCCTGTCACCAGCCTGGCCCTGGGGAGCCAGATCTGTGGCCAGTCCTGACTCCATAAACCTCTTTCCTGTTGCAGGGTTTGCTTTCTGAGGGCAGTAGTTTCCCTCATCTCCGGAGGACTGAAATTCCACGGGCAGTCACATGCTCTCTCTCTGTCCCAGGGTTGGGGGGTCTACCAACCCAATCTTTCCAAATCTTTCAGGCCACAAGATGGGTTTGGAAGGAGTATGGTCATGGTAGGTTCTGGACCTCAGAGGTGGGCTGGGTATAAGGCATCCCCTCAAGTTGCTGTTTGTGACCTAGTTCTGGGGATCAGGATAGACTGAGCCTCAGCCTTTTGCCTGCCCCAGACTGGGGTGATGTGTCCCTTGGGTTTCTGACAGTCAAGTTGTCTTTGGGAAGCTCTGTCTGGAAAGTAATGGGCATGGCTAGGAAGGGGGAAAGGAGGATTGGCCCATCGAAGGCTAGTCCTGTGGTTTTGAAAGCCCCCTCCCAACTTGCAGTGTGCTTCCTATTGGTGGTGGGGAGTGTATCCTTAGCCAGATGGAACTGCTGATGGGGGAGAGGAATGTAGGGCGAAGGGGATTGTAGGAGGAAGTAGGGTGAGGTTCATGATCCCCTAGCAGATGGAAACAAATATCCTCTTCTCAAATTGTGAGAACCAAAATGTTCAGGGCTCAGGGGCATAGCCCCAGTGTGCTTGCCCCAGCCCTGCCTCAGGGCCAAGACCAGGTCCGGGTACCCAGGGGGGATGACCTCTGACTCCACAGTGCGCTCCTAGTCCATGGGAGTGCCATCCCTCCATTGTTTTGGCTGCTGGCCTGAACCTAGGGATTTTATATTGTCAAAATGCCCTGGATAATATCCAGCTACTTAGAAAACTGCAGTATTCTCCTGTGGGTCCTCCTAGAGTACCCCAGGTCTCTGGCTGCCCTCAGGGCTCTTGGAGCAGAAAGTGCCCAGGGCATAGGGAACAGGAGGAAACAGTGGGTTTGGGAACCCAGCAGGCAGTGTGCCTGGCAGGAGGATGGGGTCAGCCTGGTTGCTGGTGGCCAGGGCCTGCTAAGGGGCCCAGAGGCCCTTTGTTACCAAAATAACCATTTTGAACCCAGCTTTGCCCCCTGCCCTCTTCCAGCCCCACCTCTCTCTGGTGTGGGTCTTGAAAGAAGACTGATCAGTGCACACACCAAGGGCCCGGAGGTGCAGGAAGACACCACCTTGCCTCTCTCTTACCTTCTGAAGTCTGAACAGCCACATCTGCCTCCTCTGTCTGACTGGGTTCCCTCCTGTGCCTGCAGAGAGGGGGCTAGTCCTTCCCCTCGGTGCTGGCTCTCAGTCACAATGCCTCAAAAGACCAGAACCCAGGCTTACAACAGTCCCAACCGCTATTTTTTTTCTTTTCACTTTGCTTTCTAAAAGCAGTTTGTTATACTATTCATAACATTGTATAGTTTAATTTCATGTCATTTTCAATCTTATACATAAATGTGAAAATCTGGATTTTTAAAAAGGATGACTCCATTTTAGGTAGCCACTTTTGATGTTAATATATAGTGAACCCAATGTATGCTTTAGAAGTAAAGACATCGACTGTCACAGACCAAAGCTCTGTTTGTTCTGGTCATTTTTCCACAGGGAAATGATGGGACATGGAGAGACAGAGAAAGGCATGTGGGCCAGAGTGTCAGGTTGGGATCTGGGACACAGGGCTGGGTTTGAATCCTGAGCTTTGAATGTTCTGACTATGTGGCTGTGGCCTTGGGCAAGTCACTTAACCTCTTTGAAGTTACCTAGTCTATTAAAAAAAAAAAAAAAGGAGGTTAACCTTTGCCTTGCTTGACTGTTGTGAAAAAGAAATGGAGTCTCAGTGAGGCCCAGGTGGGTAAGCTGCCAAGGTCCTGACAGTATCAGCTGCAGGACGCCTGAGTCCCTGGGGAATGGACCTTTCCCCTTTGACCTTGGATTAAAACTATAGCCCTGGAGGAGGGAGCTGGGCCATGAGGGATCAGTGCAGCTCATGGAAGGCCAGAAGCTGGAGTCTGGGCCTGGTAAACAAGAGAGCTTGTGCAGCCCCTCCCTGGAGCAGGAGACCTTGCCAGCCAGGCCCACCTCAGAGGGCCTGACCCCACCCCACGGCCATTCACCCTGTACCATTATGCCCCCTCTGCATGCCCAGCCCAGCAGCCCTCTACCTAAGGGTCTGCACACCTTTCCCTGTAGTCCACCCCCACCAATGGCCCAGCTGCAGCTCAGGCTCTTTCCATTTCTCAGAGGCAAAGATGGGGCTGGGCAGAGGCGGGGAGAAAGCTAGCAAGGGTACCCTGCCCTGGGTAGAAGGTAAGTGTAGAAGTTAAAAGGAGGAGGGGCTGGGGATGTGGCTCAAGCAGTAGCGAGCTCGCCTGGCGCGTGTGTGCCCCGGGTTTGATCCTCAGCGCCACATACAAAGCTGTTGTGTCCGCCGAAAACTAAAAACTCTCTCTCTCTCTCTCTCTCTCTCTCTTTAAAAAAAAAAAAAAGAAGTTAAAAGGAGGAGCTACCTATACTTCAAAGGATTAAAAGTCTGGAAGCTTAATAGGAAGCTTAGTGAAAGGCTGGGGCCTTGGATGTGACCCGGATCCTCTGTTCTTATTCCATGTGGCCCCGGGCACACCCCATCCTTAAGAAGCTGTGGAATTCCTTCTTGCTGTCTCTCTCAGCAAGGGGATGACCACTGCCCTTTGCGTCTGTACCAGGCTCGAGGCCCAGCTTACTTTCTAGCTGTGTGACCTTAAGCCAAACCCATCTACCTGGGGAGCAGGATGGGCCTGAATATTCCCTTTATGCAGGCCGATGGGTTATTCAAAGCCACACAATGATGCAAGTGGCCTGGAACTGGGGGTGGTGTCACATGAACCTGGTTCCTGCACACTGGTGAATGACAGAAACCGAGACCCTGAACAACTGAAGCTTCTAGCTCTGGTCACTGATGCCTGGGACTCTGGCTTCAGCTGGCCAGGAAGCTGGGAACAATGGCCAGGACTGGTCCTGCTGCCCTGTCTGGCCAAAGGAGCAGGACAGCTCTTCACCAGCAGGCCAAGGGGGCCAGCCTCCCAGCCTGCTCAGCTGCCTGAGGGATTGCAGTTACTAGGCTCCACCTTCCCATTTGTGCAGAGGCAGCGCCTCCATAGACAGCCTGCGCCTCTGGGCACTGACATACAGGTTATCTCTTGGTCTCCATTCCCATCCCACTACCCCTCTGTCTTCCTCCAGAGCAGGCCTCAGGTGAGACCATGGGCTGCTCAGGCCACAGAAATTCGCCCAAGGCCTCCCGGTCAGACTCTGGTGACAAGCTCCGCATTCAACCCTTAAGCAAGTGGTTTCTTTGTTCCTTGAAGGTCACGCCTCCAGGAAGAGCCTTGGCTGCTATTGATTTTCTCAAACCTACAAAGATTCCAGCCAGAATATCCTGCAAAGAAGTGTGTGTGGGGGGGCCTGTGGAGTCTCTATCTTACTACACGACTCCATCCCCTCCCTGGGTCTACACTCCTTCTTTTGTTCATCCACAAGCATTACTGAGCACCCACTGTTTGCCAGAGGGTGCAACAGGGCACTAAGCAAGAACTTCAGATGAGAGGGTTTGGAATTTTCATGAATCAAAAAGTAGGATCAAAAAATGTCAAAATTGCTGGGTGTGGTGGCACACACCTGTAATCCCAATGGCTTGGGAGGCTGAGGCAGCAGGATCTTGAGTTCAAAGCCAGCCTCAGCAACTTCGAAAGGCCCTAAGCAACTTATTAAGACCCTGTCTGAAAATATAACATAAAAAGGGGGGCTGGGGATGTGGCTCAAGCGGTAGTGCGCTCGTCTGGCATGTGTGCGGCCCGGATTCGATCCTCAGCACCACATACAAACAACAATGTTGTGTCCGCCAATAACTAAAAAATAAATATTACAAAAAAAAATCTCTCTCTCCCTCTATCACTCTCTCTTTAAAAAAAAAAAAAAGAAAATATAACATAAAAAGGGGCTGGGGATGTGGCTTAGTGGTTAAGCACCCCTGGGTTCAATCCCTGGTACCAAAAAATATCTAGTATAAAATATGCTATGCAAAAGTCCCCCCAACCCTCATTCCATCCTACCCTCAGTTGGAATCCTCATCTAGTTCCTAAACCTGTCCCAGAGCCAGCCCCAGCCCTGGACTGTGATGTGTGTTGTACCTGTTGTTTTGTATTAAACACCACTGTTACTTTGTTGTAGTTATTTCACTTAATCCAGATCAGTGTTTTGGCTCTGGGTGACTCCAAGCCCTAATCTCTCAGCCCCGGTTATAAAGATAAGAGGCAGGCAAGTCCACTGTGGGCCAGAGGGCATGAGTGAGTCCCCTGAACAGCTGCAGTGTTTGTTTTCATGGTCTTGGGGAAGGTTGACTTGTCAGAAAGAAAGTGTGAGCTTTGGGTAGGAAGAGGTGGGGAAAGCGTTTCTTGTGGAAGGATAGTTGTGAGCCAAGTTTTGGAGGCAGACAGAGCCTGGGTGTTTGGGACAGTGAGGAGGCAGGTGGGGTTTATTTTGGTATAAAAGGATCAGGGTATTGAATTGGGGTCAGGCCTGGAAGGCCTTGAGGCCAGGTCAGGGTGGCTGGACTCTCCTCAAGATTTTGTCTGTAATGAAAACTTCTGATTTTCTGATATGATCTGCTTTATGAAGAACAAGGAACCCCAGAGGCTAAGAAGAGGAGGAGGATGGGAGATAGTGGCCATCAGCAGCCACCCAGAGCTAGCTTGCTTGCTTTCTGATTTTTTTGTTTTCTTTTGGAGACAGATTGGTCCTGGGATCAATCACTGGATCCAGTGATTTTCCTGCTTCAGCCTCCCAAATAGCTCCCAATAGGACATTAGGGGCACCACAATGCCCAGCTTCAGAGAGCTTTCTGATGAGACATCCCGTCTTCCTTCTAAACTCTATAGTCAGATGTCCCAGCCCCAGGAAGCCCCCTCTGACTTCCTGCCCACTCTTGGCTTCCCTCTCAGCAAGAAAGCAGTGGAATGTGGTGACCACAGGCGGGGGACCAGACAGGCTGGCTTCAATTCCCTTCTCTGCCAGTCACCACCTGTGTGATCTCATGCCAGGCACTTAACCTCTCCAAGTCCATTTCATCAACTGTTGAATGGGGCCTGCAAAGCCCTCACTGTATTGCCTTCCACTTGAGAATAGGAAGTGGACACTTAATCAGGTGTTTATGCTTTTCTACTCTCTAGTTCCTTTATTCTTAGGCACGCTTTTTCTTATGTTTATGAAATCAGGATTAAGTGTACAACCGGTGGGCAAGAACCTGTAATCAAGTTTCTGGGCTGGGTTACTGTCCATGGCATCCTGGGCTGGAGGAACATGGTTCTGGTTTGCACCAGCTGGGCCCACTGGTTTCTCCCGTTGGATGGGAAGCATCCAGAGGCAGAGGTGGCATCTTGTCTGTGCCACCCCAGCACCCAGCACAGAGCTGGCCCAGGCAAAGGCCATAGACCTATGCTGGGCCTCATTTTGAGATGGACTTGCTCACCAGGAGGTGGGGCCAGGAATAAAACCTAGTCACTTGATTCCCTTTTATATGTTTCAGCATGCTCCCTAGAGCTGACTAGTGTCCCTTGTCACCCAAGACTCTAGTGTCTCTGTTGTGAGCCTTGGGCAAATCCATCTTTTCTCTGGCATTTGGAGGGGATTCTGGTGCTGGGTGGCCCAGGAACCCCAGAGGGCTCTGTGAATGGATTCCCAAGGTAGAAGTCAGCATGTACTATACTCTGAGCTTGTAGGAAAGGACTTCTGGATGAGTGGCAGGAGGCTGGGTACATCTTCAGCAGGCCCCTGAGGAAGAAGAGGCTCTGTGATGTCTTTACAATTTCCTGTCTGTTCCTGCCCAGGCTCCAGTCTCCTGCTCTGTTGTCAGCAGAGCCTACACTTTAGTATAGAAAGATGGCACCATGGTCCCTCATCTCAGTGTAAGGGCAATGACTGTCACTTCCACGCCTGAAAGAAATTAAAATCAGCCTCAGTTCTAAAAGGCAGATTCTGCAGATCAAACCACATGCAACCCATCTTCTTATTTATTACCCAAAGTTAAGCAGAAAGATCACGATCTGGGAAAGAATTTCTTCCTACAAAGGTTGAGCACAAACCATATGTGGACACTGTGCCAAGTGCTGGGACATGAGACCTAGGTTCTGGGTTTGGCCGACTACCTGCTTGATCTGGGACTCTCTTTTTCTATCTGGGAAATAGGCAGCATTGGTTTAGCTCACTCACTAGGGTGCTTGTGAGGCCCAGAGAAAAAACTAGTCCCAATGATAATGTGATAGAGATTTGTTGGTGCCTCTTTCTGAAGCACTCACCATACCAGTGTATGGGGGGCTTCCTGGCACCCAGGGATTCCCTAAAGTAGAGGCAGGCTCTGGGAGGCTGGCGAGGCCTATGGCATCCATTTCCTGTGAAGCAACAGAACATGGAATATAAACCTGGATGAGGTGCCTGAGATGAGGACAGTCCTTGCTCCCCAAGACACCACCAATAAACATCATCTAAGCAAAAAGTTGTTTATTCTACCCACAAGGAGGGAGGACTAGCCCTCCCTGCCCAGCAACCTCCAAACCCTAAGCCCCTCCTGTAAAAGGAAGGCATGATGTTGTGGCCCAAGTACAAGGTTAAAGAAGGGGCTAGGGAAGCAGCTCCTCAGCCTGGCTCAGGAGTCAGGGCAGCTCACAGGCTAGTGCCTGGACCTTCCAGACATGTCACCAGCCCCACTCCACCCTACCTGTGGACAGACAGCAGTATCAGGCCCAGACTGGGGCAAATAGCCACCAATCTTAGGAACTCTCTTCTGGTCCTGGGCTCAGGGACTTCAGGGATCCACACACCCTCTAAAATCAAGCACAAAATTCTGTGTGCACTTGAATGCTTATTTTCCATGGGAAGGTTCATTCTTTTCATCTGATTCTCAGGAAAGCCAGTGCCCACAAGGTTAGGAATCCCTGGTTCACATCCTCTCCTCCTTTACCCACTGACATTTGCTGAGTACCTATTGCATGCAAGACCAGGGGCTCAAGAAGAATTTTTTTAGCTCCTCGTTTTTGGACCATTCTGAGCGCTTCAGAAAGAGGCACCAACAAATCTCTAACACCCTGCCTTTCTCCTTATGACTCAAATTCAGGATCTGAGGTGAAGGGGCTTGGGTGTAGGACTACGAGCAAGGAACAGGTGCATGAGGAAATTCCCAGGCCTGCCTGACTGGGCTGGAGGCTTAGACCTTGACATTCTTACCCAAGGTCACCAAACATCCCACTCCAGTTTCCCAGTGGTCCTACAGGAGTTGGCAGGGGACAGGAAGGTAAAGGTAAGATGTGGTCATCCTGTGGTCCTGACCCTTTCCCAGCCTCTGTAACAACCCCCTCCCAGACACTCATACACACACACACACACACACACACACACACACACTCTCTCTCTCACACACACATGCATTTAGTGAGCATTAAATTTATTTCTAGCCAGGCTGAACTTCTGGGGAGATGAGTGGTGCCACCATATGCCCTCTGTCCCACTGGGGGACCTGAGGTGGCACATTTCAGCAGTCTGGGGGTTGGCCTCCTTTTCATAGATTAACGCCAGGGAGTCAGGTAGTTGACACGGCTGCGGAGAGAAACAGGGATGAAGTGGAGGTCTCCAGGGTGTTCTCAAGAAAAATCGGTTGTTTTTCCTCCAGGCCTTTCCCCCAAACCCACCTCCCTACCCTCAAGTCTCTGAAGACAGTTTTCCCCCAGCCTCTGTGTGGCCCAAGAGCTTTTAATAGCTCCCAATTTCCTTTATTTTTGATTTTTCTTGGTTTTCAAATTTGCCTCCCTCACCTCATTTTTATCTCCCAAGACCCTCAAATATGTACTGCTTCCCTAATTTTTCAGTCATTTAACAAACCTACTCCGTTAGGCATCGTACAGTAGTAAGAGCAGAACGCTTCCCCCTGTGGGTGCAGGGGGAGGGGGAGGGCAACTTTCCATCCATAACGACAATGCAGCCCACTGGGTGCTAAGAGGTAGGGATGCCCAGGCAATGACCAAATGGAGGGAGTGTGAGCTGGTGGGAGAGGCAGAGGCTCAGGAAAGACTTCCAGGTGGGGGTGGAACATCAAGGGTGAGGAAGGCTTTTCCAGACAGGGGAGGAAGTACCATTTAGGCTCTGATACAGGACAAGAAAAGCTTTGGAAGAGGTTTTGGTCGCGCCGGTGGATTCGGGCACACCAAAGAGCCTGATATTGCTGAAGTGCACAAAGCAGGGCTGGAGACGGCCATATCCTGGAGATGCGAGAACAGCTCGCAGCAGCACTCCCGTTCTCATTCCCATCTCTGAGTGTCAAGGGGTGAAGCACCCTCCCTTCCCACTTGCCAGCATCCTAGAAGGTAGATTCTTGGCCCTTTCTTTCCGTTCAGTCCTCCCAGGTAATGCCCTCCTCTTTCCTGCCTCTTCTGGGCCAATCCTGACAGCGTCTGAGCTCCTTTCCACGCCTACCCCAGTCCCCTGGGAGCTGAGCTTTGGCCAGGTTTGCATCTCTAGGGAGCCCAGCAGCTAGCGATCCCTCCTCCGCTGGGCCCAGAGGGTGGAGGGCTGGGGGATCTGGACGTGGGCGGGGCCCTTGCCCCCGCGGCCCTAGCTGCAGACCTGGGCGTGGCCGGCTGCGAGCAGGGGCGTGGCCGGCTGCGAGCAGGGGCGTGGCCGGCTGCGGGCAGGGGCGTGGCCAGTCCCCTACCTGTATTTGGAGCCGAAGCGCCGGAACGTGTTCCTGCGAAAGGACGCGGAGGGTGAGCCCCGGGTGCAGGGGGGCCCGCTCCCCGCCAGCAAACCGAAATAATCACGTTGCCCTTCGTCCCACGTAACGCCTCCACTCCAAAAGAGTGAAGCGGCCGGGGATGACAAGGTGCTCCGTTTGGTACGAATTCAATATTTATTCATTTTGAAATTACGATTTTCGTGTGCTGTATTCGAACCACTTAATACCTCCCAGGTCTCACAGTTTCAAGCGCCATTGGGCCCTTGTGTGTACTAGGAAAGGGGCTGAGATCCCACCCTCCCTCCTCCGGGCGGAGGTCCCGGGGTTCGTAGCATCACTTACAGGGAGTCGAAAGGCAGGGGCTTCTGTCCGTAGCGGTCTAGACTGGGGTTCTGGTTGAGGCAGTACTGGGGCGGGCCACAGGGATGGGGCGCTGGTAAACCCGGGACCTCGGGCACCCACCCAGCCCCCACAGAGTTCCCTACTGGAGATCTGAGCCCTGGGGACTGTGAACTTGCGCTCCGTCCCCCCACCCCGTCCCCACTTTCCCTACCCCTCGCATCTCCTCTGCTTTAGCTGCACCCATCAGGATCCCCGGGGACCAGTCAGCGAGCCTCTCCCTTACCCTCCAGTTCTGGGTCACATCCGGCTTCAAATACCGCACCGCGTAGCCGCTGAACCTCTCCACTGAGGAAAGAGCCCACTTTGGACACCTCGCCATCTCCACCCTTCCTTATCTAAGCCCCGCCCACAGAGCAAGCCTCACCTCCACTGCCCAGCGCTGGACAAAAGTGGGTCTCCGGACCCGGCACCCCCAGTTCCAGAACCAGCTCAGCATTCAGGCCCAGCCCGGTTGCTCCCCCTGGCCTGGCCCTGGCCCCCTGCTCCTTCCCCAAGATGAGCGCGGCCTCTACGTCCCTCAGCTGCCCTCTGTCATGCTTGCTGTAGGCGTCCCAGCTGCTCCCCAGCTCCCTTATTCTGTCCCTGCGGTTGCCCACTTGCAGCCGGTGGTCCTCTCTCCCTGCTACAGCAATGACCCAAGTGCCCTTCAATCTCCCCCAGCCATAGGTGTCATCTGCAGCTGGGAGACTCACCCTTGTTGTTCAGGCAGGGCAGCTTGAATTCCCCAGCCGTGGACACAAAGTGGGACCAGTCCTCGATGGCACTGGTGAAGGAGGGCCAGTCGATCCGGTTGATGCCTGGTACGATGGGCAGCAGCTTTCCCTCACGGTACTTGCAGCAGAGCTTCTGGCCAGTGGGCGTCATGTCCTGCTAGGGTTTTGGCGGGGGTCAGGAGCACAGCAGTAGATACAGGAACTTGGGGGCGGGTGTCTTCTTGGATCATTTCATAGCCCAGAGCTATGACACTTGACCCATCTGACCCGGGGTGTGCTTGAGGTTGGAGACCCAGATTGGATGGTGGTGGAGGGGGTCCCAAACAGGTAGCTGAGGATATGCTTAGGGAGTAGAGCCTACAGGTGCTTGGGACTGGGTGCAAGCTTGTGCCTTTTGCAAACCCAGGGTTAGGGACAACACTCACCAGGCAATGCAGGGGTTGATTGGGGATCCCCAGGAGTGTGAAGTGGGCATTGTCAAACTCATCTGTTGAAAGAAGATAAAGGGAGAAGAGACTTCTCCTTCAATAGCAGTCCCAGGTTCATGCAAGAGAGGTTTGGCCCACACTGTGCATTAATTTTTTTTTAAATACTGGATGGATTTAAACATCTAAGATAAACTAGTATTTCTGTCTTCACCTCTTACAATATAATAAGCTCCCAAATAGATAAAAGATTTCAGTGCAAAAAAAAAAAAAAAAAAAGAAAAAAGAAAAGAAACCATAGAAATACTAGAAGAAAATGTGGGCAAGTTCCTCTAAATTTGGAGCAGGAAAGGCCTAATTCTAACTAGAAAGCCAGAACTTAAAGATCAGCAACTTTGGATCAACATCCTTGACTACATAAAAATAAACTTCTGCATAGCAAAATAGAAAAGAAGCCTAAAGGCAAATGGAAATTTATTTTTTACTAATTTTACAGACAAAAGGCAAAGAGTAGAAATCAAGCCAAAAAAAAAAGAAAAAAGGGTAAAAAAGCATACAGCCCATACACAAATATAAGAATCACAAATGACCCCTAAACATGAAAAGATGATGAGCTTCATTTATAATAAGATGAATGCATATCCAAATTACATGAAGATACCAACTTTTACTTCTCAGACTGGTAATAATCCAAAAAGTTAGTGCAATAGGGCCTTTGACATACATTGCCAGAGGGAGTATACATTTATTGAAGCCTACAGAGAACAATTGGCATTTTCCATCAGAATTATAAATACACATGTGCCTTTTGACCCCGTAGTCCTACTTCTGAGAATTTATCCCCAGAAAGGCACAAGTGCAGATGTAAGAAGAGGGTAACCCATTTCAGTATTGTTTGTAATAGCAAATGATTGGAGATAATTCAAGTGTCTGTCACTAAAGGACTGTCTATAAACTACACTACCTCCACACTGTGCAGCTACTAACAGAAATCTGAGGGGCTGGGGCTGTGACTCAGAGGTAGTGCACTTGCTTTGCATCTGTGAGGCACTGGGTTTGATTCTTAGCATTGAAAATAAATAAATAAATTGATTAATTAATGAAAGGTCTATAAGCAACTAAGAAAATATTTTAAAAAAAGAAATCTGAGGACATCCTCTAGACAAAACCTCCAAGGTACAAAAGAATAGTTACTGTATACAAATACCTGTTTAGAGCCTAAAGTTTAAGATTCTTGGAGGCAGAGAAGAAAATACATTCTGGTTATCATCTTAAATTATCAAACTCAGCAGCATGAACAGCAGGATAACTGTATGCCTCCTGCAGCAACTCTAGGGAAAACATGGCGCCCATCACCTGTGGAAGATCTGGCCAGCACTGTCTCATGGGGCTGATCAGGCCTCTAGGTCTAGCTACTGATCCACAGAAAATAGATTAGCAGGGTAAAGACCACCATGAGGGAACAGCTGCTCAAATACCATCAGGCACTGTGTCCCACAACTGCTGGGAACGTTTTAAAAGTCAATATCACAGTGGGGAATGAAAAAGAGATAGATATCAGGTTGGGGTTGTGGCTCAGTGGTAGAGCGCTCTCCTCGTATGTGTGAGACCCTGGGTTCGATCCTCAGCACCTCATAAAAATAAATAAACAAAATAAAGATATTATGCCCATGTATGACTTAAAAAAATCTTTAAAAAAGAAAAGAAAAACAGATAGTCTTATGCTAAGACTAAAGACATAAAAACCAACTGCAATGCACACTCCTAGGTAGAAGCCCCTGTTTTTTTTTTTTTTTTAAAGTTATAAAAGACACCTTTGGGAGGTAATTAGGGAAGTTTTAATGTGGACTGGTTATAAAATGTTATAAAATTATTGTTGAATGCCACAGTCTGGCTGGGCACAATCAGGAGCCACTTGTCAAAAGAAACTAACTTTATTTTTAGAACCACACACGCCAAACAAAACTGCTCCTCAGGAAAAACCTTCAGAGCCCAACTGCCACCATCCGCTTCCCACAAGCCTCTCAACCTCCCCCACTCCTCCTGCTCTTGAGGGCGATTGGCTGGGTCGCGTGGGCGGAGCTAAAAAAGTCCCCCAATGAGCAGCTCCCTAGTCTGAAAGGGGGGGAAGCCCAATGAGCATCGCTGCAGAGGAGCCAATCAGCTAGAAGTTGCTGGGGCTGCGGTGAGCCAATCATCAGCTGGCAGTCTGAAAGTTTGCTGGGGCCCTGTGGCTGCCAACTGATGAATTATTATTAACTTTCCTGGGTATGATAACGATATTGTGTCATGTAGAAGGCTGTTATCATTGGGAGCTACTTGGTAGACTATGTGTGTGTGTGTGTGTGTGTGTGTAAAGGGGGAGGCAGGATTCAAATATGGTAAAACACTGACGCAGATAGAAGGTAATGAGTGCTCGTAGTACTATTCTTTAAATTTTGAAAATGTTCATAATAAAAATTGAGGGAACAAAATAATGTACGTTTGTGCTAAGTGCACAGGAGCAGGCCTGTACCAGCTCCTTGGGAGACTGAGGCAGGAGGATGGTGGGAGCCCTGGAATTCAGAGCCAGCCTGGACAACAGAGTGAGATCCTGTCTCTTCAAAAAACAAACAAAGACAATAGAATGCATGTTTGTGTTTGCATTAGTAAACAGAAAGGTACACTAGAAACCAAGAGTGGCCACCTGTAAGGGGGTGTCAAGATACTCACTGTTGTAGCGTCTTGAGTTTTAGGGCTGGGGTGTAGCTCAGTGGAAGAGCCCTGTCCACCATGCCCAAGGTCCTGGGGTCCACCCCCAGCACTGCATATGCTTATAATACAGAACTAAATCAGGGCTTTCCCTAAAAATCTAAATTCCTGGCTTCCCTTGGAAGCAGGAAATTAGGAGAACCGTGATCTCTCTGACTCTCTGCACACAGCCCAGTCAGTGGGAGTCTGGGAGCGGGGCCCTCTGGATGGGACCCATGTGGGTGCTCTTCCTCACCAGAGGGGCTTGCCCCCGCTGCTCCCTTCAACGATGTTTCTCATCTTGGTTGCAGGGGTCAGGGTGGGTCTCCAGAGATGTCGGTGTAAGCTCCGGACATCCTCACCCACCGGTCACCCCAGCAGGGACCTCCACATCACCCTGGACCTCCCCCTTCCTCTTGCACCCATCCTGGCACCCAGTGCTGTTGACCTATCTCCTAAAGCCCTCTCAGTCCCTTCGGGGTAGTGCTGTGGGCGCTTTGCCCCTGCAGGCCCGCCTGACCTTGCCTTCATGGGAGGTGAGAAGGCTCTGTCTCTCCTTTCCCGACACAGGGGTGGGTGGGCAGAAGTCACCCTTGTCACCAGCGTTATCGTTCCAATCTCTGCCCAGCCTGTCTTCATTAATCAGAGCCCTAAGAGGCATGCGGGCGCGTAGACTCTGCCCCTCACCATGCCCTGCCCCACCTCCACACTCTGCCAACAAGAAGCCATCACCAGATGCAGCCCCTCACCTAGCCCCTCCAGAACTGGGCACTAAAATCAACGTTGTTCCCTTAAAACTTAGAGGACGCTCACAACGGACCCAGCAATCCCGTTTGTTGAGCACATATTATGTGCGAGCTGTGGCTCCCCGTGCTTTTCCCGCCTCATCTCTTCCCAGCGTCAACAGCGGTGAGGCAGGCGGCCCTGGTCATCGTTTCCACTTTATAAATAAGGAAACAGCGGTCAGAGCTTAATGGAGGTTTCTGGACAGGGAGCAGCCGAGACTGGCCCTTTTAACCCTTTCATTTGCCACTCGTGACTTTTCCCTCTGAGATTTCTTTCCTTGTCGACCTGCCCCTTCTGCAAAGGCCCGGGGTGGGGGGGGGGGCAGTGCTGGTGGGAGGCGAGGCGGCCTGACCTTTGCGGCAGTAGGTGGTGGACTGGCAGTGCTCATCCGGGAGGCAGGCCTTGACCGAGTCCATGTCCATGCGGCGCAGGGTGGGCAGCGCGGGGTGGTAGAGCTGCTGCTTCACCCCGGCCAGCGGTTGGCGCTGCCGCGGTACCGGGAGCAAGATGGCCGGGGATGCATACACGTGGGCAGTACCGTCGTCCCAGGGCACCACGTCGATGATGCGGGCCATAGCTGCGGGGCGAAGCGTATGCATGAAGGGATCCCCGGGCTCATGCCAGGCAACGACCTTCCGTGGGGGGACAACCGTAGCCTGGGCTGATTGTCTGCTAGTCAAGGGTTTATTGAACACTTACTCTGTGCCAGGTGATTTTTTCAGAGTTCCACGTGTGGTGGCAGGGACACTCAACACACACACTCACACTCATGCACACACATGCACATGTGTGCAGATACACACACAAGCTGCTCTCAGGGGCTGTGAGGTCAGTGTAGGGTGTATGTCTGTCTGTCTGTCTGGGGAGGCTGGAGTTGGGGCATTCAAGCAATGGTCTAGAAGATGCGGTGTTTGAATTACGTAGTGAACAGGAAAAGGTGAAGAAAGTGAGTTCAGAGTGTGACTCAGAATGCTGTATGGCTCTGGGTGACCCATCCTGAATTTCCTTATCTAAGGCATCTGGCATTTACCCCAGATTTTACAGAGAGACATAGAACCACTTTAAACACGAGGAGAGACGTGCTACATGCACTCGAAAAATCATTGCTGGCTACCAAGTGTCCCCCACCCCAAATAGCAGATATTCCCAGAATCTCTTTTCAGTCATTTACACTTTAGTGAGAATTTGTTGACTTAGCTCAATTTCTCTTGGTGAGAGATGAGGTGGGAGCTAGGTGGGCCAGAGGAGAGGGGACGGTGGGCCATGGAGGGACAGGGAGGGCATGGTGACGTTGCATAGGAAGTTACCTCATCTGCAGGGCACAGGCCTGGTGCACAGGGCTTTAAGGACTCTCTGCTCGTCTGACTGTTCAGTGGGCAGGAGAGGAAGGGAGGCAGGCCAGGCCCGTGGACAGCAGAATAAAGAAACTCTGTGCAGAGACAATGCCCACTCCAGCCTGATTGTGAGGACACTGCTCCTTGGCAACCGCAGGCTCTGAGAAGGGCCCGCTGCCAGGGTCCCTATGTGTGGGGCACTTCCTTTCAGCCTTCCTGAAGGTTAGGCTTTCCCCAGCTTCAGCACGAGCCAGGCATCTTGGGAAATGTCAGAGAGGGAGCTGGGGATCCCTGGAGACAGCCGGGCCAGGGCAGACCCAGGATGGCTGCTGAGCCCACCCCAGGCTGTGTGACCCTGGACTAGGTTCTGTCTCTCTCTGGGCCTCAAGGCTCCTGTCTGTATAGGCAAGCATCCTAGACTCTGCATGAGGGGCGCCTGGGAGCTGGGAGGGCCCTCTCCTCTCCTTCCTGCCAACTTCAGGAAGGGTGCACGGTGCTGTCTACCAGCCGTTGGCCTCGGGTAGAGATTAGCTGTGGCCAGTATCCAGGGTCATTGTGGGGATCAGGGAGAGTGGTGGCCTCAGCAGGCTGGGGATTAGCAGGTGATACTCCATCCCCAGCTGCTTGCAGGGGTGCAGGCTTCCTCCCTCCCAGGAAGGTCAGGCTGTGAGTGCCTGAGCCTAGCTCCTTAAAGCTCTGGGACCAGGACCCCCCAGGTGAGGGAAACAGGTAGAGCTGAACTACTTTGCATATATTTGCATATGCTTTGCATGTACCTGCCCAGGTTCTGAACCTGACGGGTCCTAGGACCCCTGCTTAGATTTGTGTAGAGTTTGGTTCACAGTTGCTCCAGCCTCATGGTTCAGGGAGACCCCAGAGCAGCATCCCCAAGTTCAAACTCCCAGAGTTCACTCCATTCACCACCACGACCCCCAATTTATTTTTTAATACTTCTATAGTTATAAAAAAAAGAAATTAAGAAAGTACATCAGTATATAATTTAACCAGAAGTAACTTATAAATTGAGACTCTCCTATAAGCACTACCCAGGTCAAGACATGGGCTACTATTTTGCAAAACAGTTAAGCAGTTTCTTATGAAGTGAAACATCAATTTGCAGTGTGATGGGATCATATGGAAGACTCTGCCCTTAGGGACTGTCTCAAGAGAAGTGAATGTGTATATCCATGCCAATGTTTATAATCTTTTAATAAATTTTTTTGATGTCGTTGGACACAGTGCCTTTATTTTATTTATTTTTCTGTATGTGGTGCTGAGGATCAAACCCAGGGCCTCGCACGTCCTAAGTGAGTGCTCTACCGCTGAGCCACAACCCCAGCCCCCATAGCATCATAATTTATAGCTAAAAAGTAGACCTAAGCCTGGTATCTGCAGATTCATGAGTTGATAGGCAAACCGTGGCGTGCCTATACCCGGAAAGCTCCGGGCACTGAAATGAAGTCTACGTCTCCAAGGTAGGTGAACCTCAAAAACAAGCGACATGAATGAAACCAGACTCAAAAGCCCCACATTTTCCCCCTAGTACTGGGGACAGAACCCGGGGGCATTCGACCTCTGAGCTACATCCCCGATTCTTTTTATCTTTTGAGACAAGGTCTCACTAAATTGCTGAGGCTGGCCTTCAACTTGGGACCCTCCTGCCTCAGCCTCCGGGGTCCCTGAGATCCCAGGCATGCTCCACATGTCTAGCAAGCCTCCCGTGTCACATTGCTCACCCCTCCTTTCAGGGGCTACATGGAAGGCATCTGTTGAGAGCCACAGCCAAAGGGGCCCCAGCAAACTTCCAGCTGCCAGCAAACTTCCAGCTGCTGGCTGATGATCCAGCTGATGATCTACAACTTGTGGTAGTGTTGGGGTATTTTTGCTGATGATGTCATGGGTGGTACAATTTTTCCAATAAGAGCCGTCAATTGGCTTGGTGTATCTTCTTCCTTTCTGCTTGTCATGATCATTCAGCTAAAATTTGGGGGCCAACAGAGGTGAGGCAAAGAACCTCACCCCCCCCCCCCCTGTACAAAGACCTCTCCACAGGTGTGGCTGTATACTGGACCGGTAGTCAATGACGGGTAAGATCCAATTACAATGGTACCAACCTAAGACAGGAGGCTGACGCCCTGAGGTCAGCTCATCTGAAGACGGGTAAGGACCATATGTAGTATTGGACAACCTAAGGCAGGCACGGTCCCTAAGCCACATGCTTGTTGTTTAAACAGAGAGGGGGGAGATGTTGAGAGCCACAGCCAAAGGGGCCCCAGCAAACTTCCAGCTGCCAGCAAACTTCCAGCTGCCGGCTGATGATGGCTCACAGCAGCCCCAGCAACATCTAGCTGATTGGCTCCTCCACAGAGCTGCTCATTGGGGGACTTCTTTGGCTCTGCCCACGCAACCCAGCCAATCGGCCTCAAGAGCAGGAGGATTGTGGGAGGTGGAGAGGCTGGTGTGGGGGTGAGAGGCGTGTGGAAGCCGGTGGTGGCAGTTGGGCTCTGAGGGTTTTTTTCCTGAGGAGCTGTTTTGTTTGGCGTTTGTAGTTCTAAAAATAAAGTTAGTTTCTTTTGACAAGTGGCTCCTGAATTGTGCCAAGCCAGACTTCGGCAGGCATCCAGAAGCAACTGTTCCCGTCTTATAGTGTAATCGCAGCTTGTCTTTATGGTATTATTAGGTATATTTGCAGTCATAAGTACATCAGGTCATTCACCTCTTGAACTTTGCATACATGGACCATTGGGGTGTCTACACACACACACACACACACACACACACACACACACACACACTTCATTACCTACTGCACTTAACGAATCAGAAGTGGTTTTCTCCTCCAAACTCTTCCTCCTCACCTCCAGACCCAGGCTCTCATTTTTGGTAAAAGTTGCCGGTTGCCCAAGCTTAACCAACACCTCCCTTCGCCTCCTCCTATCTTTATTGCCACCAGCCTAGTCCAAGCTCTGTCGTCTGTCCCCATCAGGGCTGAGGCAAGGGTGACCATCACTGCTTACGCAGGTGACCACTCACCAGCCCAGGCGGGCGGAAGAGCTCCTGTTCCTGCAGAGTCCTGTTGGAGGTGCTGTGCGGAGGAGCAGCCTGGCATGTTTATGGGGGAAGGACAGGGGTCACCTTGAACTGTGCCGCTGGGTTTGTCCTTGTCCTGGCCTCGGGAGGGTGTTGCCTATCAAAAGTCCTGAAGCCCCGCATTGGAGGGGGAAACCAGGGGTCACCTTGTCACAGATTAGCTTGTCCCTCTTCAGGCTGGACTTCCTTAGCAGTTCCTGCTCCCGCGCCTGCCTACTCCACAACAGCCACACATATTCTGCCCAATTTGTGTTCAACACCACCACAGGGGCCGGGGTCTACATGTGTGAGCCCCCCAGAATCCCAATGCTGAAACCTAAGCTCCATGCAACAGTGGTGAGAGGTGGGGCCTCCGGGAGGTGATTGGGCAGGGGGCTACATCCTCATGAAGGGGACGGGGCCCTCATAAAAGAGGCCAGAGAGAGCTTGCTCACCCCTCCTTTAGGGGCTACATGGAAGGCACCATCTGTAGGGAGCAAACTCTTACCAGACACCAAATCTGCTGCCCCATGGGCTCCAACCTCTGGAACAGGGAGCCGTACCTTCCTGTTGTTTATTAATTCCCCGGTGTAAGGGGTTCTGCTGAGCAGCTCCAGTGAGCTCAGGCATGGACTTCCACGGTCCATCAACCAAACCCTTCTGTGGCCAAGAGGCCCTATGGGGTCTCACCCGCCCACTTCCCACCCTTCCCCACTCCTCTGTGCCCACTGGACTCCCTGCCCCCTTGGTGCCCTTTCTGCTCCTCCAGACTCATTCTGGCCTCGGGACTTATCCCCCGGCAGTGTCCTCTCTCTGGAGCACCGCCCATGTGATCTTTTCAGGGCAGAGACTTCTTGCTTTTCATGTCTCAGCTCAAATACAGATCTGCTTCTTCCTGGAGCCTCCCACCCAGGGCCCCTCATGACACGTTTCTGTCCTGTGGTTTCTTTGGTGGCTCTGGCATACTTGGCCATATTTCTTAATTTGTCCTTCTCTTCCTCCTCCCCTGGAATGCAGGCTCCAGGAGGGCAGGCCCTAAGTCTGTCCTGCTCAACACGCCCGGGCTGGCCACTGCCCAGGGCGCAGGAAGAGCTCCCCAAACATTGCACCTGGTCAAGTCCCTGCCTGCCCTTTGCTGAGCGTTCACCAACCCCATCTGCCACCCAGGTCCTGCCTCCTCGCTGAGCCCCTCCCTCTTCCCTTGGCCCCTGTTCCCTGCAGCCCTGGAGCCCCAGGTCTCTGTCTCCCTCTGGGGTCCAACTCAGTTCAGATCAGATGCAGCCAGTTGTCCACCAGTCTTCGGATCCTGTGATGGTTAGTTCCGGGTGTCATCTGGACTGGACTAGGGATGCTTAGAGAGTCGGTGAAGCCCACTTCTGGGTGTGTCTGTGAGGGTGTTTCAAAGAAGATTGGCATATGGGTGACCGAGGTGGAGGAGATGGGCCCTCAGTGCGGGGGCATCACACGATTGACGAGGGCCTGAATGGAACAGGGACGAGAAGGAATGGGTGAATTCTTTGGTCCTTCCTCCCTGTGTGGGCGTGTCTTCTCTTGCTGGGCCCTTGAACTGTGAGGCTTGCACAGGCTGCCCTCCACGTCTCCCTGACACTGAGGCCTCTGGCTTTGGCCTCCCCAGTTCCGAGCCTTCATAATCTACTGGCTCAGTTTCGCTGGAGAAACCCTCCTAATGCAGATTTGATCTAAAGTCTCAGTCCTGGAGCCCTGTCATTCTGGAAGAGCTCAAGCTATTGAAGACAGCAGAAAAAACAAACAAGCAAAAAACCCAACACTGTGAACCCTGGCATTGGGGCTGGGCAGCAGGGGTACACCTCCTGCTCCTGCTGACTGAATTGACAAGTTCCTGTCACCCCCAGGAGTCTCCCAAAACCACACAGGACTCCAAACTGTTATTCTCCTGGCAGCCAGTCAGACTGTGGCTTGGCCAAGGGATGAGGGGAGCCAGGCCCTGGTACCTGGGCAGGTTCCCTGGCAACCCATAGGGCCCCAAATTTAGACCCAGGTCCCTGCTGGACACTCGGGGATTGCTGTGGCTCCCTGGGCATCAATCATCTCTTTTCCACCCACCCCTCCCTTTGGCACCTGCTGCTAATCCTTTGCACACGGCCCAGCCCCCTGCCAGTTAATCCCCCAGGGCCTCAGAGGCCAGTCCCCAGTCCACAGTGGCAGCGAGAAGGTGATTCCTGGCTGGCAGTTGGCATCTGAGCAGGTAATTCAGGATGAGGTGGTGGCTTGGTGGGACCCCAAGGGTGTCCACATGCTCAGCTTCTAACAAGGCATTTAATCAGGACCAAAAAGACAAGGCTTCCCTCTGTCTACCCCTTCCTCCTCTGCAGGGCTGAGACTTTAGCATGAGTCAGGATCTTTGGGGCAGCTTGGGAAAAGCAGATTTTTGGACCCTCCCCAGAGGATTTGGAGGGACCTAGGAGTCTGGATTTTCACCAGCTTCCACGAAGATACTGAAAATGCTGGTGATCCAATCCCATGGTTCCCTGGGCTGCCACTCCCAGGTCCCTGTCTGGCCTGAGTCTCCCTCATAAAGTGGAGTCAGCAAGATGGGCGGGGGTGGGGCTGCCCACATTCCTTCCCATCCAGGAGGAAACGGCAGTGGCTGGGGAAGAAGAAAACTTCCCTAGGGCTTGGAGACAGCTTCCCTAGTCATTTCTAGAAGATTCACAGTCAGTCGTTGCTCGCCGGGAGAGGAACTACAGGTCAGGCCCGTAGAAGAGGCCAACTCTTGGCAACGACAGTGCCCCTGGGGCAGATGCCGGGCAGAGGACAGGCAGCTGAACTTGGGCAGACTTGAGTGCAAACGCAGCTTGGTCCCTCTCGTCACGACCTTTGACCCGTTTGTGCTCCATATGAAAATACTGACCTCGCTGTGTGGAGTACCACAGGGCTGCTTGTGACTGCTGTGGAATCTGTGACCCCAAACGTGTGACCTGGAGCTGTCCGGGTCTGGGAAATCACTGGGTCCACGTGCCCCACCCAACAGGGACCCGGAAGACAAGAGGGGTCATGTCTGGCCTGAGTTCACCTGTTTGGAGGCTGATCTGACTCCTTTCCCAGAGCTCCGTCCCCACCACAGCTTCTCATGGGAGAAGGTGGCTGCTAAGACCAGAGTAGGGAGAGAGGTCAGGGTGGTGTGGCCAAGGGCACTGGGGAGCTGAGCGCTGGGGCAGGGATCCTGGGGCAGGGATCCTGGGGCCTGAGTTTACCCTTTCCAACTTGGGGCTGGGAGGGACATGGCCTGGAGCAGGCTGGCATCCAGCCTGGCCTTGGAAGGGGCCGTCCAGGGCTGGGAGTTGGTGGGTTGACCTGACCTGTATGGTGGTGACCGGGCCAGGCTATCCTGCAGGGGTCCGGTCTCACAGTCCCATGGACTTCTCATTCACAGAAGACAGTGCACCAGAGGCTGAATTGTGTGAATACCAATCACCATAAACCAAAAAGAAGGTCCATCGGGCATTTTATCTTAAAAATTAAAAAATCATGAATATTGGTTAATGTTATCTTAAACAGAACAGATTTTCCATTCTTATGTTAATCACAAAGTATACTTTAATTTATTATGAGATTATGCAGTTATGCAGTACATGATATTCCACGATTGGCATCTTCACTAGATATCACAGAGTGGCCATGGGCAACATTTAGGAAGCCCTGGGCCTGTGCCGGAGCTCGCTGTTTTGATATGTTGTACTTATTTGTTGTACCTTCCTCTGCCCATGAGGTAGGTACTATCTATGTACCTTTTTGTGTGTGTGTGTGATGCTGGGGATTGAACCCAGGGCCTTGTGCATGCGAGGCAAGCACTCTACCAACTGAGTTATAGCCTAGACCTATGTGCCTTTTTTTTTGTATCAGGGATTGAACCCAAGGATGCTTAGCCATTGAGTCATATCCCCAGTGCCCCCCTCTTTTTTTAAATTGTTAATTTTGAGATGGGACCTTGCTAAGTTGCTTAGGGCCTTGCTAAATTGCTGAGGCTGGCTTTGAACTTGTGATCCTTCTGCCTCAGGCTCCCAAGACATCAGTGCACCCATTTTACAAGGCACAGAGAGTCTAACTGATCTTCTCATGGCTCAGCTCCCTGTGCGTCTTCTCTGGTGATTTCTAACAGATTTGCCTCTTCCTTTTTAATGGGTCTATATATTCAGTATTGATATCCCATAATTTACTCATATGTGCTCCTCTTACAGATGAACTCTTAGGTACTTCCCAATAACCAGTCTTCTGATGGATATTTGGGTATTTTTCATCTTTTGCCGTAACACTATTGCAACTGGCCTCTTCCTACACATTTGTGTATGGTCTTGAGTCAGTCTATAAAGTAAATATCTGGAGAAACAATTGCAGAAATATATTTTTTTTAATGATGAGCAAGAAAGCAAATGTGTATCCCATAAAAGTGGCCCCTAGATGCTGGCAGCGACGGTGAGCACTCTGGGTTGGCCTAAGGATTGTCATTTACAGGTACCAGGATGTTGGGCTGGGTCCAGAAGGTGCTGCCTCAGCCCCCAGGAACTCCTCAGAAGACAGAGATGGAGGAGGAAGAGGAGGAGGAAGAAGCCGAACTGGAGTCGGAGCTAGAGCTGGAACCGGAGGTAAAACCAGAGCCAGAGTCTCAAATAGCCGCAGAGGGTGGGGGAGGGCAGGCTCCCTTGTGCTCAGGGACTTCCTGGCATGGCCCACCTGCTCCCCAAGGACCTTTTACTACAGAAAAAGGTGAGGTCAGAAGGAAACATGGTGGACGCTCAGGCCCAAAGACTGTACAGTGCTTGCCTGAGGCTGTTTCTCCAGAAGAGCAGACAGTGACTAGCTTAGGCTTTGTGGGTTATGCCATCTCTGTTACTCATCTCTGGCATTATAGTGTGAAAGCAGCTATGGATAATGCATCAACAAATGAGCATGGCTGTGTTCCAATAAAACTTTATTTAAAATCAAGCAATGGTCTTGATATGGCCCACGGACCATATTTTACCAACATCCTAGAGCAGAGCCACTCCAAGTAGCCAGCTATCGAACTATTTGTTATCAGTCCAGGATGACATTAGGAACTTGATCCAGAATGTAGATCTACTGTGTAGCCAAGTACACTGCTGAGTTCAGCTGGTGTCTGTTTTGTAGTGAGGTCTTCTTGATTAAGAAACAGGGAGTTAATACACATCCTGGTGCAACTGTTTAATCATCACGAACCAAGAGCACTTTGCACACTGGCACTGGTTCATGTCCCACGGTTTGAGGGGAATTTCTCTAGAATTTTCCTTCAAGCGTATCTTGGAAGGAAAAGCTTGCCAGTTCTGCATCCCATCCATTCAGGAACTGGGTGACAAGTAATTTAGCAGCTCAATTAAATGGAATTGATTTAGCTTCTAATGGATGCTGGGCCTGTGCTCAGTGCTGAAGACATACAGATGGATAAGGCATTGCTTTGGGGGTCAGCAGACGAGTGCCTAGCCAGCTGATTCTGCCAGGAGATGGTTGGTGAGGCCATGTGGCCAGCCTCCGCATTGGTCTCAGCTCTACCCTTCTGGCAGGGCCAAATAAATGTGTCAGACTGGGAATTAGGGGAGTGCAGGAGAGAGTCACCTTCGCTTTGGAGATTGGAAGCTGGTGGGGGATGCTTCCTAGACAGAGGCTGGGGCAGAATCTTAACTGTTGGAGATGGAGAGATGGGTTGTTCCTGTCAGAGAAAGGCCCTTACTGCAGTAGTGAAGGGCATATTTAGGAAACAGCTATAGGATTTGTGTGTATGTATGTGTCTACGTGTGTATGCATGTGTGTAGTGTGTCCTTGGTGTGATATCTGTGTGTAACACATATTTGCAGCTTGGGCATGCATGCCATTGTCTGTGTGCATCTATATGTATGTGTACACACAGGTGCTCATGTATGTGCACATGTATTAGTGTATATATGGTTCCGTGTGTATGTGACATACTACTGTGCATAAGCATGTTTCTGAGTATGGGAATGTATTCATGTTTATTTATGTATGCACCTTTGGGTGTTTATAAACATATGCATTCACATATTTGCCTTTCTCTATGTATATACACATCCTCTGTGTGAACATGTATATTCATGTGTGTTACATGCTGAAGTTGGTATATGTGCAAGTATACATGTATTTATCCATGTTTGTACCTCTATGCAAATATGAGCATGTGCATATGCTTGTTTATGCTACTGAGCATGTGTATACACATGCTCAAAGGATGTGCTCCTTTGTCTTTATATGCGCAAATGTTATCTGTGTGCACATGCTCATGTCTGTATGTTTACACACTAGATTGACTGAGAAACAATCAATTTGTATCTGTGTGCCTGAGTACATGTGTGTATATGCACGTGGTTGCATGTGCACATGTGTATATATTGGACTATGCAGTGTACATATGCACAAATGTATATGTGCATAGATTCTGTTCGTACATGTGTTCACGTGTGTATTCACTGACCTGTACGTGTATGTTTATGTGTTACTGGATTATGCAAGGGTGCACACATTCATATCTGTGTGTCTGTACATATACAGAATCCATGTAAGTGTGTGTGCACATTTGTGTGTGTATGTGCATGTGTGCTTGTCTATGCGTATATACAGTTGATGCAGTAGCTGGACGTGTGGCTGCAGAGGCAGGTAAGAGGCAGGTGAGAGGCAGGTGAGAGGCAGGTGAGAGGCAGGTGAGAGGCAGATGGCAGAGCTGGACTCCACCCAGCTGCTAGAGAGGAATGGGAAATTCAGGCCAGAGGAGAGAGGGCCCCGGCTGGGATGAGGGGACGTCCTTTGCCTCTCCCTTCCCCTCAGCCTGCCCCCAGCCTTCATAACTTCACTGCATCTCCCTCTTCTCAGGCCACTGAAGTTGGGCAGCTTCTAGTGGAGGGATGATAGGACTGAGAGGCGGGGAGGCCGGGAGGCCACCATCAAGGGGGTGTGAGGCCCTCGCCCTGGGGGAGCCCTCCCCCCCCTTCCCGCGGAGGCCAGGAGGAAGGGAGCATCTGAGGCCACAAGAACTTATAGAGATGATCGTAGAATAGAGTTGTTCAGTCCTTTGGGGGTGGGGGGTCCCTCGTGGGTGATCCAGAGGCGGCTCCTGTTTGAACCAGGCAGGTCTCAGGGCTTACGTGGTCCTGTTTGAACCCTCCAGCCCCTGGAAGAGCCAGCCGATGAGGAGGAAGTGACTGCGGCTGACTCGGGCCTCCAGGGTGAGTGCTGGAAGCTCGCCCAGCGGGCAGGGAGGCTGAGTTCTCCCCTCAGAGCTGTGGCAGCCCATTTCACTGATGAAGAAACCGAGGCCTAGAGAGGCTCAGGGTGGGCTCCTGGAGAACTTTCAGGCCTTTTGATCCTTAGGATTTTCCCTTGTCCCCTGCCTTTGACTTGATCTCCCCCGCAGAGTAGAAATGGCCCTCTCTGGGGGCCCAGATTTAAAGTCGGGGGACTCTTCCAGAGACCCAGAATGATGCCCCTCCTCTGCCCACAGCCCTCCAGGCCCAGGCTGCGGAGTTTCCTGACGTGAACAGGTACTGCACCCCCCATCACCACTCCCTGGGGCTGGGACCGCCACTCCCTCCCGGGGAGCCACGGGGGGTGGCAGGGGGACAGGCATTTGGTCTGTAGTCATTCTGAGCCATTAAGTGGAGGGTCTCCTGGGCCAGATGGTCATTGTGACCAAGAGAGATGGAGGCGGAGAGCTGTATAATGGGTACCCTCTTTGAGGGGCCAGAAGTATCTCAGGGGTGATACTTTTACCCTAGAGCCAAAGTCTTATTCTCCCAGTGAAGCCAGAAATCTAGACTGTGCATGGAATCTCCCGAATGGCTCAGACGTATTAGCCCATGATGCTCGTCTAACCAGCCAGCTCTGGGGCTGGGGCCGGCCCAGGCTGGGAGTCTGGGACCCTCAGGTGTAGGCTGGCCAGCCCAGGCCTCCAGAGACATGCCCCACAGGAAGCCTGACCCTTCTGTAGCAGGGATGTGGGGAGGAGAGGCTGGCCCTACTGTTCTGAGCAGCCTGAGAGTGGACTCCAAAGGCACTGGGCATAGTGGGCCCATTTTCCTTTCCTTTTTTTTGGTGGGGGGGCGGTTACCAGGGACTGAACTCAGGGCATTTGACCACTGTGCCACATCCCCAGCCCTATTTTGTATTTTATTTAGAGACAGGGTCTCACTGAGTGGCTTAGTGCCTCACTTTTGCTGAGGCTGGCTTTGAACTCATGATCCTCCTGCCTCAGCCTCCGGAGCCACTGGGATTACAGGTGTGCGCCACCACGCCCAGCACGGGCCCACTTTTTAGAGAGAAACAAGAGGCTCAGGAGGAAGGTGATATGCCTGAAGTCTCACGGTGCAGACTGGGTTTGATTCAAGCCAAGTCCCTTGGGATACTATGAACTGTCACTGGACCCTGGGGTGGGTGTTGAGGGTGGATGGTGTCTCTGTCCCCCACAGTCCCAGCGGTTGGGTGCTGACTTGGCTTAGGAAGGGCATGGAGAAGGTGGTACCACAGCCCGTCTGCAACGGCAGGGCAGCCCACACAGTGGCCGGCACGGAGGCCCCGGCTCAGGTAGTGCTGGGGCTGGCGGTGGAGGAGGGCCCGCTGGGGGCAGCCTGGCCTGGGTTCCCTGCCATGTTTCCCTGTCTGTCCCCTGCAGGATGAAGCACAGATCCTTGGGCACCATGGCACAGGGAACACAGGTAAGACCAAGAGGCGTCGGCTCTCAGGGTTGAGAGGCTGTTGGGATGGCCTTGGCCACCAGGGAGAGGCCACCTGGGCCAGGGCTTCTCATTGACTGGGCCTGGGCTCTGGCCTGAGTGCGAGAGGTCCCTTGGTGCCTGCTGGAGGCTGACCTAGGGCTCTGGGCACGTCCCTTGCCGTTGCCCATCTTTCTCTCTCCTTCCTTGTCTTTCTTCCTCCCTCTCTTCCCATTGATTTCATGATTTGTTTTGATTTTGGGTACCAGGGATTGAACCCAGGGGCACTCCACCACTGAGCCCCATCCCCAGCCCCACTTTGCATTTTATTCAGAGACAGGGTCTCACTGAGTTGCTTAGCGCCTCACTTCCCTAGAGGCTGGGATCTCAGATGTGTGCCACCACATCTGGCCTGATGTTATGTTTTATTGGAAATTTGTGGATGCATTTAAATCTTTAAAATTGAACTTATTTTTAAACGAATACACACAAATTCAAGGTCTGTGCCTACGAATGAGGTGTCCTGTGCTGTTCCAATGCATGTGCACGTCATGTAATCAGGTGAAGCCTCTCTATCCCCTCTGGCACTTGTCATTCCTTCCTCGTGGCAGTGAAAGTGTCCCAGGCCCCTTTTCTAGCTTTTCGAGGTGGGCGGTCACTGTCTGCTCGACCTGCTGCACCCCAGACCTGCGTCCTCCAGCCAGCTGCCGCTTGGCCCTCACAGAGCCGCCTCCCCATGCCTCCCTCCCTGCCTGTCTCTGTTTTCTGACCCCGCAGGGTCTGCAGGTGGATCCAGTGAGTTCCCCGGGGCCCAGGATACCAGGTACGTCCCTGTCGTGGTCACTGGAAGCAGGGCTTGAACCGCCCTGGGGGACACTGGGGTCCTCGGTTGTTCAGCCTCATGTTGGCAACCCAGTTCGACTTTGCAGAGCTGATGGGTGTGGGCGGGAGGGGTCCTGAACAGGTCCAACCCCTTCTAACTGCAGGCCCACTGTGGCAAGGGCCTCTGGTTTACGAAAAAGCTAGAAATATAGATTTTTATGTACCATCTGTAATTGTTGGATGTAGCCAACTAATTGAGATGCTTTCAGGACGCTGTGGGTCCCCAACGTGAGCCTGAAACTTCCAGTTTCTGATTTTTCCTGGAATTTCAGAGTCAGACACTCAACTCCAGTCCCCTTCACTCATTCCTTCCCTAGACTGCAGGCCCATGGAGGGCAGGGGCTTTTGTCCTGGTCACTGCAGAGCCCTGGTGCCCAGCATGGTACCTGGCATCATAGACTAAGGACTCGGCACCCAGGGGACACATAACCAGATGAATGAGTGGACGTAGAGGACGTTCCAGGCTTTTCTTCATGTTGTTTCCCCTTTTCCTTTCTTCCTCTCTTCTTCTTCTTCATCCTCCTCTTCCTCCTCCTCCTCCTTCTTCTTCTTTGTGAAAGGGTAGGATTTACTGAAGTGAGAAGAAACAAGACAGAGCTCTCACCAGGGGACCTGAGAGCAGGTTCCCAGTCAGGGAGCTAGTCCAGGGCTTCATGTGCTAGGTAGGGCCACTGGTCACCGTCAATGCTGAACAGACATTGGAAAAGTGCCCAGATTGCGAGCTTTCTTTAGGGCCTGGAGCTTCCCTCAGGAGGTGGGGGCTTTCTGGAGTCCAGATAGATTTGGACCCAATATTTGCCCCTGGGGCCAGCTGCATAATCGACGTAAAATAAAAACACAGGACCCCTTTAAAATGATGAATAATTTTCAGTTTATGGCAATAGTGCATTAAACATAGTTAAACTTCTAAATATGGGGTCCCGTGTTTACACAGTCACACTCCCGTGAAGCCACTCCTGTCCATGCCAGCCACGGAGCCCACCCCCAGGCTGCATCCCGGCATCTCCTACTCCTCCCTGCTGCCCAAGAGCCCAAAGCTGGGTCAGGGGCAGAGCCGGGTCCAGCCTTGGATCTGCAGTTGAGGTTGGCAGCTTCCCCACCACCATGGGGCCCTTTGAGAGCATCCGGTACAAGGTCCCACTGCCCAGGGCCAGGAAGTGCTGGTGGGCAGTCAGGAGAGTGTGCCTGGCTCCTTCCCTTAGGTCACTGGCCCTCCTTAGGCCCAGCCCATGGCTGCTCAGGTGGCTGGAGCAGAACCTGGAGAAAATGCTACCTCAACCCCCGACACCCGCTAAGGTGAGTGGACGGTAGGAGGGACCTCAGCTGCCACCTGGGAGAATTTGGGAGCCCAAGGGGTGGGGACTGACTATTCCAGCAGTTTCTCCCCCAGGGGTCCAAGAGGGGTGAGCCCCTCCTGGGATCATCCTAAATGGGGAGGAGTCACTGCCCAGGGTGCCGTGGCGGGGAGACTTGGGGCA
Organism: Ictidomys tridecemlineatus; assembly: GCF_052094955.1. Classification (NCBI taxonomy): domain Eukaryota; kingdom Metazoa; phylum Chordata; class Mammalia; order Rodentia; family Sciuridae; genus Ictidomys; species Ictidomys tridecemlineatus. The sequence continues at coordinate 36,169,627 of NC_135491.1, read as the reverse complement.
TGATAGCCCTCCGCCCTGGCCTCAGGTCAGGGACCGCTGGCCAGGATGGGGCAAGTGCAGAGCTTTTACCACTGTCCTTGCCCCCCACCTGCCGTCCAGGGCTTGATTGCTGAGCCTGCAGGTGCTGTCCTGGGCCCAGGTACAGAGAGGGGCCTGGGAGGGGCTGCTTGGGTGGTTATGGGCTGGGCTGGGGGAATCCCGGGGATCTCAGGGAGACCCTTGGTCTTCATCTGGGTCAGAGAGCAGTTCTGGCCTTTTTGGGAGTGGATTGTTGTGGGAGGGCACTGGAGTCCCCTCCCTAGTCCAAGCCGGGGAGCCTGAGACTAGGGGCAGGTCTCACTCATCCTGTGAGACGTTGGAAGTCCCTCCCTCTCCCTGCTCTTTTCCATGCTAGAGGTGTTTGGAGTGGTCCAAGGGTCTCCCTGCCTGGTCACGTTAGTGCTTTGGAGCTGACCCCCTGAGGCCTGGAGGGGCCAGGTGGAGCCCTGCTGTGGGCTCTTCTGCCCCTGCTCTCCCCCTGCTCAGAGCCTCCAGAACCCCCGCTGGAGACGGACCCCGAGAGCGCCTGTGTGACCAGTCTCGAGGAGGAGCCGGCTCCAGAGCCCCAGCCCAGCCTCCAGACCTCCTCCCTGCCGCCACCTGCGGACTCTGCCGGGTGAGCCCCCCCTAAATGTCTTCTCCCCACCTCGGGGAGCACCGTCAGTGCCTGGCCCCAGCCCAACACCCCACCTTCACAAAAGTAGCATTTTGAATCATGGAATTAACACATGCGCCAGGGAGAAAATTCAACCGACTCTCCAAGTCCCTCCCAGGGCAACCCCGGGTTCTTGCCTTCCCCAGGTACACCCTTCCCCAGGTGAGGACGCCGTTCCTTTAACTACACACCTAGCAAGGGTGATCTGTAGGCAGGAATCTGCATGTTGCTTTTTCACTTAAAAATGCATCCTGGAGGTGGGTCTGTGCACAGAGCTGCATTCCGTTCTTCCACTAGCCGGGTGGTGCTCCATCAGGTGGACGCACAGCTTTGATTTAACCACGCGGTGGACGTGAGTTTGTTTCCACCCTTGTGCTGCGGTCAGAGCCTGTCCATGCCTCCTGGGGCTCCTGCCCAAGTAACTCTCTAGAATAAATCGTGAGAAGGGAACTGCTGGGCTAAGGGCGACATTCAGTCAAAACCGGGTTGGGTGGTGGCCTGGGACGTACGGAGCTGGTGGTGGAGGGCTTTTCTAGGTGTGCACGGTCCTGGCTTCAGCCCCCAGGTACCACAACAACAACAAATCCGGATGAGAGCTGCCAAAGGCGAGCACCCGGGCAGAGTGTGAGAGGGCGGAAGTGCAGCTCCGGGGATGGGGTGGGGGGGTACCCGAGCTGCCTACTAGGACCAAGCAGAGCCCTCCCGGGGGATGGGGAGGGGAGGGAGGAAAGGGTCTTTAGAGCTGGAGACACGGCTGGGCTCTGGCAGGCCTGCTGTTGACCTGTGGAGGGAGCTGGCGGTGGCCTAGTCTCCCGTGGGTCGGGGTGGGGGGCTCTCCCGCTGGAACACAGCCCACTCTGCCCGCAGGTTGCTAGCGTGGCTCCTACACAGGCTGGAGAAGGCCCTGCCGCAGCCGGTGCTCCCTGGGAACAGCCGGGAGCAGGTCAGTGCTGGGCCCGGGGAGTGGGTCCTGGCCAGTGGGGGAGGGGGACCTTGGGAGCTCAGGGAAGGATGGGGTGGTTGGCCTGGGCCCTGGAGGTGGGGACACCCACCGTGAGAACCCAGGCCCTGCAGCCTGCCTGTCTGAAGCCCATGTTCACTTCACCCAGACCCTTTGTGGCTCTGTGGCCACCGGCTGAGACGTGCTGGCCCAGCCCACTGCCAGGGCCTCACAGTCCTTTGGGAACATGTGGGGAGCAGAGAGGGACTCAGAGGTGGAGCCTCCTGGGAGCAGCAAGGAAAGCTGCCCAGTAGAGGTGACCTCCAAGCATGCTCCAAGGCCCAGTGACAAGAGAGGCCTGGACTGTCCTGGGAAGAAGTGGGGTTCACAGGAAACCAGCAGGTCCCGTGTGCAGAACTGACGACCTAGGACACCAACGTGGGGGGTGGGGGAGCAAGGCCTCTGTCACTGTGTCTTTCCTTCCCCAAGATCCCGGGACCTGGCCTTTCTTTTTTGGGGGACAATTGGACATTTCCATAGAAGCGCTTGTGCTGGGAGTGGAAGGCCTAACCTCAGTCCAGGCTGTGTGAGTGTGGCCATGGCCCTCTCAGAGCCCCCCTTGTCCCACCTGAGCGAGGAGCGGACAGTGGCTCACTCCCCAGGGGTGTGAGAAGGCAGGAAAGAACTCTGTAAGCAAAGGCGTGTAGGCCCAGGAGACAGGAAGGCCTGGCGGGTTTCAGGGCCTCTGGGTCACTCAAGGACCCAGCCTGGCTCCTCCAAGCGGAGACCCTTGTTGTGGCTGTCTGGGGACCACCTCCCCACCTGCCTCACTGAGCCAAGGCTGAACCTCAAAGCCCCTCTCCCAATTCCCTCATGGTCTGTGGGCACAGCAGGGTCCTCTATGGGCCACCTGAGGCCTACAGTGGCCAGCCAAGGTCACACGTGGCTGGAGTTCCAACTCCAGATCCAGGCTCTTGTGGCTTCCGGGCACATCCTGCCCTCTTCCAAGGCTGGTTCCCGTGCGGAGGGAAGTGGGCAGGAAACAGGCTATCCACGCCTCGGGTCTGCAGAGGAAGTGCGACAACCCGGTTTTCCAAGACACACGGGGCTAGGTGGCAGTTAGCGGATGAGGATGTCCTCACAGGGTCACAGGGCCCCGGGGAGGAGGCTGGGGAAGTGGGTTCCCCTGGTGAGAGGCCTTGGAGGAGCTGGGAGCTTGGAGGCGGCCCTCCGGGGAGGGTGGGAGGAGGATCTGACACGGAGGCCAGCGGGTGGGGGGGTGAAGCGGGGAGGCAGGAGGCAGCCATGGTGACCCCCCTTTCTCCCCACAGGAGCCTGGCTGCCCGGAGACGTGTGACGCGCAGACCAGTAAGTGCTGCATTTCTGGGTTCTCGTGTGCCTCCCAGGAGGGTGGCTTGGTATCCTAGGGTCTGAGGGGGGGGTTAACGGGGGCCTCCTGACCTGGAGCCCAGAGAGACCCCTGCCCTGCAGGCGCCATCTCTGTTCAGCGGGTCCAGGTAGCCGGAGCCTGGCGGGGGCTGGAGGCCCCCAGGGCCTGGCTCCTGGCTTCTGTCCAGAGGAAACAGTCCCAAAGTCAAACCAGATGGGCCCTCTTCCTGCTGGCAGATGGCTCTGGTCAGGAGGGGAGAGGGAGAGCGGCGGGCATCCCTGAGGGAACCAGATCCCATTGGCTGGTCCACCCTTGGGCAGGGAGGCTGTCCCTCACCTGCAGCTGGTGCCTTTTTATCCCAGGCCCAAGCCAGGACTGGGCGACAGAGATTGAGGTCCCTCTGGGTGTGCTGGGAGCCGAATCTGCTCTTGCTTTGCTCCCTGGCCTCTGGCCACGTGGCCATTCACACATCCACTAAGTCAGTGATGGTGGGCAGCCCGCTACGGGCCGGGCCTTTGGGCAGCGGCAGCCCCTGTTCTGTCCTGGACATGGGCTCTCTGACCCTAGGTCAGGCTCTCCCAGGGACACTTCCGCTGTGCTATAATGCTGTGTCCAACCCCAGGGCGAGCTCTCTGAAGCTGGGGGTGACCACTGTGGCTTGGGACACAGACAAATGGCTGACTGCGGGGCTTGGGTCTGGTGGACGAGCCATGAGAGGTGTTAGGGTTCATGGTGGCCGTGACAGCAACCCAAGGAGCAGCAGAGCCCACCGGCCTCTGGGAAGGACGGGCCCAGTCTCTCATGGAGCCCACGGTCTCCCTGAGCATGAAGAGAGGGGACCTCTATGGCAGTTGGGGCAGGTGGGGGACAAGAGCTCGGAGAACTCAAGGCACCTGCCCAGGGTCACAGAGCAAGTATGGAGGGGTAGTAACCGGACTCTGGCTCGACAGCAGCTGCTCAGTCAGGCAAAGTTAAAGGGACCCACACTGTCCCCTGGGGCTGGAGCCTGGACCCCCTCTTGTCTTCCTCTCCTCCTCTGGGAGGACTCAGAATTCTCAGCCCACTGTAGGCAGGGCCTCCTGCAGTTCCCAGAGTGGGCAGGTGACAGGTGGGCACCAGGCCTAACAATGGGGACAGACACATGTAGGGGCCTGGAGCCTGGGCAGGTCCTCCTCCTGGGCCGCCATAACAAACAACAGTCAATTACATTCCAGGGGCTTAAGGCAGCAGTTTGAAAGCCAGAAGTCCAGAATCAAGGCATTGCAGGGTGGGTTTCTTCTGAGGCTCTGAGAGAGACATTGTCTCTCCTCTTCCTGGCCTCAGGGGCTGCAGGCCACACCTGGGCTCCTTGGCTTCCAGCTGATCCCCCGACCCTGCGTGAGTGCCCACGTGGACTCGCTCTGTGTCTTGCTCTGTGTCTGCTGTCCTTTGCAAGGATGTCAGGTACTGGATTTAGGGGCCACCCTAAATCCAGGATGATCGCCTCTTGAGATCCTTAATCAGGTCTGCAGGGACCCTATTCCAAATAAGGTCACATTCACAGGTAATAGGATCAGAACTTGAACTTATCATTTTGGGGGGACACTAGGAACCCACTACATGGGGAAGGAGCTTCCTCTCCTCCCCGCCCTGTCCACAGCTTTCCCTTCCATCTGTCCCTCCGTCCGTCCGTCCGTGCCCTCTGTCTGCCCCCGGCTGCCTGCCCTACTGACTCCTCCTTTGTTTCAGGGGTGGCGGCAGCTGGCGGCCTCTGAGACAAGGGAGAAGGGGACCTGGGAGAGCACAGATGGACAGACAGATGGATGGATGGAAGGGAAGAAGGACGCCCGGAGGAGAAGACGTTCAGGGGGTGGAGGGCAGGAGGTGGCCATGGACCCCTCCCTGCGGGGTCAGTGAGCCGCTGGCCCTCCCCCACGCTCCCAGGCAGGGCAAGGAGAGCCAGAGGCGGCCCCACCAGCTCCCCAGCCGCCTCCTCTCAGGACACTTGGCAAGGGAGCGGGACCCAGGCCAACTCAAGGGGCAGGTCGGCCAAGGACAGCCTGAGAGATTCAGGCTAGACGGCAGGGGGACTTCCTCAGTGGGAGGCGATGGAAAGCCCTCTGAGAAGACCCCTCCACAGCCCCGTGTGGCACTGGCTCTGTCTCAACCCCCATGGGACACACTTTTCCCAGAAGTGGTTTCCTAAGGCCTGGCCACTTTGTCTCTCTGGGCAGGCCGGGGGACAGTGACATTGAAATCAACATTAAACATGCACCTCAGCCCTGTGGTGGCCGCCGTCATTGCCTAGGGTCGGGCTGCAGCACTGGTGAGATTTTAAAAGTGGGTGGGCCGAGAGGGCTGTGGCCTGCGGGTCTTGGGGTGCAGGAGGAATTAGCTAGGGGTCCTGGGGTCCCAGGTGGCCCATAGACGTCTTTGTTGGGGCCAACGGTGATTTGAAAAATTGGAATCCGTTGCCAGCATTTACTGTTCAGGTGACTTTGTGTAGAATGTCTGGCTTCCCTGCCACCCTGGGAGACTCTGGGTAGGTGGCAGCTGTCTCTTCTTGTATCCTCCGTTTGAGACCCCCAAGGACAGGGCCACCCCAGGAGAGGGAATAAAGGGAGGAAAATCTAGAGGTGCGAGGGGGAGGCTGCGTGGGTCCCCGGGGTGGGGGGTGACACCCGGCCATCTGTAGCCCACAGCCCTTCGTGGTTAAGCAGGACAGTTGGGCCTCACTTTAGGTGAGCTAGGTTATAGGCAGTGGGGAGCCATGGAGTGTGGTTGAGCAGAGGAGTGACTTCCCAGAGATTACTCTGGGGCATCGCGGAGCAACTGGGGGCAACTCTGAAGAGTGTCCACCCTCAGATTAGAATAGTGGCCTCAGAATCCCCCTCCATGATTCTGGGGATGAGGGACGGCTGCGAGCCTACTTTGAGGAATTTCCAGTGAGTGAAAGGTCAGTGCTTTGGGGCCAGAGCGGAGAGGTGGCCTGCACTAGGGAGAGGCCGAGGGAGCGGGGACCACGGCCCCAGCTCTGCCAGTGACCTGGGGTCCCGGTGGGGGCTTGCCCCGGATCCCATGCACCTGGGCTCCCGGGCCCTGGAAGCAGGAGCGCCTTCTTGGGTGGGGCCGCTGGCCTTCCTGGCCTGGGTCAGAGCCCCAGGTGAAGGTCCTGAGGGGGGAGAGGTCACCGGCCACGAGGTGGGGTGCCCAGAGGGAATCCAGGGGCGAAGCTTTACCGCAGACAGGGCAGCCCGCGCTCCTGGGTGGGGCCCTGGGAGGTGGGGAGCCTGCAGGGAGGGGCACGCGCTCCCATCCCTTCCCTTCCTGGCCGGTGGCCGTGGGCACCACCTTCTTAGAGTTGTCACATCTTTGGCTGTAAATTAGGGACAGTCTGGGGCAGGCCTTAAAGGAAAGAGGGAATGTCAGGGATCGCTCCCTCCTAGAGCACCAGCCAGGCGGGGACGGGTGCTTCCAAGACAGTGGCCAGGGCCCCGCTGAGGCTCTCCTGGTGCATATTTACCACCTGGGATGGCGTGCTAGGGACGCAGGCATCAGGAGACCTGACTCTGCCTCTAACTTCTTGTGTGACCTTGGACAAGTTGGCCAGCCTCTCTGGGCTGGCTGTTTGGGCTATAAAATGGGGAGAGTGCTGTTCTCTTTGGGGTGCTGTGACAGCTAACAAGCTCTTAGGCCAGGGGGTGTTGTCCTCTGTCTCCTACAGTGCTCGGGCAGGAACCTGTCCCCAGGAGTCTCCTGGAGGACAAAGTCCGGGAGCTACTGCAGAGACGGGTCGTGCGGGGTGCGTGCGGGGTGCGTGCGGGGTGCGTGCGGGGTGCGTGCGGGGTGCGTGCGGGGTGCGTGCGGGGTGCGTGCGGGGTGCGTGCGGGGTGCGTGCGGGGTGCGTGCGGGGTGCGTGCGGGGTGCGTGCGGGGTGCGTGCGGGGTGCGTGCGGGGGCTTCCCTGGGGACACACAGGTGCTTTCTCTGTTTGATGGGGATAATATCTGTACCCAGAAGCTGGGAGTCCCAGCCCTGGCCCATGCGAAGCACCCCATAAAAGAAAGTGATAATTTTTGTTTCAGTTTGCTCATCTGTAAGATGGGAATCAAATACAAAAGAGAGGAAATAAAATAAAAGTCATTCTTCCCACCTCAAGAGGTCGTGTGAGCGCGAATGGAATGGACCCAGGTCCTCTCTGAACATAGGCCTGACCCCCGGGAGTACTCAGGAATGCCACTGCTGTTACTATTACTGTTATTGTTGTTGTTTGCTGAACCATGAGCAATAACTTCCAAAATCACAGGATAAGACTTGGGGCCAGCTTTCATTTAAAGTCACCATCACTAATTCACGCTCTGCTTGAGGGCCACCAAGACCCCTGGAGCTTTTTCAGAACACCTGATATCCAGGGAGTCTCCCCCTTTCTCCCAGACACCTACCTGGGGTGGGGTTCTGAGGAGCCTCCCCTGTACCCACTTCTGCCAACCTCACCGCGTTCCCACGGTCAGGAATTCAAGTGCATGGAGAGATGTTTAAAATGACAGATTCCTGCGATTCCCCGCCCCTCAGCAAAGTTGAATTCCCGTGGGGAGGGAGTTTCTAGACCCAGGAGGCAGGGGAGGGATCAAGTGCTGGGCATCCAGAGTGCCAGCGGTGGGCAGGCTCACTCTGCATCCCTGGAGACCGTCTGGGCTGCCCTGCACCGAGGTGGCCAGGCAGACCCCACTCCTACGTCTTTTGGGCACGACCCACACGCTCTGGTTGGAAGTATTCTTTCTGCAAAGAAACCAAGCTGATCAGCCCTTGTCAAAGCTCTGTCTCAAGAGAAAAGAGTGGGGGAAATGAAGGGTGCCCCGCCAAAGGTCAGGCTTCAACGCGTCGCTTGAGCTCGGATGCGGTGGAACCAGTCCCACCGGCCACAGCGCATTTCCCTGGACTCGTTCAGGAGCTGAGGTGCTACTGGAGACGGCCAGGCTCCCGCCCGGGCTCCCTGAGACTCCTGGGTCCCCTGCGGGAGTCTCACAGGTGGCTTCTCCTGTGTCCCCTGCAGTTGGCATCCTGGCCACGCAGCGACAGGAGCCCGACCTCATCCTGGAAGATGTTGAGTCTCACTGGGAGGATGCCCAGCAGGACTGCAGCTCCAGCCCCCAGGAGATGGAGAGGCTTCCAGCTCACGGGAAAGAGAACAAGGCCGTGGTGGAGACGCCCAGGTGGGAGTCCGAGAATTCCCCGGAAAGAGCCAGTTCTCGTTTGAGAAGGTAGCAGGCGTGCGGTGCCCAATCCCCAGGTCCAAGAGGCCACAGAGCCGCAGCCAAGCCCGGCCCCCATCCCATAGGTCACACCTGGCTCTTTATTTTTGGGTACTGGAAATTGAACCCAGGGGTGCTCTACCTCTGAGTCACAACCTCACATCTTTTTATTTTTTAATTTGAGACAAGGTCTTGCTAAGTTGCTGAGGCTGACCTTGAAATTGCAATCCTCCTGCCTCAGTCCCCAAGTCACAGGGATTGCAGGCATGAACCATGTTCTGATGCCCATCCCAGACACAGTCTGGGCATGTCCATGCTCTCATCCCCCCCTCTATTCTTTTTTGTGGGGGCTGGGGCTGAAAGGAAATCTAGCCCATGTAACTTGTCAGCACCTTGCTGCATTCATCCAATAACATACCTTGAGGGCCTTCCTCAGTCAGTAGGTGGAAATCATCCTTATCGTTTTTACAGCTCTGTAGGGTTCCATCCTTGAGTATATATGATTTATTTAACCTGCCCACCACTGATGGACGTTTATGTTGTGTGCTGTCCGCTTTCTGTTACTCTAACAACATGCCTGAGATAATCGACTTAGGTAGAGAGAGAAGGTTTATTTGGGGCTCGGGATTTCAGAGGTTTCTGTCTATGGTTGGTTGGTCCCCTCATCATGGCAGGAGTGTGTAGTGGACCAAAAGCCTTCGCTTCATGGCAGAGAAGAAAGAGGGAGAAAGAGGAAGGGGCTAGGGTCCCACTGTCCCCTTCAAAGGCATGTCCCCAGAGATCCAAAGACTTTTCACTAGGTCCTATCTTTTCAAAGGTTCCACCTTCCAATTGGGCCACTCTGGGGACCAAGCCTTTAGCATGGGCCTTTGAGGGATCCAAGTGCAGCCAATACCCTTGTAGGTGTGCGCCTCTGTGACCCTCATGGGCACAGCCACGGGAGGGTTTCCAGAGGGAGCTCCTGGGCCACTAACAGTGCCTGGTACACAGTAGGCACTAAATAAATGGACTAATAGAAGAGATGAATGCATACGTGGACCGTGCAGTGGGCTCCCCTCTTATTAACACATCCAAGACTGTCCCCCGCCCCCAACGATCCCATGTTGTCTCGACACCTCCTAAGGCTGCCCGAGGTCTCCTGTTGAACACTCGGGGCCGAATCCTCGTCTGCATCTACACAGATTTCAGCCCAAGGACTCAGTCCAAGTAAACGTTTACAGATGGAGCTGAGAAAGGAGCGCTGGGGCGGGCGGGGCCGACAGCAGTGAGGACGGACAGAGGGACGATGGCTGGGGGAGTGGACACTGGAGCAGGGGAGGAGCGGGAAGTGGGTCATGGAGGAGATACCCGGGAGTGAGCGGGGAGACAGGAGGGGCCCCAGGGCCAGATTAGAGGGCAGGGAGGTGACCAAGAGCTGGGGAGAGGGTGACGCCCTCCTCCCTGAGCTGTCCCTCTGACCTTGGCCGGTCTTTGCCATCAGAAGTGCCACTGTGCATCATTAGCAAAGTGGCCTGGGGAGGTGGCCTCCCAGCTCCATGGCTGTGGGGTGGGGACTGCCAGCAGGTCCCTGCAGAGGGTGCACAGGGCCAGCTGTGAGATGGGTGTGGTGGGGCCTCACCTGGAATAGTGCCCTGCTGGTGGTTACTGGGGCTCTTGTCGCCACAGAGGTCACTTCTAGTCCCAGTCAGGAAACAGTTAAACCAAGAGGCCAGCACAGGATTTCAGAGCTGGATGCTGGGGGGTCCTCAGCTCCTGGTCCACCCTGGCTCAGTTCTTCCAACTTTGGCAGGAAGCCACCCAAACTCTACTTGCTTACCTCCAATGACAGGGGGCTCATTACCTCTTGAAGGCCGTCCACTCATCCGCAGGCGTCTCTGACTTGTGAACTTAGTTTTCTACAAACACTAAGCCTGCTTCTCTAATTCTGTGTTCTGGGTCCCTGCCACTGTTACCCCACTCCACGAGGTGGGGACCATGGTGCCATCGATCTTGGTCATTGCAGACTGCTGTGTCCCCTGCCTTCAACCTGCCTCTATGAAGAGTGCATAGCTCCAGGCCACTCCCCGGCTATACCTGTGCGCCTAACAGATAGGTCCCAAAGTCCCTTTATTGCCACTGCTCTTGAGCCAAAATGACCCTTAAAGGCCAGTGATAAACTGCTTTCCATGTGCCCATGCTCTAGCGGTACACACGTTCTCAGAACATGGTACACACAGACGCCCTGGCCGGGCAGTCCATGCACCTACATGTACAGGAATGCACGCACAGCCCACCCGCACACACATGTGCCCAAATGCCCACCCAGAGTTTTAAACTCGGGGAGGCACCAGATGCTGTGGTGACAGAGCAAGTGATCCCAGGCCAGAGCCCGAGCCAGCAGAGCGGGGCTGTTGCTGTCTGGGGAAGGATGCTCTCGGCCACTCTGCAGAGGCACAGGTCACTGATGACGCCAGGGCCCTGGTAACGCAGATGGTTACCTAGCAACCCCATCTCTGCAGGCAACAGCTCAGCTTTTCCTAGCAACTGTGGCCTTTTGGTCCCCACATGGCCTCCCTGGGGACGTTTCTGCAGAGTTCCCTGCACATCCCCTCGATCTGATCGGGGGCAGGAGGGCTGGTGGCTCAGCTGCCATTCGAGCCGCTCTGGCTTGGACGCTGGACTCCTGGCTGGGCCAGGGCTCTCCAGGCTCCACGCATGCTCCCACCCCGGGCTCGGGGTGAAGGGCACAGCCTCCAGCTGAACCGCGCCATGGGCACCCGAGCTGGCAAAGACCGAGAGACCCAAGTAGGTGGCTGCCTGTGCCCGAGGGCTCCCCTCCCTCCTTCCTTGGTGGCTGGGATTCCAGGGGAAGAGCATGCTGCAGGCGACATGGGGACCCTGTGTTGGGGACACAGCCTGCTGGGGCGGTTGAGGGAGGAGTGGACTGGCCAGCCCTTGTGAGCGGGCTGCCGCTGGCTGGGACCTGAGAGGCCTTCTGAGAAGCCCACCTTGGCCCATCCCGGTTCCTTTGCTCGGGGGTCCCCGAGGCTTGAGAACTCTCTGGAAGTTGTTAGGATGTTGCTTCTGGGCTGGGAAAGTGGGAACCTCGGCAGGTACCGGGCACACGATGGAGTAGGGACGGTGTGACCTGGGTACAAGGACCACCCCCAACGGCCCTTGGTGATATGGGCACAGACACCACTGGGCACATTGGTCCGTGGATAACTGAGGCTGACTGTTCAAAACACTTCCCGGTCCATGTGGGTGACTTCATGGCCCTGCCGACCACCACCTCCTTGGGATGAACCATAGCAATGACAAGAATAGTGACAGAAATAGCTGTCGTTTGACTGGTGATATTTTTCCACGCTAGACCGAGCTGAGACAGTCAGAATGGCAGATTCCATCACTGATCCCAATTCACAGATGGGGAACTGAGGCTCAGAGATGGTGCCCTGCATGCCCAGGGCTGGCCCACCAGGAAGCCCAGAGCTGGGGTTCTGTCCCCAGTTGGCTCCTGAGTGAACACAGAGCCTGGTACTTTGGGCCAAGGAAAACCGCTTTCTGTGTTTAGAGGTGAAAGATCCAGAAAAATCCCAAGAACCGCTCTGACAGTCTCTTCTCCACGAGGTCCCCACTGGCCCTCTGACCTCTTTCAAGGAAGTCCGGCTGCACAGGCCAGGCCAGTCCTGCCCACTGGACAGATGAGCAGACAGAGGCGGCCCCAGGCCTTTCAGGGGACTTGCCCCAGGCCAGACAGCGATTCCCTGGCCTGATAATGGAAAGAACAGGACCTCAGGATGCCTCTGGCTGGGACAAGGGTAGCCCACATCCAGGGCTGGCCCTTCAGAGAAGGGTCCTGTACCTGTTTGGGGAGGGAGAAGCCGGTCCCGCCCCTGGGCAGCAGAGGTCCCTAGCTCCCCAGCCGTGCCAGGCCATGGTTTGTGTAGTAGGCGCGGTGCCCACGGATCTCAGGGATCCGTGAGAATGTTTCTTGTTTTTCCTGTTTTCTGCAGGGCTGAGGCTCCAACCCAGCGCTTTCTGGGTGCCCGTTCTCCCTCGGAGCAATACAGCAGCCCTGAGAATGGTTTAATTTCTTTTAAAATCATTTTCCCACCCCCCAAGGGCTTTGAGATGGCAGAAAGATGGTGCAAGATATGATATTAACATACTGATCTCATACCATCACAGTCCTAAAACCAGAGTTGATAATAGAGTTTTGGGGGATCAGGGGCTGAAAGCTGATGTGCTCAGGACCTGTCGAAGCCATGATGTGGCCTGCTCTTATGACTTGAATCTCTACCAAAAAATCAGTTTTGTGCTGGGCAAGGTGGGGAGCCTTACCCTGAGAGTTGAGGTCCTGACAAGGGAAATGTCTACACAGAGAAGAAAAATAAAGTGAGTCAGGTGCTGGTGCCATTCAAACCCTGGGTCTCACTCCTTCGTGTCACATGGGGCCATGTCGCCGCTCAGAGGTGGGCAGCAGAACTGAGTGGTAAGCACCTGGCTTTGGGGGCAGAGACATCTGTGTCTTTTCCAGGCTCCCCACCCCCCTTACAGGCTGTGTGACCCTGGACCAGCCACCGAACCTCTCTGAGCCTCAACTTTCTGAGCTGGAATGGTCTTAGCCACAGCCCTGGTCTCTCAGGATTGTTTACATGAAAAGTCGGGAGACACTGTATGTGGAGCCCCTGGCACCGGGCCTGGCCCGTGGCCTACAAGGGCTGTTGTGGCACTGTGACCTTGGGCTGATTCCTGCTCCCAGGTGGCTGGATTCAAACCCACTCGGCCACACTCCTGTCCCCACCTCCTCAGCCCCCTTGAGAAGGCTGAGATGAGGCCCCCTGGGTAGAGGAAGGTGAACCCAGGTTTTCTGGGTGGCGGACACCCCAGAGCATCTTCAATAAGCCTCTTGGGGACAGGGAACCAAGGGCTGGGACAGGGCTATTCAGAAGCACAACTAATTCTAACTACAAAAGTCACATTAGCCCCCGGTTCTAAGTCGGCCTGTAACCCAGAGGTCATACTTAGACTTCTAAGGGCCTGATTTTGCCTGGAGAAAGGCTCTTTTTAAAATATCTACATATCAATTTCAAATTAATCTGAATTAATTATTGGCATCTAAATATCAGGAAATTCCACCTTCAAAATATATAGCTCAGGCTTCTCTTGAAAACGGCAAGATCCATTCCCAGTAGAGGGGGGTCGCCGTCTGCAGATGGATATGGGTCTCCCACTTGCCAAGGTCCTCCCTGCCCCACACTGCCCTCTGACCCCGTCACTCATGTGTGCCTGCTACCTGGGTCAGTGACCACTGAGAGCTTTGACAGTGGCAGTGTGGGACATCTCCTCTCTCCTCCTCTGTGCTTCTCTTGCCGTCCTGGCTTCCTGTTCCTGGTTTTAAAATCCTCATCCTTGAGCCCAGCTTGCAGGCCACCTGCTCCAGGAAGCCCTCCCACAGCAGAGGTGTGGCTTGTCCTGTGTCTCAGAGTGATGGTCAGCAGGACACTGCCCTGGGAGCCAGATGAGGACAAGGCCTGGTCTTGACCATTCTGTCCCCAACCCCTGGTCTAGAGCTTCGGCCCCAGCAGGGCTTGGGGACTGGTGAGCGCTCCTAACCCCACCCTCCGCACCCCCCCCCCCAGTGTCCGGCTGGATAGCTCCTGGCTGGTGCAGTCCAGTGTGGATCTGAGCAGAGGAGGCGGGAAGCAGCCCCCGAAGGCCTCATTCCAGGTACGGAGAACCCCTGAGGCCTGGGCAGGGTGGAGGGGAGAGAGTGGAGGGCCCCTCTCAGGTGTCAGGGAGGACCTTGGCCACGGGTGGGGTTGGGTGGAGCTGGGCTCAGATTCCCACCTGGTTCACCTTGCCATGTGGCCTCCGTGACCACCTGCTAAAACGCCTCCTGGGATTGCAGGAGGATCCAAAAGTGCTCGTACCCTCTGCAAGGTGCCGTCCGGGGTGGGGCTTCCGGTGGGGTCTGTTGTTGATTTGTGCCCATACGAACAGGATGGCTCCTCTCGGCACATGTGACAAGTCCCCAAGTCAGGGCCTGGGGCTTCCTGTGTGCTGTGGACTCCTCAGGTTCTAGCCTCCTGTCTGGATGCCCCTGGAGACGGGCCAGCAGGGCCTGCCTGCCTGGGCAGGGCGAGAGTAGAATGGGGGGCTGCGAGGACCCCTGAAGATGTCCTGAGTGGGCCGTTGGGACAGAGGCCCGGAGCGGGTGTCCCAGCACTGCCCCGCTGTATCTTTGCAGGGGCTGCAGGAGGAGGCCGAGGCCGCCAGCTCAGCAGGTGGGTGGTGGTGGAGGTGACTGCGGGGAATGTCAGGGGTCCTTTCAGGCTGGGGGGGTCTCTCTGCCTGTCCCTCCACCTCCTTCCAAGTTGTTGCCCCACCGTCCGCCCTCAGCAAAGCCCATCCCGCAAGTCTTGGGCCACATTGTCATGGCCAGATGACGTCTTTCAAAGGTCCTAGGGGAGTGGCAGGGAGGACCGAGGATTCCTAGCTCCCACCCTCCGCCCCTGCCATGCCTCTCGGGGGAGTGTAGCTGTGGGTCCCACCCAGCGAGGGTTCAGCTCAGACACCGCATAATGTAAGTGAGGGACAGTGGGGCCGGACGGAGCCTGCACATGGTGCTCCCAGACCCTGGGTCTCAGGGCTCATCCCGACGGCTGAGCTCGCAGGGTGGGGCCGGCACCTGGGCTTTGCTTGTATTTTACACCCACCCCCAGTCCTGAGAGCTTCAAGAATGGGGGTTGAGAGTCCGGGGGTGGAGCAGCAGCCAGGCCATCTTACCCAGACAGACAGACAGACAGACAGACGTGGAGCCCCGGCCCACACACCTCCCATTCCTCCAGCCACCTGCACTGCAGCTGCCCAGCGATGCAGACAGACCACTGGACAGATGATACCATTGAGGCTGCCCCAAGGTCAAGGCCTAAACCTGCCCCTCACGCCTCTCCCCCTTCTTGGCTGCGTGATCCAAAGCCAGTTTTGCGACCTCTCAGAGTCTTGGCTCCTAAATCCAGAAAAATGGAGCAATCATAGTTCTACCTCCAAGGCTGTTGGGCAGAACAGGGGACGCGATGGATCGAAGGTGCCCGGCATCGCTGCTGGTGCCAAGGGAAGAGTCAGAAGTGGAGAGGACAATTGATGCTTGTGTCCCGGCCACTGGGCCGGGGTCCTGACCTGGGTGTCCCCAGCTTGCCCCTCAGCTGGCCTTTACAAAGAGTTCTCTGTGAACTTTCATGTTCATCTGTGGGAGACCCACCAAGTCCAGGCCCTATGCTGGGCCTCCAATGAGTCCAGGACCAACCGGCACAGCAGGGCTGGTGCTGCCCCTGCTCCACGTGCTGGAGCCACACTGGAGAAGCGCTGAGGCACGGCCTCTTGTCCATTGATACTCAAAAGTTTGCACGCAGGGCCAGCAGCTGTGTGTCACCTGGGAGCTGCTGAGGAATGCAGAGCCCCAGGAACCGCCCAGACCAGCCAAGTCAGAAATTGACCGTGTTACAAGGTCCTCTGACGCTGGCTCTGTGTGTTAGCGTTTGAAAGGGGAATGGCCTTGAGCCCTGGTTCTCAGACTTGACTGCACATTTGAATCCTGGGGAGAGTTTAAAACTCCCAGTGCTAGGCCTCATCTTGACCATGAGGTCAGCTCCTGGGGATGACAGGCCTGGGTATCAGACACGCCGACAGCCCCAGCTGATTCCACTATGCAGCTCAGTTTGGGCCCCAGGAAAGGGGACTGCCCCTGGTTGGAAGTGACACTGATCTACCTCCAGGGTTTCTTTGGCCTGGGCGATTCTGGGCTGAGGATATTTTCCATCCAGGACTCTGGTTCTTAGCGCCCGAGCCTGTGAGTCCTGCTTTGCGGGATTCTGACTTTCCTTGGTCAGAGATGGGTCATGCTGCTGCAGGTGGTCAGTGGAGACCGCGAAAAGTCAGGAGGCGCTGGGGCTGCTGGGTGGACCGGCCACATGCCTGGATGACCCTTTCGATGTTGAACTTCAGGGATAAGAGTGAGGGGTGCTTCAGACCGGGGACAGCTGCTGCGAATGCAGATGGGCACCATGCTGCTCCGTGTCGGTGCTGAGAGAGGAGCCCCACTGACCGCCTCCCTGTTCTGCTCCCGATTGCAGTCCCCAGGGTCACACCTCTGCCCGCAACCTTCGGACTCCAGCACCATGGCCAAGCCAGGCCAGGACATGGAGCTGAATCGCCTGGTCCAGGACCAGCCGCCTGGCCAGGGGGCCCCCAGGCTTGCACCCCCGAACCTGGCAGAGCACCTCCCCAATGTGCCTAGCTACCGCCCGCCCATCACCCGCATCCCTGTCCTCGTCACCCGGAGAACAGCCCTGTCCAATTCCAGCTTCGCCAAGGAGACCAGGAGCTCCATTCGTCGCCTAGGTAGCGCGAACTCACCTCCCAGTGCGCTTCAGCCTGCGGCGGGTGCAGCTGGTGCATGGCTTGGGCTCTCTGCCTACAGGGCTCTGTGGCCAGGGTGTGGAACCACGCCTTGTGCTCAGGGAAAGCCACTTTCTCTTCCTCTGCGGAACCAGGCCTTCCCTCTGCTTTGCGGTGGCAACATGAAAGGGTTTCCTCTCTTTCTCCCCATGCCTACATTCTGCATTTAGCAATTATTTCTTTGGGTTTACACGTGGCTTTCTGCAGGCAATCGGGTTTTTAAAAAATAGAGAGATGCACTTTCTCGGATCTCTGGGCCACGAAGCTTGGGCCAAGGAGCTAGTCGTTTTGGGGGTAAGGGCATTAAAAAAAGAAAAGTAATAAGAGAGTGAAGTCAGGCCCTCTGCAGATACAATCTACTGATGGTGAGAGTTTGCTGGCTGGGCTTTCTGAGGACTATTAATATCTGCTCAGCAAATTCCACTTCAGGAAAGAAGGAGCTGCCAGGTGCAGGCCGGCCGGCCAGGAGGAGGCCATCCTGAGGGGCCAGCGCAGAGGGAGGCCTGTCTGGATCCCTTTAATTGTCACACGGTCCTCATAGTGGCTTTTGGGCTACAGCTGCTCACTGGCTGATGAAAGTACTCAGGGACATACTGGCTCCTCTGGGCTGATCCCTGCCGCTTTCTGCCTTAGCTGAAGCCAGACCTGCCGACTCTCCTTTTGACGTTGGCTATTTTGGGTTGACACCATGCAAAGCTGCCTCTGAGACCAGGCCAGGTGGTGGGTCTCACTGAGCCCTTCACGGGGACACTGGCTCCTCTCTTCCCTTCCTGGCTCTCGATGGGCTCAGAGTTGGGGTGAGGTGGCATGCTGATCACCCCCACCGTGGGTCCGTGCCCTGGTGGGCAGACCCTAACTCTCCCACTCCAGGGGTCCCCCGACTCCCTCTCCCCTGGATCGCCCCATACCTGTTGTCCTATTCTGGGCCAACTCTCCTTTTATAGGTGTCTTATTTTCTTTAACTGGATTCTCTTCTCAATTTAATTCATTTTACTGAAACTTGGTGTTACTATTCAAATGGAAAACCAGCACAGCTTGCCATGAAGAGAAATAACCCCAAACACCCGGAAAACAAATCAGTGCTGAGAGCTACGGGTGGGGTGGCGGCAGGCTGGGGGCCGTGCTGTGTCCTTGGCTGAAAGGGGCCTCGGCTGTGTCATAGGGGCGTTAGTGAAGGCCACCGAAGCGCTAACCTCACTTCCCCTCTGTGGATTCAGAATCTAGAGGGAATGGATCGGGAGTCATGTTCCCATTCTGTGTTCTCCTTTGCCTGATCTGTACATTGGAGATCATCCTCTGTCCTCCTGGGTCCCTGGGAATCCCCACTGGGAAATGTCCCCAGTGACAGCGGGTGGATCTGGCAGAGGTACGACATGTGTTGACTTTACATGCAACAGATAAGGAAATGAGAAGACAGAGCAAGACGCAGGGTTTCAGTGAGGCCACTGGTACCTTCCGAGCTGGGTTCGAATCCTGCTCAGCTGTGGGTTTCTTCGCTTCTCTGTGCCTCGGTTTCTTATGCACAAAGTGGGGACCAGGATAACAACTACCTCACAGCACAGAGGGAAGGGCTGGAGAGTCCACAGAGCTGGGTGTGGTAGCCCGGTGCCTGGAGTCCCAGCTGCTCAGGAGGCTGAGGCAGGAGGATCGATGGAGCCCAGGAGTTCAAGGTCAGCCTGGCCAACATAGTGAGACCCCATCTCAAAGCAACAATGAAAAAAAGTTGATATATATATATAAAATACTTAGAATTTGGCAAAAGAAATATTGGCCGGCATATAGGAAGTACTTAACAGTAAATATTATTCTCTAACCAATTTAGTAATGTAATATTTTTTCTTTATATTTCTTTAAAAATTTTTTTTATTTGTAGATGGGCACAATACCTTTATTTGATTGATTGATTGATTTTTTTTATGTGGTGCTGAGGATCGAACCCAGGGCCTCACACACGCTAGGCAAGTGCTCTACCACTGAGCCCCGGCCCCAGCCCTATATTTCTAATAATTCTTAGTCTGTACATGGACATGGTGTAAACCGATGCACTGCTATTTTGAGCTCCTGCTCTACTGAGCTGGTAGGAAATGCAACCTCAGTCGTGGGAGTTTTCTCCCCAGAACCCCAGGGGCATCAAGGATGCAGGGTCCCACCCAGGACAAGGCAGGGTGGGCATCAGCCCCTGCAGCTCTGTGGAGCCCCCTCGCGATGGACGCTGAATTTGGTGGGCTGCCTGCTGCCCTCCCAGGTCCCTGAGAATGTTCCAGAGGTTTCGTGATTGGCGGTCCCCTGTCCCCTCTCCTCCCCCAGCTCACCCTTCCAGGCCACCGAGCAGTTGGGTGAGGGCCTCCCACTCCTGTCCTCCTCCCGCCCAGAGGCCGGGGAATCTCCTGTTGGTTGGTAAAGTGTCTCCTTTACATTTCAGGCAACGTCTCCATTCACCTTCATCCTCTTCCTCCTAGAGATTAGGTCTCATTCTTTAAAAAATGCCAAGAGATCTCGATGCCTCCTTAGGTCCCCTCCACGAGACTAAGTATAAGCAACTCCACAAAGTGCCGGCCTTCCCACGATGGCCATTATCACACCCAGGGCCGGGTGACGCTCGGTGGTGAGGTGGTGATGCCCTGGCTCCCAAACCCACCTCCCCAAGTCTTAGATCCAATTATTTCAATCTCTGCCCTCCCCTACCTTGCTGGGGCCCAGGCCTGGGCCTAGCTGCTCCCGTGGGTCCCCCAGGTGTTGGCGGGGGCGAAAGAGCAGGGGCACTGCTCAGACCCCGGCATCCTCTGAGCCTGGGCTTGGGCAGATCTGTCCCCACAGTCCCTGAGGTGGGGGATGGAGCCAGAGGCAGGAGCACACCTGGTGTCCCCAGGGAGGACCTGGTGACACACTTCTCAGCGGTCTGGAGATTGGGTTCTGGTGGCTCCTGGCATGTATGAAAACGGGAAATGCCAGAGCAGGTGCCCAGATCGGGGTGGCGCACACTAGAAAGACGGTCTGTGTCCCCTGGGTTTTCCCACAGGCCTGAGTGGCATTGTCACCCTACCTTGAGAGAGAAACTGAGGCTCAGAGAAGGGAAGCAGCTGACCAGCAGTGCTAGGCCAGGCCTGGGACTTTCCCTGAGGGCCCTGTCCAAACACTGTCACCCCCTCCCCGTGAATGCTCCCTCTGGGCTCGGGGAGCCAGTCAGGGCTTGGAGGGTTTCTATGGCATGTGGCTTCTTTCGTGGCTTCTTTCGCGGCTCCTGGTTGGTGGCTGGCCTGGCTGTGGCCCTCAGTGCATCTCAGGCCTGGCGTCCCGCAACCCTGCATGGGGCAGGTGAGGCTGCCAGGCTCCCTCCAGACACGGCTCCGCTGCTTCCTTCAGGCACGTGGCCAGGCCCCCCGCCACCCCGGCTTCTCTCCCTGACTCCCTTCCTCTCTCCCTTTCCCCAAGTGCCTGCCACCAAGGAGCACCCAGAGGTGCAGGTGGAAGACACCGAGGCGGACAGCCGCCCCCTCATCGTGGAGGAGACGCCACCCGAGCAGCTGCCACCTTCGCCCGTCAAATCCGACACCCTCACGGTCCCCGTCTCGGCCCCCGGGGCCCACAGGTGACCTTTTATGCTTCTCTTGGGCTCCTCTGGGCACGGCCCCCTGTCCACGTGGCAGAGGAGGAGACGGAGGCCAGACAGGGGACACGTCACGCTGCAGTTGGCCTCAGCGCTGGGACCCTGACACCCTCTCCTGGTTCTCCTGATGCCTGGCTCAGGGCTTTTTATAGGGGCTCTCCCGGGAGGCCCTGCCCTGGATGCCCTCAGCCAGGAGAGGAGGGCAGTCGCATAGTAAATAATCACATCATGTGATGAATGGGACAACCTCATTTACACTTCCTTTTTATTTTAGCTTTTGAAAGGATGTGGTTCAGTTGGACTTACAAATGATT